>NC_138966.1:102105000-102705000 GCF_055761805.1 Camellia sinensis
TGCTTGGTTCACTTGCAACTACCCAAAGGGAATATGTTGCTTTGCATGCATTCCGTCGCCTCAATTTGCAGGTTATTGCATAACAAATTTATTGCATTACATGATTGATTAACAAATTTATTGAAATGGAATCAAGCTTTTAAAGTATGCTTCCTATTAAGCTCATATTGCATGATTTATTAACAAATTTATTGATATTTCTTTTTCATAGATGCAAACTGCTATCCTTCAGCCTAGTCCTGAGCACTTTCCAAAATATGAAGAGCAGCCTCCGGCAATGCCTGAATGCTTTACGCCAGGCTTCGTTGATCATTTACGTAGGACCTTCAATGGACCCCAGCTAGCAGCAATTCAGTGGGCTGCAATGCATACAGCTGCGGGTACAAGTAGTGGGACGACAAAGAGGCAAGATCCTTGGCCTTTTACTCTAGTTCAAGGGCCTCCAGGCACAGGTAAGACGCACACAGTCTGGGGAATGCTAAATGTCATCCATCTTGTTCAGTATCAACACTATTACACTGCACTGCTTAAGAAACTAGCTCCTGAAAGCTATAAGCAAGCTAGCGAGGGCAGTTCTGACAATGTCGCCACTGGATCTATTGATGAAGTTCTCCAGAGCATGGATCAAAATCTCTTTCGCACTCTTCCAAAGCTATGCCCAAAACCTAGAATGCTTGTTTGTGCTCCTTCAAATGCTGCTACTGATGAACTGCTTGCACGTGTTCTTGATCGTGGGTTTATCGATGGTGAAATGAAAGTTTATCGGCCTGATGTGGCCCGAGTTGGGGTTGATTCCCAAACACGTGCTGCACAGGCAGTTTCTGTTGAGCGTAGAACAGAACAGCTTTTAGTGAAGAGTCGTGATGAAATTTACGGTTGGATGCACCAGTTAAGAGCCCGTGAAGCTCAGTTGTCTCAGCAGATGGCTTGTCTACAAAGAGAACTCAATGTTGCTGCCGCTGCTGGTCGAGCCCAAGGATCGGTTGGTGTTGACCCGGACATTCTTGTGGCTCGGGACCAGAACCGAGATACCTTGCTGCAAAACCTCGCAGCGGTTGTTGAGAACAGGGATAAAGTTTTGGTGGAAATGTCCCGCCTTCTCATTTTAGAAGGCAAGTTTCGTGCTGGTGGAAACTTCAATTTGGAGGAAGCTCGTGCTAGTCTTGAGGCAAGTTTTGCCAATGAGGCTGAGATTGTTTTCACTACTGTGTCAAGTAGTGGTCGAAAGTTGTTCTCTCGGCTAACTCATGGTTTTGACATGGTTGTGATTGATGAGGCAGCCCAAGCCAGTGAAGTAGGTATTCTTCCTCCCCTATCTCTTGGTGCGGCACGATGTGTTCTTGTTGGGGATCCCCAACAACTTCCCGCAACAGTAATCAGCAAAGCAGCCGGAACTTTGTTATACAGTAGAAGCCTTTTTGAGAGGTTCCAGCAAGCTGGCTGCCCTACTATGTTGTTATCTGTGCAGTATCGAATGCATCCTCAAATCAGGGATTTCCCATCCCGATACTTCTACCAGGGACGCCTAACTGATAGTGAAAGTGTTGCTAATCTGCCTGACGAAATATACTACAAGGACTCTTTACTGCGGCCTTACACGTTTTTTGACATTACCCATGGTCGGGAGTCCCAAAGAGGTGGATCTGTCTCTTATCAGAACGTACACGAGGCACAATTTTGTCTACGTTTGTATGAGCATCTTCAGAAAACTTTGAAGTCTTTAGGTGCGGGAAAAGTTACTGTAGGCATAATCACTCCATACAAGCTGCAACTAAAATGCCTTCAACGGGAGTTTGAGGACGTTTTAAACTCAGAAGCGAGGAAGGATATTTATATCAATACTGTGGATGCTTTTCAAGGTCAAGAACGTGATGTTATTATAATGTCTTGTGTTCGTGCTTCAACTCATGGAGTGGGCTTTGTGGCGGATATCCGCCGAATGAATGTTGCTCTCACTCGTGCAAGAAGAGCTCTTTGGGTATGTGTTTTCTGTTGGTTTAGTCATCTCACATAACAAACATATATGATTTAGTCACTCAGAAACTAATGCTTATGGTGGATTTATGTATTGAAACAATTGAACTTGATGTTTTGACAGGTTATGGGGAACGCCAATGCTTTGGTGAAGTCTGATGATTGGGCTGCATTGATCACTGATGCCAAAGCAAGGAACTGCTATCTGAACATGGATTCTCTTCCCAAGGATTTCTTAATGCCAAAGGCCCCTGCTTATGTGCAATCAGGTAAAGTCTCCTCTAACTTGAGGAGTTTGAGATCTGGTGTGAGACACAGGTCGTTCGATCCCCATATGGAGTCTCGGTCAGGAACACCATCAGAAGATGATGAGAAATCAAATGCACCGTTGATATTGAAGAATGGGAATTACCGATCCTCCAAGCCACCAATGGAGAACGGTTTGGATGATCTTGATCAGTCAGGTGATAAATCCCGAGATGCCTGGCAATATGGAATTCAAAAGAGGCCAATTCCAGCAGCAGCAGGGGTCACAGGGAAGAGAGACTTGTAGCAACTGGTTGACGTCTAAAATTTGTCTTTATGCCATGCATGAGCTTCAGAGCATTATTAAAGTTTGAATTTTGAGCTTCCGAACAATCAGGTTGACAATCATTTCTAGGTTCAAAAGCAGCTGGCGCTTTAGCTTCTTATCCCGATTACTTCAGCAGAACACAATGAATTCGGAACAAGTTCGTACTCAGATCATGGACAATACTTGCAGTGGATTCAAAAAGATCTGGAAAAAGGGTGGGATTTGAAGAGAGGGCAGTCAACTTGAGAACGATGTTGGTTGCTTTTGCAGATCACTGACTTTGGTTTAACAGATTGCTATAATTTCTCACAAGGTGCAGTGGCCTGCTGTCTGGTAGGTTGTTTGGCATCAAACCCTTCATCTACAGCTTACGGGAGTCGAAGGTAATACATTTCTTTTTTATTAGTGGTGATTTAAAATTATCATCTGAAGACCTTCAAGAGTTCACTGCAAGTTCCAAATGCCAAATAACTCAGGAACCAATGCATGGGCATCAAGACGCATTTTGGGCTGAATCAGTGAGCTGCATTTTCTCCATGATGCGATTTTTCTGGCTGAACTTTGACGTGTTTCACATTGATGAATTTGAGTGAAGAAAAAAGGTTCCCAGTTACACATGACTTTTTCTTTTTCTTTTTTCTATTTTCTCTCATCATACAGCTACTGGCCTCTGGATCTTGAACCCTGATCGGAGCTGCTGAGCATAGCAAGCATATATACATTTACAATGTACACATTTTTGGGATGTTGTCTAGGGGGATGTTTAGAATCTTGGTAGGATTAACCTTCATTCTTCTTCGATTTAATTTATTTATTTGAAGGGGGTTTTGAGATGCTAAACATGCCTCTTCTGGTGGGTATAGTCAACATTCTGTATAGGAAGATAGTACAGTATTTGTATTAAGCCAAAATCGTTTTAGCAGGGGCCGGTAGACTTGATTTTGTACATAATTTTCAGCTGTGGATTAATAGGGAATTATTTTTATGATGCATTGCCCTTTTTTCTTTTTCTTTTTTTGTTACTGAATTTATTGTTGTCTGGAAAATTACATTTTGCTTGATTTCGTGTTGCACTTCTCAAGTGTCTTTGTTGAGTCTAATGTCTCGTCTGTCAATTTTCCTGTGAAAGTGATTGGGACAATGTATTTCACACTAAAAGGTCATGATTCGAGTCTTTTCTCGTGATTTGTGGTGTGTGTGTGAAAGGTGGTGTTTTGGCAATTGTTGCTTTCCTGTGTAGTTTATGCAATTTTGGCATTTATGACAGGATCATGGCTTTTATTCTTCCTCTCAAAATTCATGAGGAGCAATTAATGAGTTTGTTGTAAATGTAACTGAAGATATAAGAATAAGAATAAAACTATATGCGCCCAGACATAATTGTGCCCTTTTATTTTATATATAAATTTGAAAGGAAGATTTTAATATACATCTTTTTAAAAAAGAGTATACCATATGCATTTTAGTTTTGTTAATTTTTTTCTTAGTTATAACCATTTTTTTTTTTTACTTGTGGTATTATTTTAGTGATAACTAATAAATTTTTTAGTTACATCTCATATTGTGTTTTTTTTTTTTTTTTTTTTTTTTAGTTTTGACTCAGAAAATTAAAGTTATATTATTTTTTCTTTTAGTTATAAGATGCATATCGTGCACATTTTTTTGAAGGGTGTGCACTATAGTGTTTCCTAATTTAAAAAGGTTATAATAAGGGGACATTTATTCATATATCTCTATTCACCTATTTATGTTTTACTTAGTTCAAATTATTTTCTTATGTACTAATAAATTTTATGGGTGACATAATTATCAAAATACTCAAAGGAGTAATAATAAGGTGAATTGCACATTAGCGTTCACATCACTAAGTTAAGACTTTTAGAATACAAAAATATCTTATGAATTAATTGAAATACACTAAGTTAAGACTTTAGAATACAAAATTATCTTATGAATTAATTGAAATACACGTATTTGGAAAAAAAAAATTCTAATAAATTCTTCCATAATAAGTGCTCTTTTAATTAATAACTATTTTTATTAATCTCAGTGATTTCTTTTCAATTACCATTGGATTTAGAATAGTATTATATGTATCAATTGATATATTAATTAGTGTACTAACAGATGATGTGACACAATTTTAGAGATTTTGAATATTTATAATTTATATAATAGGTGAGATCAATAATAATATTATAATATATATTGACACACTAATTAATATAATGTATATAACGCCACCGTTGGATTTAATTTGCTCCTTTTAATTTCAAAACTATACATTTCAACCCTTTTAACAATGAAGGAGCATCATTTTTGTTGGGGTAGTCTTGAATCCAACTATGTGGCAAGGGTATTTTTAATATTTTAATAATTTTGTCTTGTTGCTCTAATGCTATGCATTTATAGTTAGGAAAATAATACAAAGCTCTAAATCTAAAATTTTAATTTGAACTTTAGTGATGTTGCAAAGCAAAACAAAGAAAAAAAAAGAAAAAAATAAACAGACAGATAGACAAATAAGACACAAACATCACATTATGGGTGGGAGTCAATTCATTAGAACTCTTCTAGAGCTCTAATTTAGAGCTCTCAATCTTTCTCTTTATAGTTAAGATATTGCATCTCTCTTAACTAAAGTTGTAACTCCTTTAGATTATAATGAAATCGTAGTTATTGTAGATATAGTCTAAATTTTTGTGTTTTTATGTGTTTGATTTGAATTCCTTTCATCTATATTTGTGTTTCATGTTTATCCTAATTAGGTACTCTATGGTTTAAAAAATTAATAAATTTTAAAATATATTCAAGTATGGTTTGCTTACAATTGTTAGAGAATGTCAATATATTTAATCTAAGAGAGAAAGAAAAAATGAAAAATAAAAATAAAAGGTGGGCTAAAAGTTAAAGAAAATTTTAAATGATATGAGATTTATTTGGTTTTGATTGAATTTATAAATATTAAATATAAGTGTTGACATACACTATTATAACACCACTAATACTACCACCACCACCACCACCACAATCATAATGTCACTATCATTGTCACTGCCACTACTATTATCACCACTTTCATCACTATTGTTATTATTTTCATAAGTACTACCATTATTGCCACTACACCACCATCATCATACCTTACCACTATAGTCATCACTTCCATTACAATCACTCGATAACCATTGCCATAACCACTATCCCAATTATCATCATCATTATACCACCATTACCATCCTATTTTTATCTTTACGATATTACCATTCCACCATCACCACAATCAATGACGGAGCCACACCAGGCTTAGGGGGGTTATGTGCCCCCCTTAGTTTTGAATTTTTTTTTTTGCATTGTCCACACACAATATGTAATTTATTTAGTATTCTTGGAGCGCCATGTGATGTTATTTATGTGGGGGTCTAAATCAATAATATAGTATCAAATTTTATTAATGGAACATAGTAGCTCATTATTATTAGGTAATTGGAAGATAATAGGTGAATCACTTAATGTGAGTTGTGATTTCTTGTATCCAAAGCACTACGCCATCAACACCACATAATATTCTGGGATTATTTAATAATTTCTATTCAAAACACATTATTATAATCAATACTATGTCTCTAATATTTTTCTGTCAAATAAAAATTATAGAAATTTTATAATGATTTGTGCTATAAATGATTTGTTTCTATTTTCTAAAATTAAGAATTTTAATTTGTATTTTTTTGTGCTAAAATTGCATACTTACATTACTATTATGTCCTAATTATTCCACATTATTATAGAATTTTGATTAGTTGCTATTAATAATAAATAATTAAAATTTTATGCTTAAATTTAGCTCATAAAATTATTATTATTATTTTGTTGTTGATCACCAAAAAAAAAATTAAGCTTATAAAGCGCCCCCTCTACCTTAATTTTTGGGCTCCGCCACTGATCACAATCATTATCCCTCTATATCCAACGCCCTTGTTATTGACACTATGGCCTCGTTTGTTTGGAGAGGTAGAGAGGGGATTGTGATTGATAGTGAGATGAGACCCATTAATATTGTGTTTGTTTTGAGAGATGAGGAGGGGATTGATAGTGAGTCCGGATTAGGATAGGCCTTCCCAAGGAGATTCAGATGGGCCTCTAGGACTTGGTATTAGAAAAATAGTCCGGCGGACTAGAAATTTTTTATTTTTTTTAATTTTTTATTTTATTTTTTACATATCGGGCATTTTTTTTTTGAACATTAATGTTTAATTTTTTTATATTTTTTGTAAAGTAAAAATCATTATTTTATTTATTTTATTTTATTTTGAATTTATTTTATTTTATTTTTATTTTTTAAAATTTTTTTACATGTTGGGCATTTTTTTAAAACATTAATGTTTAATGTTTTTGTATTTTTTTTATTCATTTTATTATTTTATATTTATTTTATAAAAAAATAATTTAACAATTCCTACACTAACAACTATCATTAAAACAAACACAATTTTACTTAATCCTCTCACTAACAATCCCATCACTATTAATCCCCTCACTATCAATCCCCTCCATTCTATCTCTGAAAACAAACGGGGCCTATAACTAACACCACCTCCTCCTTCACCCCTACCAACTCATCATCATAATACAAAAATTGAAGAATACAATTTAAAGATAATAAATTTCAAATTTGATATTGTATATATTAAAAATTTCGTTTTAATTCGTCATTTAAATTATCAAAAAAGTTTTCAATTTAACAAATTCAAAACTTAATTTTTAATACTTAACTTTTAATCTTTAAATTTCAATTTTAAACTCTATTGAGTAAAAATATACATAATAATCTTAGGTATCATAAAAGAAAAATCATAAAATGTTTCATAAATATTTTTTATTATTTAATTAGTATGTCATATTTTATTGTGTATAATTTAAGGATGGAAAATTTTCATAGTATTTTATTTTTTATTTTTTATGATGCTTAACATTACTTAAAGGCAAATTACATTGACACCATGAGGTTTGAGTTTAATACAAATTCCTCCTCTACCTTTCAAAAATTACACTACACCCCCTTTTGACATTGAACTGAATTAATAAAAAAAATATGAATTTACTTTAATATCCTCACACTTAAAAAGAAAATTACCTAATAACAAACCCTTCTTCCTCTAGGACTCCACTGCTGACTCTCTCTTATTCGTCATATCTCTCTCTCTCTCTCTCTTTCTCTCTCTCTCAGACCGTTCTCTTTTCTTTCTTGTTTTTGATTGACTGACCGTCCTTCATAACCGATCCACCTCCCTCATCTCTCAGATCTTCCACCATGACCCATCGAAACCTACCATTCTCTACCGCGACCATTGAACCCATATGTTAGCATTATAAATCTGTAGTTTTTATTATTATTTATTATTTATATAATTGCAGGACATGTGACATCATCCTACTCATTTGGAGGTTATGAGAAGTTATGAAGGTATGGAGAGTTATGTGGCATTATGGAAATGAAGATGGAAGAGTGGATAGTTTTAGGTGGTTATTGAGTAGTTATTGCTGGAAGTTTTTTCCTACAAATATTTGTCTATAAATAGCCATTCATGGCTACATTATAAAAGATCCAGAATTCATAATCAAAGACAATTGATTTCAATATTTCTTGTCATTTTTCTTATCTTAGGAGTAGTTTAACATAGATTTATATTTCAAAACATTTATTTTCAGCACTTCATTTTCGAAGTATTTTATGCACTTCATTTTCCAAGCATAGGAGTGGAGGTAAGTAATGATTACTTTGATTGTTCACTCAATCGTCTTTCTCCGTCTCCCTCATTCTTCTTTTACTTTTTCTTTTCTCTACACTTGGCAATTTTGAAATCCTCTTTGTTGAGACAAAAAAACCGTCAACGCAATCGCTTGATAATTGGCTTGAATTTAATTTGTAAGGATTTTTCAATCCTTACTGGCACGCTCGAATTTATGATATTTTCCTTCGTAGGAAAAATAAGCCAACAATTTTGGCACGCCCAGTGGGACGTCAAGTGTAAGAAGTGAAAAATGAATTGGATTTGTCTATTTCAAATAGCCTAGACGAAATTTATTGGCGTAAACAAGAGATTTTGGATCTTCAAGAAGAGATCCATTTTCTTGATGAAATAATTTTTCATCCCTTACAATATTATTTGGTGGAAGAAAAAATGCACAATTTAATTGGAGAAATTCATCAACTTGATATGGAAATTTGCCAATGGAATGATGAGTTATCAACTCTCACTACCAAGTCTTTAACTGAGGCCTTAATGGCCGGAATTGGTGAATTTTTTCAGAATTTTTCCATGATTAAAAATAGCAAAAGCAAAGAGTTGATTTCATCAATGACTCGGGGGGTTCAAGAGTCTGTTTAAAGAGCCAAATTATGAAATTGACATACCAAAAGTGCATGTTCTTGAGCCAAATTTGGCTAAGAATAATGTTCCATGCATGGCTCGGGGGGTCTCAAAACTAATTTTTAGAGAGTCAAGTCATGAAAATAACATATCTATGGGTGATTTTCCTAAGCCATTAATGGCTAACATGAAAAAACAACCTACTTTGCCAAATAATTATGAAAATCTATTCGGCAAAAGTCATGTTTTTAAAAAAAACATGGTCAAAAATAATGAACAAATCACTGTTCATGAATTCAAATTTTTTGACATTTTTCAAAATGCCAAAAAGTATGAATTTTCATGGTCACACTATACGATGACTTTTGCTATTCGAAATCCATTTTGGATTTGTGGATCAATCAAACGTTGACTTTGATGGAATGGCTAACAAATAATATTTCGTTATTGCAATATATTGAGCCAAAAATATTGTTATTAGTTGATCCATAAAACATCACCATTTGGTTTTGTAGTTACCTTCGAAGCATGTCTCAAGACACTTCGAAGTAGATTATTCATTGAAATATCATTTTATAGCCATTAATGGCTAGTTAAAATGTCAAACTAATTTCATAATAATCCAACTCTTTGGATTTAGTTCGAAGAGATGTCGTGAGCACTTTCGAAGGACGACTTTAATCCTTTAGTAACATATGTGACTTTCGAATGGTGGTTTTGTTATCAATAAACACACTCGAAATGTAACATGGGATGAAAAAACTTTCGAAATGTGTACCTCTCTTCAAATATATGTAAAATGACAATTAATTAATTATCGAATAATGCCTATTTTTTGCATGATAATTAGTGACTTTACTGATAACCATTTTTATAGCCATTTGTTACATGAAAATGTAACTAGTATTCTATAAAAGTTGGTCCGAAGAACAACGGTTTTGGTGTCTTCGGAGAATTAATAATTGGTTTAAAACATAAAATTAATATTTTCATTAATTATGTGTGAACCAAAACATACAAAATTTGAATAACCACAATGTTGGCCAAAAGTTGCTTCGAAAGCCCTTTTGTCATAATTTTGTAAGCTTCGAAGCACTCCATCTTGCATCAACAACAGCTTCGAAGAAAAAATAGTGATAGTTGTGAACCTTCGAAGCTTTGCCGAGTATTTTTAAGGATGTAATTCGTCATTTGTTGGCATTTTCGACCTTCGAATGATAATTTTAGTCCTCTATACCACCTTCGAAGCTAGTTATTTAGCATGTATAACAGTTTGCTAAGGTGAATCATTGGCTTTGTCTTGAAAATATGTGGTTATCCTTCGAAACTTTTCTACAATAATAGCCCTTCAATGCGTATATATATAATTTGCAACATCTAGTCATAATTTCATGCTCATTCTAAGCAGTTTATTGGTGCTATTATATCATTCGAAGCATTTTGTTGATATTATTCGAAGCACTTTATTGCTTAGATTAGTCATTTGCTTGGTTCGGTCCTTCAAAAATTCAAATAAGTATCATTTTTAAGGGTCGCAGGGGGTAATGTTAGCCCCATAAATCTGTAATTTTTATTATTATTTATTATTTATATAATTACAGGACATGTGGCATCCTCTTACTCATTTGGAGGTTATGAGAAGTTATGAAGGCATGGAGGGTTATGTGGCATTATGGGAATGAAGATGGAAGAGTGGGTAGTTTTAGGTGGTTATTGGATAGTTATTGCTGGAAGTTTTTTCCTACAAATATTCGTCTATAAATAGCCATTCATGACTACATTGTAAAAGACCCAAAATTCATAATCAAAGACAATTGATTTCAATATTTCTTGTCATTTTTCTTATCTTAGGAGTAGTTTAACATAGATTTATATTTCAAAACATTTATTTTCAGCACTTCCTTTACGAAGCATAGGGGTAGAGGTAAGTAATGATTATTTTGATTGTTCACTCAATCGTCTTTCTCCGTCTCCCTCATTTTTTTTTTACTTTTTCTTTTCTCTACACTTGGCAATTTTGAAGTCCTCTTTGTTGAGGCAAAAGAACCGTCAACACAATCGCTTGATAATTGACTTGAATTGAATCTGTAAGGATTTTTCAATCCTTACTGGCACGCTTGCATTTATGATATTTTTCTTCGTAGGAAAAATAAGCCAACACCATCACTACCAAATCAGTACCCAAATCTTCATCACACAACCATGTCCGAAGCTCTGCCAAACCTTCAGTGTCGTGATCACCGACGAAATCAGTCTCGCCGTTCAGCACAATCAGGGCGTGGACAGTCTTGCTTTTCATCGTTAGTGCTGTGAGATTGGGTTTGTTGTTGTCTTGGTATATTATGTGTCACTGGTTGTATGTAGTAAAGGAATTGTCCAGTTCATGATTATGGTTATTTATTTCATTGTCATGTGTTGATGTTGATATTTCGGTGCTCATTTGTTTGTTGTTAGTTGTGGGTGCTTGACTTGCGCTATTTGATTTTGGGATTTTGAACTCAGCTGTTTTGCATTGGGTTATTTCACCAAAAACTTTAATGCACATTACATATTTGATTAATGGGCAAATTACAAATACTCCCCTCGAGATTTGGTAAAAATACAGATTCCCCCCTAAGGTTTGAGAAATTACAAATTGCCCCCTGTGGGTTAAATTTTCATAACAAATTAGGAGAAATTAGGGGGGAATCTGTATGAAAATAAAAACCTCAGGGGGCAATTTGTTATGAAAATATAAACCTCAGGGGGCGGGATGTAATTTCTCAAACCTCAGGGGGAAATCTGTATTTTCACCAAACCTCGAGGGGGTGTTTGTAATTTGCCCTTGATTAATTGATTCAAAGAATTATTTTTCTCAACACAAGTTGTCTTTGATTTATGAGGTGGTGATGTGGTAAATGGTATGAATGATAAGGGAGCAAGGAGGGAATAATGGCTAGCTGTTGTGTTGTATGTAGAGAGAAAGAAAATACAATAGTGTTGTATTTGGTTGGAAGATGTGGGGAGAGATTTGAAAAGAAAAAGGAAAAATATGTGTGAAATTAGGTGAAATATAAATATATTTTATTCACATTTCATCTTTTTTTTTTTTTCCTTTTCAAATTCATTCTCAAATCCCCTAACTAAACATAGTATAAAAGGATGAAAATAAAAAAGGGTAAAATTGGTATTTACAAGACATTATGGGTGTTTGGGAAGTGGGTTTTTATATAGGTTTTTTAGTTGTAAGATATTATTGGAGAAAATTTTTTTGGTGTTTGGGAAGATAGTTAGGTTTTTTTTGGTTAGATGTGATGTTTGTGAGAGAAAAAGTGAAATGATTATGGGGTTAGATATGATATTTTGTTTGTATTTGTTTTTTTTAGTTTTGCAAAAGTTTGTCTTTTAGTAAAAAAAATCAAAAAAAAAAATTCTGCAAACACCGCTATAAACAGCTGACATTTACAAAAATTGCTAGTTAACGGTTAACAAACATAGAGATTAATTTGTAACGTGATTTTAAACCTCAAAGAGGGGATTATAATTTTTAAAATGGAGAAAAAAAAATTGTATTAAGTATAAACTTTAGGGGTGTGAATGTAATTTACCCTTACTTAAAAATGTATTAATTCTAGTTTGATATATGTTCACAATTCTGGAGCCCAGAGGCCGTGGCTAAAGGCATGCTTGGTTCGAGTTTTTCAAAAAAAAAATTTAGAAAATTTTATTTTCTTATTTTTTTGTGTTTTTTTATTTTTATTGAAATTTTTTTAATATTTTAAGTAATTTTTTTACTCTTTAGACATACTTAACATAAATATACTTAAAAAGTAAAAAAAACTTGTGAAAGAAACTTTTTAAAAATTCAGTAAATACCAAAAATATAAAAAAAATATGAGAATTCCTTACATATTTTGTATTTTTATGTATTTATTAATTTTTTAAAATATTTTTTCACAAATTTTTTATTTTTTAAGTAAGGTGTATATAAAAAAGTAAAAAAGAAATATTTAAAATTTTAAAAATATTCACTAAAAAAAACATGAAAACCAAAGTTTAGTTTGAGAGATGTGTTTTAGAGATAAAAAGTACGAAAACATGTTTGGTTTAGTTTTTTTTAAAAGATGTTTTGGAAAATTATTTTGAGATAGAGTTTTGGAAAAAGTGATTGATTTGATATGTGTGAGAGAGAGATTTGTTTGGAAAACTTGTTTGGTTTACAAGTTTTGAGAAATTTTTTTGGGAAAATTTGTTTGGTTTGATTATTTTTGAAAACTTATTTGTAGAGAAAATTTCCCAAAATTTTTTCAGAAAATCAAACCAAACGAGCCCTTTATTTTTTAAAAAATTTAATCCAAAAAATTCAAACCAAACACACTAATTAATTTTTGTTTTTTTTTTTTTTTTTGGGAATTTGGAGCCCATTTGTTTTGAAAATTTGTGTGGAAAGAGAGAGAAACAGTATAAAAAGTATTTTCTGTATTCTTATTTGACACATTCGGTTGACCATATCTGTCAGTTGTACCTACTAGTCATATCTCTCTCTCTCTCTCTGTCAGTTGCACCTACTAGTCATCCCATTCTCTCTCTACAGTGTTTTGATAAGTTTGTTAAAAATTCACATTTTAATTTTTAATAATGATAGCGACCATTAATTTTAGAACTCTAAAAAGATTATTAATGATATAATATTCGATAAAAAAAGAAAAAAAATACAGCATCAAGGCCAAAATATCAAATCATTCATGGTAGGGCCTACTGCCACATCATTAATGGGAGTACTAATTAATGCTCCCACTCATTTTCCTTTAATTTTTTGATTTTTTAGTAATTTTTTTTACAAAAAATTCAGTGCGTTTGGTTTGAATTTTCTGGATTAAATTTTTTAAAAATTGAGTTTTTTAGTTTTCATGTTTTTTTTGTTTTAGTAAATATTTTAAAAAATTTAAACATTTTTTTT
Organism: Camellia sinensis; assembly: GCF_055761805.1. Classification (NCBI taxonomy): domain Eukaryota; kingdom Viridiplantae; phylum Streptophyta; class Magnoliopsida; order Ericales; family Theaceae; genus Camellia; species Camellia sinensis. The sequence goes on from NC_138966.1 coordinate 102,118,862, forward strand.
TTATTTTTTTAGATGCACCTTACTTAGATGTATCTAAAAAGTAAAAAAAAATGTGAAAAAATAGTATTTTAAAAAATTAATAAATACATAAAAATATAGAAAAATGTACTAAATTCTTGTATTTTTTTATGTATTTTTGGTATTTAGTGAATTTTTTAAAGATTTTTTTTACAATTTTTTTACTTTTTAGGTATATTTATGTTAGGTGTGTCTAAAAAGTAAAAAAATTACTTAAAATATTAAAAAAATTCAGTAAAAACAAAAAAATACAAAAAATAAGAAAGTAAAATTTTCTGAAAAGTATTTTTTAAAAAATGAAAATAAGGTTTTAGTGATTTTTTTTTTCACTTTTTTGAGAGTTGACTTTTTACTAAGTTTTCAAATTGTCCCCCCCCCTCTCTCTCTCTCTCTCTCTCTCTCTCTCTCTCTCTCTCTCTCTCTCTCTCTCTATATATATATATATATATATTAAAATCTAATATAAAAAAAGAAAAAAAAGGATTGAAAGAAAAAAAAAAGGGAGAAAAAATCAAGTAAGTTTTATTTTTTCAATAAAATTTCTATTGAGTCCTACTAACACTATATTGACACTATTGAGAGTTATTAATAGTACTTAATTGAAATTTCATTAAAAAAATAAGACTTATTTCATATTTTTTTCAAAAAAAAAAAATGCAGCAGTTTTAGAATATTCAAGTTGCAACATTAGTGTAGATCAAAAGTTCTTTCTTCGGTTCATTAATCATAACAATATTATCACTTAAAATAAATTTTATTAAAAATTTTATGACCCATGGACCAGTCCAATTCATTCAAAACCTGAGAATGAGCTGGCCCAACTTTGCCCTAAAATATATGAGTTTAACGTAGAACGAAGGGTAGAACTTGTGGCTTAACTCAATAGACTTTTCAAGTCTAATGAATTAATTAAATATCTTTATAAGAAAAATATTTTATCTTTTACATAGAGCATCTTATTATTAATTTTTATTATTTTAATCCAAATTTGAAATCAAAGTTTTAAATCATGCAATCACAGTCATTAAAAAAGAGACATCCTTAGGGTTTGAGTTTAGATCTTCTATGATTGCATTATAAAATTAATTGTTAAATAAATGTTATATTTATCCAAATACTAGTAGTTAGTTTTACGAACACAAATTGGATAATAGTAAGGTCTCCATAGCATGACACATATTGATATTGACAAAGAATTCTAAAACAGACAAATTTAAATACAATCTATATTTTTATAAGTTTTTTACTACTTACAATTGTATCTAAAGATGTAGAATTCATCTGATTTTATAAGGACAGAAAAAGAAAATAAGCAATAAATGATTTGACTATTCTAAAATTATTTGAGATGTATTTTTTTAGTAACATTACTTTAAAATAAGTAAATAAAGTTAATATCTTTTAGATTTTTTTTTATAAAAAAAAAATATGCAAAATGTAAGATAAAAGGTAAGAAATCTTATATATTAGTTTACTTTTATTTTTGATTTTAACTTTCTAATTTTTTTTTAAAGTACAATATCCTCTTCTCAAACGGACTATCTACACATTTTTTTTTTTGTTACAAGAAAATCCTCCCTATTCTCCCGCAGGTCCAAGGCCGCATCTCTTATAGAAATCACCAGAGTATTCTGTTAGTCGTTCCGAACGATGAGACTATAACCTACCTTAGAACTTGCCCTGACCTCCCAAGACAAGTTTCGCTTAAATCAGGACTCGCAAGGCAGCGCCCCTTACAGAGATCACCAAGGTATCTTGTTAGCCGTTTCGAGCGAGCAGATTATAACTTTAAAACTTGCCCCGACCTCTCGCACAGCGGGGGAGTATTAAACACACACCAAGTGCTAATAACCAACTATGCTTTGCCCAGGAGATTATCCTGACCTCCCAAGACAAGTTCCGCGTAAGTAAGAATTCGCACAGCGGGGGAGCATTAAACCGACACTAAGTACTAATTAGACAATCTGAGATCTAACCTCTTAACCAACTATGTTTTGTCCAGAAGATTGGTCCAAAAAAAAAGAGAATTGAACCTGTGACCTGAAGGCTTAAACCCCGGGCCTTAACCACCACAATGTTTATCCATACATTTAAATAGTAGCTATTGTATCTTCTCAAATAAGAGCTTTTACACAAGAACATAATCATCGTTAGACCCATCAAAGAGTCGTTTGACAATTGATTAATTTAGTTAAAAAAATTAAAAATTATGAAAAATATTAATAAGTTAAAAAATTTTAACTCACAAAAGAAAAATATCAAGAATTCCTTTTCATTTATGTTAATTTTTACACATTTTTTATATAAAAAATAAAAAAATAAAAAACTCAATTTTTTTTTATCTCATACTTTAATAAAAAAATACCGAAAAAAAGTCACTTTGTCAACGGGGTTAAGCTATTATGTAGACAATATTAGGAATAGAATAATATTAGGGATATTAGATTTGTTACCAAATAAATAACTAAAATGTGTCATATGGGTGTGGGTATGGAATATGTAATTTTGTAAATCTCATGCCTATATAAATAACATTTGAAAAATGCTTCATACCACTAATTCAATACTACTAATATACCACTAATGACATGACATCATGTAAACCACACTATTGATGTGACAGTTTAGTTTAACCTTTATTTATTTATTTATTTTTTCTTACACTTATTAACTCATTAATGATGCTTTTAAAACTCCCAATTTAGTGTTTTAAGGTCATGTTTGATACACAAGATTAATAGTAAAGTATTAATAATCCTATTAAATTAGTGTAGTATTCACTATCCAATTGGATTAATATCCATTGGATTAATAATCCCACCCCTATCCCATTATTAATAATCTTACAAATTTATTGGATTAATTATCCATTGGATTAATAATCCTAAACCAAAATGTTAAAACAAACATAGAATAATTAGACTTACAGATTAATAATCTCAATCCCATACTCTAATCCACTCAATTAAATATGTCCAAAATACATTTACCTAGGAATATTCTCATGGCCCAACTATTCTCTTCGCAAGGCTAAAATAAATAAAATAAAATAAATGCTACGGACATTTCAAAGAAGTCAAGGAAAAAATGGTAAATTTAAAAAAATCTAAGTAAAAGTCCAATGACAATCATTTCAAAAGAGACTTTGGCCTCGTTTGTTTGGGTTTGTTTGGGTTATAAGAAGGGGATTGAGATTATTAATCCCTTGATTGTAAGACCTATCACGGTGTTATTTTGATAATTTAAAATATTTATTTTGTATTATTTTTAATATATATTATTTAAATAAATTAATTCAATCTAATAATTATAAAATTTTTATTTTTACAAATTTATCTTCAAAAAATAAGCGATAAATATATCTTTAAAATAAATTATTAAATTTTTAAAAAATAAATATGATGAATTAATTTTAAAGTATTAAATTTTTAAAAAATAAATATGATGAAATAAAAATATTACGATGATTGATCCTCCAATAAAATGAGAGAACCCTCTATTCATTGTTGACTATTTTAAACAAGAGCCTTCGTGTGGATGTGTGGATGTGTGTTACTTTTTAAAATTTTTTGTTTTTTACTATTTTAATTTGGAATTAATTTTTTTATTTGAGATGAATTTTTTTAATTTTTGTAAGAAGAAAAAATAAAATAATTGTAATTTAAATATAATATTTTATTTTATTAAATTTTTAATTATTTTATTTTATTTTATTTTAGACTATTTTAACCCAAATAAACGAAGCCAGAATCACAAGCTCAATTTTGGCTGTATTTTTGTTCTCACATGGTTTTTGTGCCATTGCATATTATAGAGAGAGACTCGGATCGTTGAAACCAATGCAAAACCCATCTCCAATGGCGGTATCTGAGTCTACCCTTTTGATTGTTGACTCGGATTCCATGGTTTTAGGCCTCTGAAGATCTCCCAAAACTTCGTCTTCTTCTTCGGAGCAACCACAACACCCGGTAAGCTTCTTCTGTTTCGCTGGCTCATGTTAGCGCGTTCACTGCTGTTTTGCTCCCTATTCTCACTCTCTTATTTATTTGCTTCTCATATTTCAGTCAGAGGGAATGTCTCTGACAAACTCATTTTGTAGAATTCCCCATAATTTTCAAATTATTCACTCTGTTTAATTGTCTTTATTTATTTATTTTTCTGGAATACAAAAAAAAAGTTTTCAGAAAGTGGGTTGATTTCAGATTTTTTTTTTTGGAAAACAGTTTTCTAAAACAATTTGCCAAACAATTTTTTTTTCCCATGAAAACAGAAAACAAAAAGTGAAATGCACAATTGTTTTTGAGTTGCCACAATAGTTATTTTCTGTGGTGGCTCTTGTGAGATTCTTTGATGACAATTTTTTCACAATCAAATTTAGCTGTTGCACCGAAAAAATAAAAAAATAGAAAAAATAAAAAAAATAAAAAAAAACTTTAGTTTTTAGGCTTGTTTTGCAGTAAGAATGGCTATCCATTGGTGGTTAATGCTTATCCAATAATGTCATTATACTTGACTTCCTCATTAACTTAAAATTCAACTTTTTTTGGGTAGCCCGAACGACTTCTCAATTTGATTTTTGTGGCATCAACTATGTCAATTTGTCACTGCCAAACTTCATTTGAATTTTGTTGCATCGTGCCTATGACATTATAATATGTGATCTAATGTTCATTTTGGGTCACTTTAAGTGCCAACAAAGAGTTGAAAGCAAAAATATTGTTTTGAGAACTTGGTGCAGTTGTTGAGAACATGAAGCCAATTGTGGATGACCAAAAATTTTCTTTAGTTGTTTGATTTTCTTGGAAACTACAGAAGTGGGGAAATTGAAAAATAAAATTCCTAAAATTATTTATTTTTTCATTCAACTTGCGTACTATGAGGAAGTGTTCCACAAATCAGAGAGATTAATCTTGTGCCAGTTGAATGTTGAAATATCATAATTTGAAATTGTGGAGCGCTTGACTTGTTGCAAGCATGTAGGCTTGGACGTGGTATTAAATTTGGCCTCACACAACAATGGAAATCAAGGGAAGCTCTTAAGTGGATGAAGGGGAAATTGTACAATTATTATTCACTAATTCTCCTATTGGCTTTAAGGGTTCTGATTGCCAAACTTTTTTGTGTGTTTCAATACATTTACATGCATACGCTGTCTGTAGTAGATGGAATGTTTCTTAAAATTTCAGAGTTGGTAGAATGTCATGTAGAATATTGTTAAATTATAAACAACCAACTCATCTAAAAGTTTAAGCTATTAAAGAGAGGTCTAACTCATTTTTCTTAGCACTCCCCTCCAAGGGCATAGTATGTGAAAGTCAGTGAACCCACTGAACATTGAGAGATTTTTACTAGTATTTATGTGAGATATCATGTAAAATTTTAGGGAGGTTTTATGAATTGACACACCTAAAAATTGTTAGAAGACAAATATGATGGTGTCAATTTTGGGAAACAAAACTTAGTTGAGCAATAACGTTAGGGTGATTATATTCTCCCACCACATTTTGTTTACCACCTGACTGACATACGTGATGCTTATGTAATTATTGTCTAGTTGAGAGCTACTCTTCCTTGTTAGTATGTGATGCTTATGTACTTACATATAAGTTTAGTTTTCTGCTCTCTCACGAACATTCTTGTGGACTGAGTATCATTTAAAAGTTGATTTTGATAAGCTTTTGTATAACTAAAAATTTGGCGTAATAATTTTGATGATGATTTGTTGAATGATCCCACTAAATAGAACTTTTGGCTCCGTCACTGCTCCCCTCACATGTAGCCCCTTCTATGTGAGACATCCACATCAATGTTTTTTTGTCACATGTGAATGCGTTCTTGCTTCTTGCTTCTTGCTTCTTGCTTCTTGTTATAAGCGGCTAAGTCACCAAGGGAGGTGATGAGTATTGAAGGCAGGCCTTACCTACTCTAATATCATGTTAAATTGTTAACAATCGCGGTAACAACTCAATTAAAAGATTAAGCTAGTTGAAAGAGGTGTAATTTTTTTGGGGGGTCTTAACACACATTTTTTTTTTGTTGATAAATAATAAATTTTATTAAGAAAGCATCAAGAAGATGCAACAAAACCAAGACAACTAAAGGAAAAAAACAAAACTCGCCTAACCAATTACATCGTCCAAAAAATCTAAGAAAGAAAATATATCCGGATCCATTTTACATTCCAAACCAACTATACAAAGTAACTAAGAACCAATCCTCCAACCACGACACCGAACGCTCAAGTCCTTGGAAGATTCTCCTATTTCTTTCCAGCCAGACTAACCACATTAAACAAAAAGGCACCAACGACCACACTCGTCCCTGATACCTCCCAACTCGGGCCCCCCTCCAACTCCACAACATGTCCATAACCCCCTTTGGCTGCACCCATGTAAACCCAAAAAGAGAACAAGCTAGCCCCCAAAGTCGAGAAGCAAGAGAACAATGGAGAATTAAGTGGTCAACAGTCTTCGCATCTACACAACACATACAACACCGATTCAACAACACATACAACACTGATTTAGTAACACATGCCCTTGACAAACTAGATTATCAATAGTAAGATTGTGGCCCAAAGCAGCCGTCCATAAAAAGAAAACCACCTTAGAAGGAACTCGAGGCACCCAAATACTCCGCCAAGGAAACACACCTCCCACCTCCCCCACCAAACACCGATAAAAGGACCAAACAGAGAACTGACCTTTAGCACCCACCACATTTCAAACCAACACATCTTCTTCCATATGTAAAAGGCCCAACCCATACAGAAAGGCGAATAACTCCCCCAACTGATTCACTTCCCAATCCTAAACCTCACGCCGAAATTGGATGTCCCAAACCACCACGTCCCCTGCCCCCAAATAAGAAGCAACTGAGGCCTCCCGATCCCTGGCAATGCTAAAAATTAAAGGGAAACGCACCGCCAAAGCCATCACTCTGCACCATTTATCCTGCCAGAATCTAACCTTCTCCCCAGTACCCACACGAAAAGTCACCCTCTCCCAAAACTCCCCCTTTCCCAAGCAAATTCCTTTCCACAAGCCCCGCCCATGTGATCCCATCACTTCCCCAGACCGCCAATCCCCCTCACCAACACCAAATTTAGAAGCCACCACCCTTCGCCATAAAATGGGTCTTAACACACATTTAAATTATCCTAAAAGTTTTCATCATCCTCTTTTTCTTTCGCTCTTTTCTATTTGTTTATTTTTTGGGTAAATCTTGAATTTAAATAGTGGTCACCCCTTTGTTAAGCAAGAATTTATGAAAGGACAAATTTATAATACACCTGTCTTTGCAATCTATGATTTATATCTAGTTTATGAAGAATTTAGTTTTTGTTTTTCCATTCCAATGTAGACTAGCAAAAATTGTTCTTCACATAGCTACAGTAATCCCTCGTCTTGGATTCATTCAATCTCACTTTTTTTCTTTTTTGTGTGTCACCTATCCCCCCCCCCCCCCCCCCCCCCCCCGGGCCAAAAAAAAAATGAAAAAAAAAAAAAAATCATGCAACAAGGGTGGGGAGTACAAGTATTATGGTACTTACTAAATGTCTCTTGCTTGTTTATTGATTTTGTTGGCTAGTACTTGTTTCTTCAAAGTTCTAATTGTCAACCTCCCGGAAGACTTCTTTGAAAGCTATGAGTGCAGATTCAAATAAATCCCCTTCAAATGGATGTGAATTAATATTTGATGAGAAGCAGGAAAAGGTATAAAGCATATTTTATGTATTCTTCTCTAATTTGTAAGTGTATCCGTAAGTATTTATATTCTGTGTTTAGCTTAATGTTTGTCCATGCAAATGTGGCTATCAGAGGGAAAAAAAAAGATATTTCAGGCTCAAAATTCTTCCAATGTTTGCAGATTAATGTGTTGAGGAGTTTGCTTGGGCCATTGCCTGATAAGTCATCTATTTATTGTTCTGATGCATCAATCTCTAGATATTTAAGGGCACGGGCCTGGAATGTCAAGAAGGCAACTAAAATGATGAAAGAGACCTTGAAATGGAGATTGGAATACAAGCCAGAAGAGATTAGATGGGTAACCACTTAGCTCACTGTTAATTTTTTGTAATCTTTTAAGTCAGAATCCTTGAATCTTTTTTATTGCATTCGACTTATGCTAAAATTGGCATGGGATCTAATTTCCTGCGATTAGACTTTAGCATTCTGATGATGGTTCTATTCATCCAAAAAAATTCTGATGATGGTTCTAGGCCTATCTTTTCCTTCTAGCCTAGGTTTCAATTTTTCATGAGTAACCTCAAAGTTGGCTCGTGGTCTCATACTTGACAATATTTTCATCTTTACAATATTTTTAACCTTCCTTTGTTATGTAGGATGAGGTTGCTCGTGAGGCAGAAACAGGAAAAATATACAGGTCAAATTATGCAGACAAGCATGGGAGACCAGTTCTTGTCATGAGACCAGGCTGCCAGGTTTCGTCTGATGCTTACACCTGCCTCTATGTACATATGTTGTAATGCAACTAAATTTTTAGTAGGATTGAATGAATAAATGCTCTTTGATTCCTTAGCTATAGATTATGTGAATTGTTAGATACATGACCTTTTTGATGTCCAAAAATGGGTTGAATGGTTTTCATCATTATGAGTCTATCAGTCAGATTGCTACTCTTGAGACAAAATTCAACGCCCTAATCTTTCGAAAACACCTCCTATGTATGGTATATATATCAACGATAAGTGTCTGATTAGTAGTGCCCCACCTAAACACCTAAGGCTTTGAAGTAATGGGGTTAGCTTGTCATGCAAAATCCTTACATTTCACTAAAAATAATTATAAAAAGTTGGGTGTTCAAATTTCCACTTGTGTAATAGGCTTTATTTCCCTTATATTTAATTGAAATTTCTCTCTCCCACTATGAGAGTTTTTTTTTTTTTTTTGTAATAACGATATGTTATATTTGATCTCATTGTGAATTCATTGAAACCCACGGCATAAATGCTCACCCACCAAAGTCTTTTACAAGATCAAAAAAGTCTTTTATATCTAACACACTTTTTGACTTATTTGCTATTTGAATTTTTCTTCAATGTCGTGATTTGATTTTATGAGATATTTATTATTGTAGTTAAAAAACTTATAAATGTTTCTCATAGGATTCTCATGCAAATTGTTTTTGCTTTATAATTGGGGTTTTTGCTATATTTTGAAGTTCCAAAAAATTTAGTACAAGTTAATCATAAGATGAATTCTTTGATAAAAGATGATCGTCAAGAACTATTTTGATAGATGAATTCACCTAGTTTGGTTCCAATTTTTGAACTTAAATTTTCTAAAAATTGAGTTTTTTGTTTTTCGTATTTTTTTGTTTTTAGTAATTTTTTGTAATATTTAATCAATTTTTTTACTTTTTAGATGCATCTTAGATGCATCTAACCTTAGTACCTAGATGTATCTAAAAAGTAGAATATTTGTAAAAAAATATTTTAAAAATCAATAAATATATGAGAATGCGAAAATGTACTGAATTTTCATATATATTTTTTGTATTTAGTGAATTTTGTAAAGATTTTTTCTACAAATATTATACTAGTGTATTTATTTATGTTAGGTGTATCTAAAAACTAAAAAAAATTCCAATGAAAACAAAAAAAATACAGAAAAAACTCAATTTTTTGAAAAGTGAATTCAAAATTCTAAAACCAAACAAAGTAATTCTTTTTGTTTGTATTGAACTTTTTATGTTTGATTTTGACACATTGCAAATTAGTCCTAAAAAAATGTAAATATAGCTCATGTTATTTGTCTAAATTTCTGGCTCTGTCCATATCATTGCCTATTTTGCATATGTTTCTCACAGAGGTGTTCTGCTTATAAATTGATATTTGGCCCGGTTACGTTGTATTGTTGTTCCTAGGATTCAAGTATTAAAAGAGGACTACCATGCCTCTTGTTGCTCTGCCTTGACAACTTTTTCAAGTTTGTGTTTGACTGCAGAACTCAAAGTCTGTTAAAGCACAAATTAGGTACTTGGTTTATTGCATGGAGAATGCTATTATGAATCTGCCACAAAACCAGGAAGAGATGATCTGGCTGATAGACTTCCATGGTTTCAATTTGTCGAATATCTCAGTCAAATCGACAAAGGAAACTGCCCATGTTTTGCAAGAACACTATCCTGAGAGGCTTGGTGTTGCAATATTATACAACCCGCCCAAGTTCTTTGAACCATTCTGGACGGTACACCCATTTTGACCTTTCTCCATTATTTGATATAGAATCATATATGTTGAATAATATAACTGGTGATATAGATGGACTTTGGAATTGATGGTCTGTTGAAACATCTTGGACCCACAATTGATGGAAATCTCCTAGTATTAGATTTTAAAGAAGAGTTTTATTTGTAGTTGCACAAAGCGGGGGCGGGATTGGGATTGGGAGTAAGAGTGGGGGCAGGATGGAGGACGGGGAGCGAGCGCCCTATAGGAGAGTTTAAAGTTGAGAGCAAAAGCGGGAGTAGGAGTAGGAGCTGGAGGGAGGTGTCAGAGCAAGGAGCAAGGCTGCACTAGGAGTCTCCTACCACTTTTTAGTTTTCAACAAGATTGTGGTATTATACATTTCCTTGGTATTTCAAACATTTTTTAAATTTTAATTAATTTTGTAAAGGTATTCTATTTATAAAATAAAAAATTAGGTTTCTGCATTACTACTGAACTTTTAGTCTTTAGTAACCATTGAAAGTTTAAACCCCCGTATTACATGAACTCTTTTATTTTCCCATATTTGGCCTCTCACATGGATGTCACGAGAGATAGAAATTACATACTTTTTCTAAAACCTATTTAATTTCAAGTATATTTTTAGATAACTTACAATATTTTATCTAATAATATTATACAATATGCAATGTATATTGGTGTCCACGACATGTTCCCGTACCCATATCTCACTTTTCAATACATATCCTAATATCTCAAAATTTAGGTTTATGAGCTTCAGCTCTCCTCTGGGAAGGTTTTTTTAATTTTTTTAATTTTTAAATTGCAATAAATAAAAGTAATCTTGTTTGTTAAAATCTCGGAAATATTCCCCCATACTTGGGGAAGTCAAACTGCCGTCAGCTAACCCATTAACAATTTGATAGAGATGAAATCGGCAAATTATATTGTACAATGGAAGGATTTATAAGATTATAATGACGATTGCATTGCATATAATTCCGGTTTCATGAAGTGTGCTCAACAGAAGGTTGCCAATGAAGATATGTTATGTTTAAAACTATTTGATCATCCTACTTTGACTTGCATATCTCCCGGGTGATTCTGACCATTACGATTGAGTAGACACTCAATTATACTGTTTATAATGTGCCTTTTTCGTTAATCATGGGTACTTGATTAGAGTAATTTGTTTGTGTTGAAAGGTTTTCTTTTACTTCACAATATTGTATGATTGCAGGTGGTGAAGCCCTTTTTAGAACCCAAGACAGCCAACAAAGTCAAATTTGTTTATTCAGATGATCCTAATACCATGAAAATAATGGAGGACCTATTTGACAAGGACAAGCTCGAGTCTGGCTTTGGTGGTAAAGATAATGCGGGTTTTGACATCAATAAATATGCCGAGAGGATGAGAGTAGACGATAAGAGGATTCAATCATTTTGGGCGAGAGGGAATGCTTTCGAGGCAGCCCATCAACCATCCATCACAACTGCCACCTGTTTAAATCCTGCGAAGTCTGAGTCAGATTCTGATGTGTCAGATGAAAAAGAAGATAAATCTCTATCTCATGAAGGCGATGACAAATAGAGCAGAGTACGTAATTTAGCCTAGACAACCATGTAGCAATTTACAAGTACCATGTGCAAGCCATCATTAAACTTGCTTGTCTAGGACAGTTTGCTCTTGTTGAATCTTCTACTGTTCTGAATTTATTCTTCGCGATTGTGACAGAAGGTTGATATTATAGCTTTTAATAATATTTAACTCCCAATCTATTATCTTCATGCTCGTCTCCTTTAAAGCTTCTCCAGTACTGAAATACGAGTGAAGATTGCTAAAGCTGACTTAACGATAATACCTCACTTTTACTAGATTTGTGACACAGGAAAGGCTCGAAATATACTTGACGACTTTCCTTATGAATGAGTTCTTAGAGAATAATCCTTCGTAGCTCAAAATTTCTTTGGCCCGAGTGGCTCGACTATTTTCGGCATTTTTTTCCCCCTCTTATATTCTGAAACAAAGGGAGGAAGAGAGAGAAGAGAAAGAGAAAAAGAGAGAAGAGAGAGGAACAGGGAACAGAGAGGAGAGAGGCATCACCGCCATCACCGACGCCATCATCAACAGATATGTGTATCTCTCTTTCTCTGTGTGTGTGTATAGATCTATCTCTCTCTCTGTTCTGAGTTATCTGGAGAAAAAAAACAAAGGATGTGGTGTTGTTTGTTGTTGATGCCAAAACGCGTTGATGATAATATTGTTGACGATGATGATGATATGCTCTCTCTCACACAACTCCCTCTTCTCTCCTTCTCCTTCTCCTTCATATGCGAAAAAAAAAAAAAAAAAAAAAAAAAAAAAAAAAAAAAAAAAAAACTACCCAAAACGACGTCGTTTTGGGCAGTCAAGCCACTTGGGCTAAAAGAAATTCGAGCTACAAAACGGAATTGGTTCGTTTTGGACAGTCGAACCACCCGGGCCAAAAGAAATTCGAGTTACAAAACGAAACTCGTTCTTAGGTGCCGTTACTTTAAGTTGATGAGTAAGCTTAAACAGGTACATTCTAAACTTTTGTTTTCTGAGTGATGAACACTCTCGAGTATCTCTTTCACAGTTGACCCACACACCATCTATGAGTTTAACATCACTCACCTTTGATATACTTGCACATTTGGTTGGATGGACTGGATAAGGGGATTAAAATCTATTGGACTTGAGTCCTGAGATTGTGAATCTCCTGAACTATTTAGTTGGATTGAATATGTATCATGTGTTTGTTTTTTCATAGGGTTAGATGTCTGGAAACGACTATTTTTAGTGAATCCAACGTTTGTTTGGACGGACTAGATAGGATAAATAAACAAAGGACTATTTTACATTTTTTAATTGTTTACTAAGTAATAGCAATATTAAACATATCTTTAATATTTTAATTTTTTAGCTAGATTAAATAAAATTATATTTTATTTTATTTTTTACACAATTAAATAAATTTATTTTTTTTGAATTCAATAAATAAAATATCAATAAAAATATATGTTATTTTTTTAATTAAAATTTCAAATAAATTTATTTTTAAAAATAATAATAATTAAATAAAACATCTATTAAAATTTAAATAATGAAATTAAATAAATTATAAACAAAATTTTAAAAAAAAACATCAATAAAATATCTATAAAAAAATATTTTAAAAAATTAAATAAATAAAACATCAATAAAAAGTTAAACAAAATTATTTTATTTTTAAATTGAGATATTTAAATTTTATTGAATTTTACTAAGTATAATACATAATTAAATAGTAGAAGGTCAAAATGGTCATTTCATCACCTAATCCCAACAGTGGATAGTCTCCCGAAAATTGTCCCATACCCCCCAGGATACAATAGTCCCCCATATGAGGGATAAGGAGTCCGACCAAACTCCATGTCCGGCGGACTAAAGAAAAAACAAGTGTCGGATAAAGAGCCTCTCACGGATTACAATCCTAATAGTGAATAATCTCCCCGATCAAACACACCTTGTTTGGACGGACTGGATAAAGAGGGATTGTAATCCATCGGACTGTTAGTCCCGGGATACATTATCCCTGGACTATTTGGTTGGATTGGATTTGTATCCTATGCTTGTTTAGTCATGGGATTAGATGTCTAGATTAGACTATTTTTAGTGAATCCAATGTTTGGCTAGACGAACTGGATAAGAATAAATGTTTAAAAGACTATTTTACCCTTGTAATTTATAATTTATAATTTAACAACACTAAAAAAATTTAATTTATAAGGCCATAATTTTTAATTTATTATTTTCAATTAAATTAAATTTATAATCTATATATTTTATTTTTTATTTAATATATAATTTTAAATTAACAACAATAAAAAATAATTTTATTTAATATATAAATTAAATTTTCAACAACACTAAAAAAATTTAATTTATAAGGCCATAATTTATAATTTATTATTTTTAAATAAATTTAATTTATAATTTATATTTTTTATTTAATATATAATTTTAAATTAACAACACTAAAAAAATAATTTAATTTAATATGTAAATTTAATTTTTTAACAATACTAAAAAAAATTAATTTATAAGGCCATAATTTATAATTTATTATTTTTAATTAAATTTAATTTATAATTTATAATTTAAATTTTTTATTTAATATATAATTTTAAATTAACAACACTAAAAAAATAATTTATAAATGTTCAAAAGACTATTTTATCATTTTCTAATTGTTTGTTAAGTAATAACATAGGGTAAAATAGACATTTCAGAGCCTAATCCCATGAGATACCAATCCCATGGAAACAATCCCATAGTCCCACAAATATGGGACTAATAGTCCGGAACAAAAAAAATAAAACAAACAATGGACTACTAGTCCGGTAGGATTAATAGTTCAATCCTACACCCTAATCCTTCAAAACAAACACACTCTAATTTCTTCATTTTCTTTTTCTTTTTTTTTTCTGTACTTTGTTGAAGGTTGGGTAAAGTACCTGTTTGTGTTGGATTTGAAGCAAGCGGATGGAAGTTTCATGTCTTCCAATCTAAACTTGCTTTGGATCCGAATGAAATAAGATGGGAACATCAGCCCTCACAGATCCACAGTTTTTTAACATGAACCAATAAGAGAGTATGATCAACAAAATGCTCATATTCCAGAATCTCAAATATTTTTGCACATTAAGGTCATGTTTGGATCTGAATGAAATAAGATGGGAATTGGATGTCCAGGGTGATTAAGCTGCAGTCTCATCCGTGGTTGGATAAGTTGCCCCCATCCCAATTACCAAACACGGCCTGAGTGTTATGCTAATTACATTGTGTTTTTAACAATTTACCCCCTCAATAATGCTCAAAAGTGCAATTAGCTTCGTAAAAGATAAATTTGAACAATCTATCCTTCAAAAGATGTACAAAGGTCTAACTAGTTCCCAAAAAAGATGTTCAAAAGTAGCTTGCTACCTAAAACTTGTTCAAAAATACAATTTACTACCTGAAAGATCAAGTAGTTGGTATATTACTAAAATTGATTAAAATAGATAAAGCAATTTATTCAAAATGATCTTTTAAGAGAGTCAATTGCACTTTTGAACCTTTTTCACGGGATACTTTGCTTTAATTGATCTTTCAGGTTTTGTTTAGATCATGGATTTGGATAAAAATTTGAAAAGGGAAAGAAAAATGTGAGTGCAATGCAAGTAAAATATAACTATATTTTATTTACATTTTACCCACCTTTTCACTTTTCCTTTTCCAAGTCTCTACCCAAATTCATGATGCAAACACAACTTTTGCGGGTCAGAGCATGATTTGAGCACATCCTACGGTGAAAATTGTCACACACAACAAAAAAAAAAAAAAAAAAAAAAAACCATTTTTAACTTTTCAAATTCTTGACCAGGGAGATAAAGTGGTTGATGCATCACATGATAAGACCACAACACCAACAGACATGATAACAAACTGTGAACATCACAAGAATCATGTAGTTTCAAATCTTATTTCAAACACAGCATATAGATTCAATTTCCATGACACAACCAAAACACGCTATTCATACAATCCATTTGAAGCTAAATTTCATATCTGGTACAAAATAAACCTTTCATGTGTATATAGCGACTGGAAAACACCTTGCCATCACTGATACTACAATTCTAAGGCCTAGTAAACATCTTTCTTCCCTGTGATCGAAAATCCCTACATTACGAAGTCTGTGAATTTCACAAAGGGATTCAAAAGTCCGAGATTAATATCATCTGATTTCAGTTTCTATCATATGATT
The DNA here is from genome assembly GCF_055761805.1 of Camellia sinensis. Taxonomy (NCBI): domain Eukaryota; kingdom Viridiplantae; phylum Streptophyta; class Magnoliopsida; order Ericales; family Theaceae; genus Camellia; species Camellia sinensis. Next base: position 102,134,882 of record NC_138966.1, read on the forward strand.
AAACTTCACAACCTATCATAAACATGTAACCCTAAAAGAAATACAAAAACTACAAAAGAGCAGTAACCAGCTTTATGATGGATATAACAGTTTCAGAGAACGTGCTTATGCATAACAGCTTTTCACCTTGAACATGACACAGATACATATGCAGATTGGAAATGCAACAAAAGGTAAGACTCTGCAAAATGATAAAAGCTGTGAGGCTAGGAAAGTATGAAGAAGGGAATTAGAAGCAAAAGAAAATCAACAAAATTCATATACCTGACTGATATGATCATCACTGAAACATCTCATCTAACCTTTGCCTGTAGAGAGCCAAACTCTGCATTTTGGGAAAGGGGGAAAAAGATTAGTTGCCCAAATTATTAGTAATAGAGAAGAAAAGAAAGATGTATAGCACTCTCTCTCTCTCTCTTGTCCTTTTCAGTTGCACATAATTTGAAGTTTATCATCTGATGGAACTAGAAGTTCAACTACCTAAACCCCCCCAAAAAAAAGGCAACATTGTCAAGAATAAATATTCATTACTTCGTACCTAAGCCTTCCTTTTTTAACTAAAGAATGTGTGCCAGGTTCCAGCCAGTGCATCAGAAAACAGTTGGATTCTCAGAGAAAGGCCATTTGATGAGGCAAATTTAGGCCCCTTTAATCTAATGTATATTGACATATTCACAACCAGAAAACAAGGTAAAGAGTTTCTATCAACTTCACTCAATAATTGAGAAGCACATCTTCCACTACATATCTATAAATATTCAAAGCCACTGCTGCATTGCTATTTCTCCATGAAGATTCTCCACCAACAAATGGAAGGACAAAGCTCCCATACAGAACACACTATACAGGCATAGCATAGGTATGGGGTATTAAACAATGGATTGAATTTTTTTTCTTTGAGAAGTAATTGGACAGAACAACTGATGGAATATTGTAATCTTATTCAAGAAAAACAAAAAGGGAGAAAAGCAGACTCTCTATATTTTAGTCATAGAAGATCAAATATAATATATTTTATGGGTTTATTACAGAAGTACAAAACATTAATTTCATGCATGGCATAGACTAATACTGGGAGATTCACTTTTCCATATGGAAGCATGTGATTCATTGTTAAGACTTAAATCATCATTCTCCACTAAATTTAAGCCATTTCAAAAGTTACACTTAAAACATTCTAAGATAGGGTGGGTAGATGCAATGCAATATGAACAAAGACTATATATATATTAATACAAACCCAAAATTTTATTTTCCTGCTAAGGAAGATGACAATTTTTTTTTCCCCAGAAACCTTCAATACTAGCAAACTCAAAATGTTCTATAAATGAGTTAATAATTATCTTCATTCTCTTCATAGCAACTACACGGAGTCCATTTTCATTGAGTAAGCAACATTTCAAATGTATCTTTTTAAGCTATGACCATCAGAATAAAGTAATTGTGAAGGATACAGTGATCAAAAGCAGATTCAAATACAACATGGGCAAAGTTGCATACCTTAGTGTATTTATCAAAAAAAAAAAGTTGCATACCTTAGTGTAAGCATAAACCCCTGCCTCAGCAGGTCCAACAGGGCTTCCCCTTCTCATAAATTTTCCCTCTTTGAATATGTAAAGCATAGGTATCCCAGTTGATAGTTCTAGGCTAATAACCTGATAAAAATACAAAATTTAAAAAAAAAAAAAAAAAAAAAAAGGTCTACCATAAAAATCAGAAATTGACACAAAGTGGGGGCTTTTTTTTGTTTGTTTTGATCAGCTTGACACAGCAAATTAATACCCCACTAAGATTAAATTCTCACCTCTTGGGATGTTAATTTGTCGAGATACATAATAATGGACCTCAATGAGTTCCCATGGGCGGCTATCATTACATTCTTTCCAGATACAAGTTGCGGTTCAATCTGTAAAATAATATTTCAAATATCAATTGCTAATGAATAAGAGGAAAGCAAGATAAAAAGATAAAACAAATAAGCACATAACCTACTCACATGTTCTTTGAAGTAAGCAACAGCTCTCTCAGCACACATTTCCAAACTCTCGCCATTAGGTGGAGGTATGTCATAACTACGGCGCCACTCATGAACTTGTTCCTTTCCATATCTATCTGCTGTTTCTTGTTTGTTAAGACCTTGTAGTTCCCCATACCTAAAGAGAAAAACAGTTCATATGTCAGATACAATACAGGGAAGTGTGTAATGAGAATAGGAGGCAAGAGGAATAACCAGAAAAGAAGAAACAGTGACGCAATTTACATTCTTTCATTCAGTTGCCAAGCTGTGATAACAGGAATGCATTGCTTTTTGGTTTCTTCGCTGAAAATTTGACTCCATGACTTCGCCTGCTCACTCTCATCATGCATAATGATAGGCACCTGCAAGCAGATTGATATAGTGGATAAAAAGATTATAGGAATCAGGTTCAGGATTTCTGAGTTTTTGAAACAATAATGAAACTTGGAATCTTAGGGCTGTGTTTGTATCATGGATAGGGCTCTAGAAAGGGAAAGGAGAAAGGCGAGGAAAATGTGAATAAAATATAAGCTAAATTTTTTCTCCATTTTACTTGCCTTTTCCTTTCCCTTTCCAAATCCCTATCTAAATCCAAGATCCATACATATCCTAAATAAAGTGAAAGAAATTACAGTTTGTATGACCAAATCCCATTATTCCTATCAATTACTTCTCCCTAGATTCTTAGCATCAACAAGTATATTCAGTGAGATATATTATCAGCTTCCAACATCTGAGATCCCAACAAAGAAAAACCAAAGAGCATTTGGTGCCAACAAGACTTTTCAACATATTACCTTCTTGCGACGGTGCTCCGTCATGGCAAGCATAGCAGTCATCTGTGCACGAATCAGTGCAGATGTATAGATTAAGTCGACAGGTATGTTGCTGATTCTCTTACCAGCCTCAATTGCCTCTTCTACACCCTTCTTGGTTAATGGCACATCTACACAACCTGTAAACAAGTTCTTTTCATTCCATAAAGACTCGCCATGGCGAATTAGGATCAAGGCTGCTTCATCTGAAAAGGAAAAAGGAATAGAAATTAGAAGAATCCATAAAAAAGGATCCACTTCACTTCCAAGTAAAGAAGAAACAGAAGGGAAAAAAAATTGAGAACATCTCAAAAAATCAATACGTGCATGCCAACTTCTATTATTTTCTTCTTCTTCTTCTTCTTTTATTTATTTTTATTTTTTTTATAATTTGTATTCTTTTCTAATTGAAGTCAAATTGAAATAAGACAATATTACTTGATTTCTTTCGAGAGTCAGTGGTGGTGGTATTTGATGGGGATGAAACCGGGTTGAATACTGAAGTCTGAGAAGAAGAGGCTTGAGCAACAACATAACTCCTCTGTCTAGAGCAATAACTTCCCCTCCTCGAGAGCCCAATATCGACTCTGAAACCCTTTGAGATCAACTGCAATGAAGAATTCCCATTCTCCTGCTGAAAGCCAGAGTTGATGAAATATCCATGGGACTGAAGGGTCCCAATGGCTTGGTGAAATGCCGTAGCAGACATTCTGAAAAAAAAATTTGAAAAAAAACCCAAGTAATTATGCATACATACAAATTAGACAAATGGATAGTGCCCATTTTGTGAACAACACAAAGTATAGTCTGCACAGAGACTGGCACATACTTCAGTGCTTGTAAAAGGAAGAATATATTCAACTCAAAATGAGGTCACTGATTCAAGGAACAGGTTCTTTATATTTCCATTGTCCAAACAGGAGGGTCAAAAAGGAAATAGGAAAATCAAAAAGGAAAGAAAAGAGAGAACAATAACAAGGAATTGAAAGTGAGGTGAATTAAGACATCAACAAAAATAATAATAATAATAATAATAATAATAAAAGTACAGTGAGTTAAACAATCTCACAATCACATAATTAGGGTTTCATGCATTCTTGAATTAAACATGAACAACGCCAAAAATCTTGAAGAGCACACACAATTAAATCACATATAAAAGTCAACCAGCTTACAATAATTTCAAAAAAAAAAAAGCATGTTCTTCCCCCATAGAACCCACAAAATATAATATTGAAATTGTTAAAAAAGGAGGAGGGAGGTACATAATCACAGAAAATCAATTACAACCCATCAATTACATACTTCTTCTTAACTGGAAATTAACAAGATAAATTAGATCCAACTCCAAGAATTTCTTTGTCACAAACATTTACACACACACACACAAACATGAACACAAATCTTGGAAATACAAATGCATTTTGAGAAAGGTGATCCAGGAGAGCAATAATAAATTAAACCCACAAACATAAATCAAAAGAAAAGCCTGAAAACACATACATACCAATCTTACAGAAAAGAAGAAAGAGAAAATTTAAACGGAATGAGTAGAGAGATCTTACACAGTAGTTATAGTTATAGATAGATGGTGGGATTGACGAAGAAACCGAGGAGGAGAAGAAAATGATTGTTGATGATTGATTAGGAAATAAGTTAACGGAGATGTTGAAAGTGATGGGAGTTAGAGAAATTATACAAATACATACATGGGTCTAAAACAGACAAAATCGAGAGAGACAGAGTTATGTATAGAAGAAGAAATGCTTGTCTCTAACACACACACAGATGGGTTCGAAAAGGGAATCGAATAGTGCCAATTCTCTTGCCAGTTTATCAATTCGATACAAAAACAAAGAGAACAAAAATGTCGCGTCTCTTTTGGTCACGCGGGGTAGGTAAGGATCCTCCCTGTATTAAACAAACTATAAGCTTTCGCATTCGGGTTGTTGGAGCTAGGGGTGAGCAGCGGATATATCGATCCGTCAAAATCGACCGAACCGAATCGATCCATCGCATTTTGGATGGATGCGTGATGACGAGCGGACGGTTGCGGATTGATTTTCTCCAACCCGCCAATTTGGCGGACGGATGGCGGATTTGAGATTTCTTTGGCCGCAACCGAACTGCCAAACTGTCAAATCGCAAGTACCCTTAATAATTTATAAGACTTTGTATTTTCAATTTGTTTAAATATTATGTTTGTGTTTTCAATTAAAAAAGAGTTTAAATATTCTGTTGAAAAAAAGTTTTCTACTTGAATATATTTTTTGAATTGAAAAAAATAAACATATTATTTATCTATATATATTTTTTAAAATTTAGCTCTAAAAATAATAAATAGAAAATATGATATATGCTGGTTGGTTTTTGTTTTCAAAAACATATATGGATGTAACAATACAGAGACATACAATCTCTACTACTGCTCTGTTCATGGTTTTGGTGGTTTGAATTGTTATTATATTTTAAAAATCACAGATTATAATACTTTATGTGGATGAATCATGCTATGATCATAATATGTGGATGAGACATACAGTGATCGTGATATTCAAAAGTTTCAAACTTTCTTTTTTTGGATAAGGCATATAGTGATTATAATACTTTTTTAAGTCATTGACTGTAATATATATATTTTTTTTGAGGAAGTGCACAAGTTGAACTATGTTGAAAATTTATAAAAATTTTAAACCGTCAAAGCGATTCGCATCCATCTGCCAAACCGCCAATCCGCTCAATCCACATCCGTCGGATTGGTGGACGGATGCGGATTGATTTTCTTCAATCCGCCAATCTGGCGAACGGATGACGGATTGGAGGTTTCGTGGCCGCAACCGACCCGCGCCCACCCCTAGTTGGAGCATCACACCAAACTCTTCAATTTTTTAATTAAATTAAAGTTATTTCTTTTTTGAGAACAATTAAAATTATTTCATTATTTCAATTATTCATCTTTTAACATTTACTGTATCAAACTTTTTATTCTAATTTTTTTTATTAAATATTATTTTCTTATTGTATTTATTAGTCTTTCTTTTTTTATTAAATTGATAAGTTATCAACCAAATAATTTTTCAAAAAAGCAACAAAAAAAATTGCCATTGATCGGTTGATCGACCGGACTTCCGGGCAGACATATGGTAACGCACAAATAGCGATGAACAGTACTCGCTTGTTGTAACGAGTTTCTGTAACGTTCGTAAATTTTCACGAGTTGCAAGCGAGTTTGATACAGTTGATTTTTTGAAATTTTTAACTAAAAAATAAGTTTGAAGAGCTTGATGTTGATGCAGATGCCCTTAGCGTTGGTGATGCGTGAATATATCATCATTTCATTTTTAAAAGTAAGATTATAGTTGAATTTAAAATTTAAAAGATTTGAAAAAAAAAAAGGATATAATTATCCATATAATTAATATAGAAATATTTTAAAACTCAAAATATGAGATATAAATATTATAAATAAAAAAAAAAGGTTTCACTTTATAATATTAGTATAGATAGATAGATTTTCATATTGTTTTTTTTGTTTTTGTTTTTATTTTTGTTTTTTAATGAAAAATGTTGGGTTAAAACTAGATTGGTAAATAAAATAAAAATAAAAATAAAAAAATTCGTCATTTCTATATAATTTTTTTCTCTTTTTGGGTGAAAGTCATTGATGGATCGTTTTGTACACAAAAAATAAACACTAAACTATACCAGTTTTCTTAGAATAATGGTAAGTCTATATATCGATCTACAGAGATAAATGTGAAATTAAACTAATTTAATTGTTAAATTTCTAATTTAATTTTGACTAGAAAGATGATGATTTATAAACTAATAATAACTAAAACAAACTAAGAATTTAACCTAGTAATTAAAAGTGAAATTAGGATTACTGATTTTTTGAAAAAAAACCTAGGGTAATGAATTTACCACTAGTTACATAAATAAGGTCTTACTTTGAAAATCAATTATGTACAATTTAAAAATATCAAATCATCATGTTCCTTTATAGATAATCATAAATGATGAACAATCATATTTTGAACGGCAATTCCGACTATTAACAATTTAATAAAACTTGAAGGTCTAAAAAATTTTAGTTAATTCTTAATGGAATTTAAGTTAATAAATTAAAACTTGTATGTAAATGTCTATTTTGTTATACGTATGACTAATGAATTTATGATAAAACGAGAGTCAAATTTGTGGGGTTACAATATAATTTATCCGTGAATATATGTATATATATACTTAGTGGTGGGTGCAAAGACAACGTTTTTGCATTTTATATTTAAATTTTTAGATAGTTTAAAACTAATTATTAATTTTGGACCATTTGATGTTAAAAAAAAAAAAAAAACATTTTAACAGTTATTGAATAGAAATCAATGACATTCTTAAAAATAAAAAAATAAATAATAAGTCTCTTTTTTTCAAAAATTAATTTTTTACCAATTTCTCAAAATATCACTATATAAAGCGTACATATTCTTTTTCTTTTTTTCTTTTTCTTTGTAACTGTCAAATTCAAATACAGGCAGATTTTGAGAGCACCATCTAATTTGACACCACCTCCCTCGTGTTAAGGTAGTTGCTATAACGTGCCTACTTGTTCTACGCAAATTTCATACACCCACCCCACCCCCTGCCTCTTTGCATTAATAAGTCACTAACGGTGGCCGATGCAATTTTCCTGCAGTCTGCTTCACTTATATCAAACAAATAAGAAATAATTTAATGCTTATATAAATAAAATTTTTAAGGGTAAATTATACTAACCATTCTTATAGTTTGAATTTTGAGTCATTTTGATCATTGACTTTTTAATTGTGTCACATTTGATCATGAATTTTGAATATTATTTTAAATAAAGATAATTAAATATACCATTGCTCAATTTTAAAAGCAAAGTCATTAATTTGATAAAAATACAAACTAATTTAACAAAAATAAAATGTCAAAAAAAATACATTTTTAAATTTTTAAAAATTATTTCTACCAATTAAATATAAAATTGATAAATTCTTTAGATATTTATTTACTTATTTTTTTAACCAAATTAATTTTTATTATGTGTTTGGATGATAATCATGTAATGGGTGATTATTTTTATTTTCATTGAATTAGTTTCTATTTTTTTAAAAGTTAAATATGACGACAACTTTGATATCATTATTAAACTAACCCATTAAATCAAAAAATCCAAAACTAAAAACATTTTATATATTAAATATATCGACTACACATTAAAAGTCTAACAACCATCCATTACATGATCATCACTCAAACACATAATAAAATTAATTTGATAAAAAAAATAAATGTCTAAATGATTAATCAATTTTATATAATTTTATCTTTGGTAGGTAGAAATTATTTTTAAAAATTCACAAAATATTTTTTTGACATTTATTTTTATCAAATTAGTTTATATTTTATCAAGTTAATGATTTTACTCTTAAAATTAAGAAATTTTATTTTTAATTATATTTATTTAAAATTTATGATTAAATGTATCATAATTAAAAAATAAAAAATCAATGTGATGCGAGTCCGAAGATATAAGGACCAGTAATTCGCCCAACTGTTAAAACAAAATTCTCACACTGTAAATAAATGGTCATTAGTAAAGTAAAAAAGCACGACTATTTGGGATGAGCTAATGGGTGCCTCTATTTACACATTATAATTTATTTTAAGGTAAATTATTTTTAAGAGCACACCTTTAATAATTTGGTAAATATATATTTTACTCATCACACACTACAAATTTACATATTTATTCTTACTCACACACCCATCCACAACAATATACACACAAAATCTCATATTTACCCTCACTCACTCACACCCCCACACACCCACATTCTTCCATCTCCCCCCCTCCATTCTCAGTTTCAATCGGTGAACACTGTGTTGGTGCTCAACACAGAGTTAAGCAATGGTGAAGACATCGTTGGTGCTCAAGTAAAGCAGTAGGTGAGTTCTCATTCCACGAATGCACAGTTCTGAAAAAAGAAAAAAAAAATTATTACTGTTCGGTAGTACAGAGTCGAACAAATGTAAATTGTTCGATTGTAATTTGTTGAACAAATTTAAATTGTTCGATTGTAGTTTGTCGAACAGATGTAAGTTGTTCGATTGTAGTTTGTCGAACAATGACATATTTTTCATCTCTGGTTAACCGAACAACGATTTACCACTCATAAACGAAAACGAAGACAAAAATAATAAAAAAATAACCTTTTCATTGCTTCATTGTTTCGAATGAAAATTGTCAGATGCATCATTCATTGAATCCAATCAAAATCTTCAATAATACTATATTTTTGATTATTTGTTGAAGGGTTTTTGATTTTGGTTTTAGGTTTTTAGATTCTTGACAGAAAAAATACATAAGGAAGAAGTTTGAAATTGATGATTTATATTATATTTGTTCTTGTCTTTTATGATAAATACACAAATGGTATCTATCATAACTTGTCCTATATAATCATTTCACTTAAAGTTAAAATTGTAATAAAAAATAAATTAATTAATGATTTATCTTTGGAAAGGTGATGCGTAAATAGAATGACCATGACTTAGTTCATCATCAGTTGTATACAAGTCTCGGGATTCACCTTCCACCATCCATCTCTCCTCCCCGACCCAAAAAAAAGAAAAAAAGACAGAAAATGATATGGATTTCGTGACTTCTATTTTAAATTAAAATACACACTATTTTAATTCATAATTAAAAAAAATAAAAAAACAACTCATATTATTTTAGACAATTTTTTTCTATAAAAAGCCTATTTTTATATCATTTTTCATTAGGCAAAAAAAATAAAAAAAACAACTCTATTGAGAGGTTAACCTTTTTCATGGGATGTCCTTTAATTTTTTGAAAAAAAGAAAAGAAAAATTATGCATGAACCATTTATTATTTTTAAACTGTTATGCAAGTGAAATATCAAAAGAAAATGAATAATGTTATATGTACCAATTGATATACTAACTAGTATACCAATTGATGATGTGACATAATTTAAGAAATTTTTGAAATTTATAATGTGATTAATGAACGAGGTCAATAATAATGTCATAACTAGTGTTGGTATATTAGTTAATATACTAATTGGTGCATGTAACACCACCCAAAAAAAATACCAACACTAGCTCCCATAAACTGAAAACTCATGACCCCAATTATTGCGGGATATCATTTAGTTGGCTTTGAATATATTCGATTAGTCTTGTCTTTCTCTTATAAGAATCGATGCAATCTTTATAAAGCTCAGGAGCTGGTTGGGTCAAATGAAAGAAACTTTTGATCTCTGATCATTTTGTTTAATTTAATTCGGTTAAATTTCTTTAAATGAAATCTTGACCATAAGATAATCCTAAACTATTTAGGTGGAGACTAATCAATGCAAAGGGTTACACAAAAGAATATGCTCTCGCATTGTTGGTCTTTTCTCTATAGAAGCCATGTCGTTGACCTATCTCTGTCTTCTCCGTCAAAGATTTTTTTTTATTGTTTTTATTTCCCTAATCATTAGCAGATTAATGTTGTGTTTAAATTTAAGATTTCGATAGAAATTTGTGAAGAGAAAAAAAAAAAATGAGAGAAATAAAAAATAATAAAAAAAACTTGAATTTTATTTCACATTTTACAACCTTCTTTTTTTCTCCACAAGTCCCTTATTTGAGATAAATTAAAAGAGTCAAAAAGTCAAAAAAATTATTAAAAAAATTATTAAAAAAATTAAAAAAAATCTATACAATTCAAAGATAGCTTGTGGAGGAAACCATTGGGACAAAATTATTATTTTACCCTTTGAATTCAATCAAGTTAAAAGTCAAAAAGTAAAAAGAATAAAATTGTTATTTGAATTTTATTACAATATTTTATTACACATCTTTTCGTAAGAAATCAAAAAATTATAAATAAACATACATATTTTTTTCTCTATTTTTTTAACCAAAAAGTCAAAATACACTTATATAGCACATCCCAAAATCTTGAATTTGAATAAAAAGACTATGTTTAGATTTTAAATTTGAGTCAAAATTTATAAAAATAAATCATATAACAATGAAAAATATCAAAAAATAAACTTTTGTCAATTTGATCCCCTATTGTTTCAATGTGATCAATTTCACTCAATTTAACAAATTGTGTTATATTAATCTAACAAATAACGACTGTTAAATTTGGCGAACAAAAAGTTATTACGTGCTCAAACGATGTGTCAATTTGATCCCTATGGTTTTAATTTGCTTGTTTGTCTTTCCGTCCACCAAACCTAACAGTAGTAATTTATTAGACTAATATAATACAACCCGTTAAATTAATGAACAAAATCAAACAAATTAAAATAATATAAATCAAATTAACACATCGTATACGCATAATTTACTTCGTTTTTTTTTAAAACACTACGGATCCACAATTTAAGTCCTACAACTCACCTGTTTAAACCACAAGACCCATCACACTTCTGTATTTGAGTTTTAGAAGACAATAGGCTAAATATCGATCTTAAATGAAATAATGTCTGGTAACTTGAATTTGTATGACTCGAATGTCTAATTACAACATCATTTTGAGAGTAAAACAACGCCATTTTAATACATTCAAGCTATTCGAACCATACAAATTCAAACTAAACTGCCACGTATTTTTCTAAATGAGATAAAAAAAATTTACTCCAAAAACATTAAATAATTTTCACAAAAGAATTCAACTTTACATGATTAAATTTCAAACAAATTTTTTTTTAAAAAAAAATATATATATATATATATATAAACATAACTTATCACGTCAATATTCTCCACAAAAAAATAAAAATAAAAACAATTGTTCCAAGTCCATATGAGCAAATTAGGCGAGACCTTGGGTCTCAATATTTTGTCATTTTTTATTACTTTTTTTTCTTTCACAACCCTTTATATAAATTCATAATCCAAACACAAACTAAAATTGTTTTTCTATTCCCCTTTTGTCTCCTGTCAAGCTGTAAAATGGACACTGGAATTTCAGGATGCATATCATCATATCCCCCTCGTAAAGAAATTTTACAAGAACCAATTAAAAACTGGCGGCCTAGAAAAGATATAGAGAGATTTAACCCTTACAAGAAACCAATACAGGTCAATGGTGAAGGTAAGTAAAGCATATCTTTTGTTTCTAACAATCTCATAAGATTTTCCATATGACCGACAAATAGAAAAGATGAAATACCAAGAAAATAAAATGAATCGAAACACTGTCTTAGTGAAATGCAATGCTACATTTAAATAATCTTAATAGAGTCTAAACAACAATGGGAAACCAAACAGAGTCTTCCAAACTTGCATATTAACATAACCATTCAAATAAATAAAACACATAATAGCGAAGTCCTAACAAAGCTCAATGTTTGAAACCATGAGAGAGGTACCTAATCTTGGGACTCCAGCTCATATTGCTGGAGCAGTTGCTTGCAACCAGACAAGGGCTCATCCTTCATAAAGCCCATTGCATTGGCAAAACGGGTGTCTGAAGTCATTCCGTTGTTTCGGGTAAGGATCACACGTGCACGGTCCCGCCCTGGGTCTGCAGATTGACAGTCACTCTGTGGGCTGCTAACAAGCATTGCATCACAAAGCTGGTCCTTGTGGTCTTCTTTCACCATGATTGTGTATTTTCCCGCCTCATTTGTTTCTCCATCAATGCTGTATAGGAGTGTCTCTGTGTTTCTGTCTTTGCATTCGACTTTAACCTTGGCACCTATTTAACAAGATTACACGAACCATAAATAAGTTAATAAGTTAATTGTCCAAGGCCTCAGATAACAGATTCAATTGATCAGGCTGGTTAATTCAGCATGTAACAAATTCTTAAGGTTTAAAAGTTTGGATGACAAGAATCTATGAAAATGTCATTTTGAGTCACAATGATGGTGTTTGGGAAGTGAGTTTTTATGTAGATTTTAGTAGATGTAGGTTTTTATGAGATAAAAAATTTTTGGTGTTTGGGAAGATAGTTGGGTTTTTATGTGGTTGGATGTGATGTTTGTGAGAGAAAAAGTGAAATGATTATGGGGTTGGATGTGATATTTTGTTTGGATGTGTTTTTTTTGGTTTTGCAAAACTTTTGTCTTTTAGTGGAAAAAATGAGAAAAAAATTTGGGAACTTGCTTCCCAAACACCACCAATGATTCAAGCTTTTGGAACAGTTTGGAATAGGAATGTGACTTCTAATATCTATTTCAACAATAATGACATTCCCAAACTAAATATAAATTTGATTCCCCCACTTACCCAAGTAAATTCATGGAGTACAGTTAAACATTTAGAAGTAAAAAATAATAATTGGGTTTACAATACTTAGAATTTTCTCATTTTTCCATTGAACATTCCTAACATGACACAAGAATTTGTTTTCCCAAGTAACATGTCAGGTTCTCCTCCTACAAATAATAGCAATGGCTAAAAGCAGGTTACCTTCACAAACTCAACATTAAAGATATTTATTTGTAACAAATTCCAGATATCGATCTCTTGTAATCTATTTGATTAACTACAATGAGATGGAATAGAATGGCCATTCCATAGGCTCCTCTATAAAATGATCATTCTCTTATAATGATGAATGATGATTCCACATTTGCAATGTATTTTTTATTATTTTTTAGTCAACCAAACATTAGAATTGATATTTTGATAGAATGATAATTCAATTCCACTGCATTCAAGTAAACCAAACACTACTTTATGATCCCCCCCCCCCCCCCTTGATTATTTAGGGTCAAATAAATGCCAAGATGACCTTAGTTCAAGAGTCCAATGCTATAAAATTTAATATCGCCTTTAACGTTGTGTTTGGTTAGAAGATTTGGAAAAAGATTTTAAAAAAAGAAAATAAAAAAATAAATGAAATATGAATAAAATATACTTACATTTCAAATAATTTCACACAACTTTTCTATTTGCAAATCCTTTCTTAAATCCTTCAACCAAACACACCATAAGAGAAAGATGTATTGCGCCTGCATATTATGGACTAACACAATCAAGTAGTGGCTTTAGCTGGTAGGGGTAGACCTGGATCTAGTTGCTAATATGTGGCTCAGCTCAGTACAAGCCCGCCCCAATTTCATCACTGCTCTGTATTGTGGAAGACCATCCAATGCAAATGCCATAGTAGGGGTGGTCTCGGATTTTTATTCAGTTGAGGCAAAATATCACGCACAATTGTTTTTTAAATAACCCCAAGGTTAGTCGTGATCTGTGATCTTAAACTCCAAGGTTGTGTTTGAATCAAGATTTGGGTAAGGATTTGAATAAGGCTTTTCTCTTTTCAAATTATTATCCAAATTCATTATCCAAACACATAAAAACACAATCTGTTCCGTTAAAGAAAACATTTTCGTATTTTCTAGTATTGATATAATAAAAAACGAAAATCAATGAAAAATATTTTCTATGATCATTAGAAAACAATCCTATTTGGACAACAAATAATTTTCAGTTTTAAAAGGCGAATAAAAATTTTCAAACTAAAATTTTATTAATGGCACCACACACCAGCACCACCACTCTCAACTCCACTGCCATCATCACCATCATCATCACCGTAGCCATTGCCCCACCACCATATTCATTAAAAAGAACATAACGTAAAATTAAAAACAGACTTATTATTTTTTTTTAACAGCGCATCGAACTAATCTCCAACCACACGCAAAGCACCCCTACACACCTGGATCGAACAAATCTCAGGCAACGCCCACAGGCGTGACCCCAAGGAGCGGATTACTCGCAATGATAGTTGATCCTGAGACTTAGAGGGTAATAAAAAAAGACTTATTATTATGTGCTAGCCTATAATTATATGAATTTTTGGTTTCTAGGATCTTGGGTCCCAAAACTGAAGTGATCATCTACTTATTTATACTCACTTAAGGCCAAAAACCTAACCATCAAATGCAGATCCAACCGATCTCTCTCTTTGGACACTCCCAAATTACAGATCTAACACAGATCAACCTCAGTGCACTCTGAGAAATGACTCAACAATATATTACATTATACCTAAAATTGTATTGATTATATAGATCTGAACATACAAGTAATGAATCAACGGAAAAAAGGAGCAGATGGGAAACCAAAATGCAAAGAGTGTACCTGAAATGGGGGTGGTGAGGGCGGTCTCGTAGCCAGCACGGCACGTGTCGCAGTAAACCTTACCCTCCAGGACGAGCGGGTTCGCCGCATGCCGAGCCGCACTAACGAGCGCCGGGAGCACACAGAGCGCCAGCAGCAACACCATTCTCGCCATTGTTAGAGAGAGGGAGGGAGGGAGGGAGGGGGAGAGAGAGAGAGAGAGAGAGAAAAGAGTAAAGTGCAGTGTGAAGTGTGGGAGGAAGAGGAGGATTGAGTGAAGTGAAATAGTGGGGAGGGTTGGATTTTGTGCTCACGCGGCAAATGAGGAGATGGTTTGGATCGGTCCAGTAAGGGGGTGCCACGTCGATGATGTGGTTTTGGGGAATTGAGGTGGGGTGTTTTGATTGGTGGGAGAGGAGGCGATTGCGGATAAGGCGAATGTGAGGGTTGTAGAGGGAAGTAATTGGGATGGGTGGGAGGGAGTGTTTGAACGCGTATTCAGCTGGCAGTGGACCCCGGTTGTGTCGGTGGTCACATGGAGAGGACTCGGATGAGCTAACAACCGTCATACTGTTGGTAAAGTGCAAAAATTATTTAATGTTTCGTCAAGGTAACGTTTTGTGAGCCAATGGCGCACTAGTAAATGCCTGGCGATTCCAATATAAGGGCATCGTGGGAACAAATTTTTTTAATAATTTTTTAATTTTTTAATTAAAATATGATATAAAAAAATAATATATTTTAAATAATTTTTTAATTTTTTATGAAAAAATATATAAAAAATATAGGGAAAAGAAAATTTTTGACATTTTAATTATTTTAATAACTTTTTAATTTTTTGACTAAAAAAATCACTTGTCAAAAGTGACGTCCAGTTCAAATTTTTTTGGGCTAATGTTTTGAGCAGAAATGATACATTTTCTGATTTGGTAGCTTTAAAAAGTATTAATAATGTAAAATATTAAAAAAAATATCAACCAAAACATGATAGGCCTTGTTTGGTTTGGCTTCGAAAGAAGATTTTGGAAAAAAATTTTAAAAATTTTGTTTGGTTTATAATTTTTTTTAAAAAATTTTCAAAATTACTTTCTCTCTCCTACACATCAACCAATCACCTTTTCTCTTTTATCTCTACTTTTCAGTAACTTTTTTTCTCATATATATCTACTCAATTATAACAAAATATCAAATCATTTCAAACTCCAAAACTCCAAAACTATTTTCAAAATATACAACCAAACAAACTACAAAAAATTTATAAACTCTCTTCCCAAAATGTTTTTTGAAAATTTATCTCCCAAAATCAAAGCAGACAAGGCCCATATTACATATGACTCATATATTAGAATTCTTAATTTAAAATTCTTAATAGTTTTTCATGTTTTGGGTGTAAGGATGTTAAGTCTTAAATTAATTCTCTGAAAATTAATTTTTTTTTATTTTTCATATCTTTTTTAGTGTATTTATAATTATTTATTTATTTTTTTAGATGTACCTTACTTAGATATATTTAAATAGTAAAATATTTGTAAAAAAATATTTTTAAAAATTAATAAATGCACAAAAAATATGAAAAATATACTGAATTTTCATATATAAATATTGTTGCATTTTTGGTATTTGATGAATTTTGTAAAGATTTTTTTTTCATAAATATTATACTTTTTAAGTGTATTAATGTTAGGTGTGTCTAAAAATTTTAAAAATTGCTTAAAATATTTTTAAAAAATTAAGTGAAAACAAAAAAAATATAAAAAATGAAAAAGTATAATTTTCAAAAAAGTGAATTTTGGAAATGAAAACCAAACAGAGTGAATGTTATTTTCACTGAATTTGGGCTTGCTTATTTGTGCATGTCGATTGACATACCGGTTGACAAAGGTCACAACTGTAGTTAACAAGGGTGATGCCAGTTGTCCGGAAAGTCGTCCAGGCAATCATTCAGCTTACGTAATTTAGACAATTCAGTCAAGTTCAAATTCAATGGATCAATTATTTTTCTTAAAATAGTTAAAATTCTTAAAATAAATTTTAATTTTTATTAATTAAAACAAAAGACAACTGGTTTGGTTTGGATTTTCATAATTCACTTTTTAGAAAATTAGAATTTTTTGTTTTTTTTTTGTTTTTTTTTCACTGATTTTTTTAATATTCTAAGCAATTTTTAAAATTTTTAGATACACCTAACATAAATATACTTAAAAGATATAATATTTATGAAAAAAAATCTTTAGAAAATTCACTAAATACCAAAAAGATATTAAAAAAATACGAGAATTTGGTACATTTTTAGTATTCTTGTGTATTTATTAATTTTTTAAAATGTTTTTTTACAAATATTTTATTTTTTAGATATATCTAAGTAAAGTGCATCTAAATAAGTAAAATAAAATTACTTAAAATTTTAAAAATATTCACTAAAAATAAAAAAAATACAAAAAACAAATAACTTAATTTTTAAAAAATTTAATCTAAAAAATTGAAACTAAACAAACTATATAATTTTTATATTAAATTTTCAAGAGAAAATAATACATGTGTTAGAAGGTGGATGGTGTGGATTATTAATCTAAGAATACCAAATAATCTCTCCTTAGGTTGTGTTTGATTTAAGGATTTGGAGAGTAATTTGAAAAAGAAAAGAAAAAAAGATATGTAAAATTATGTGAAATATATGTATATTTTATTCACATTTTACCTACTTTTTTTCTTTTTCCTTTTAAAATTTCTTCCAGAATCTTTGAACTAAACACGACTTTAGTAGAGAGTAGAAGTGGACAAACATCGGGCCAGGCCTGTAGATCTGTCCAAATCTAGTTCAAAAAATAAGGAAAATTTACTAAGAAGTCTTTTTTGAAAAATGTGTAGTCTATTTAGTCCTATAACCTTTTGTTTATACCCAAAAGTCCTATAACGTTATTCTTCTTCTCTGGCTCTTTTCTTCTCTGCCTCTTTTACTCTTTGTGATTTCTGGCGATCGTTGACGGGTAACCATATCTTGCTTCTTCTCTTTCTCTTTTCGATATATAATCACTGGTGACCGACGACTACCATCGATTGGGATTCACCGACAACCACTGACCGCCGACTCCTTACGTCACCCTCACCGACGGTAAAGAAGATACGTTTCCGACGAAGAAGATGAGTAGATCTACATTAGATTTTGCTAGATTTAAACAAAAAATAATTGCCTGAGTACAATCCTCTCTCTCTATATCCGGCTTTCTCTTTCGATCTCCTATATTTTTTTTTTTACATTTTATCTGCTATACACTTCTCTTTTTCTGTTCTAACGGTGAAAAATTTCAAGTTTTGAACAAATTGTTTTCGAGTTTTAGTTACAGGCGGTGAAAACTGTAAATTTTACAGTTTTAAATTTTTTGGATGCTGGAATGAATCATGGTTTAAAACTGTAAAATTTTACAGTTTCATAACATATTTTTCAATTTGATTAATAAGGATAAATGCTTAATAGATTTTTGCTTTGAAACTGTAACATTTTACAATTTCAAAACTTACTTTTCAGTTTGATCAATATTGGAGATTATTTGCTTAAACCTTACAAAAATTGAAAAATAGCATATATTTTTCCCATTGTTGCTGTTTTTTGACGTTCCATTTTTTTTCTTTTTAATTTATCAATATTTAGCACATTTTGCTATAATTTTTTGCTCTAATTTCTCCATTTATTCTTTTTTTTTTCCCGACAATATTCTAGATATTCCGGTGAGTCTCCAATGATGTTCTTAACGTCCAGCGAACGTTCTGAACATTCCTGCGACTTCCATTAACGTTCTTAACACTCCGGTGAACTTCCGGCGATACTCCGGCGACTTCTCGACGATACTCCGGCGACTTCTTGATGATATTGAACATTCCAACGAGTCTCCGGTGACCGTTTGACGAAATCCGACAGTAGTAGGATTTAACAGTGTCTGTAAATTATAAAAAAATATATATATATTTTTGGTGACAATTAAAAATATATAGGACTAATTGGTACAAATGTTTTGTTTGAGGATTAGATAGGTCTTGGACTTTATATATGGGACTTATTGGTAAGTTCCAAAAAAAATAATTATAAATCTCAAGCCCAACCATCAGCCTATGTGTTGAAAAAATTAAAACATTCTATAATTAAATTCAATCTAACATTATATTTCGTAAATAAAGTTACTAACATCATTATAAATTGAAATTTTTTTAAAATAAATTTAATCATACATCACTATAAATGTGAGTTTCAATAAAATCAACAAAAACAAAATTTAGATCCAAACCAAAAAAAAAATAATGTATTATAAATAGATAAATAAATAAATAAATAATTTAATAACAAGCCGTGCCGAATTGAGTTGGGTTAAAAATATAAATCTCAAATCTAACCCGGCCCCATAAATTAAAACAATGATATTTCTAAATCCCAAAGAAATAAGACTGAACCGGATAAAGTGGACGACCACCGGCTCATGTGCACCCGCATTAGAGAGGGTGGGACGGGCCGTGATCGTCTTAACTCAGTTTAATTCAACTTGTTTGGCATTTCTTTGGTTATTGAATTATTAAAATTGTTTGTTTTTGTTTTTTTTTTTTTAAAAAGAATCTATTTAAAAAAAAAATAAAAACAATTCAATAAAGTAAAAAAAAAATTTATAAAATTGTTTTTATTTTTATTTTTTTAAAATTTTAGTATACTTTTTTCAATTATTTTATTTTATTTTTATTTTCTAGTCCGACTAATTGAATAGAACTTATAAACATTAAAAAATAAAAAATAAAAAAATAATATTAAAACTTTTTTTTAAAAAAAAATCAGTAGAAACAAAAGAAGTTAACAAAAATCACTAAAAAAAATCAATTTCGAACACCTTTTGATTTTTTGGGATTAGGAAATTATTGCCTAACTGTAGTCATCAATATTGATTTGATCTTTATATGTTATTATTATTATTTTTTGTGAAATTTTCTATACTTACTTAGGTCAAGTTTGGCATAATTAAAAAAAGATAAAAAGTCAAAAAGTCACTATTCTATTTAAGTCACATCATCTTATTTAAGTCACATCACCTCTCTAACACATCACTTCAAACCCAACCTAAACCCAACCCATATTTCATAAAAAGTCAAAAAGTGCACTTATTTAGTCTTCCCAAACTAGGCCTTAATTACACTAGAAAATAAATAAAAAAACATATATGTTTAATTTTATGATTTAAATTCGAATATTGGAGGACATGCTCTGAATAGGAGCAATATAGAACACCTTCATTCCATTTTGGCCTACAAAACAAACAGAGCCGTTAGTGGCTTCGCGGACTTGTCTTGTCTGTATATTGGTCTGGAGAGCATTCCGACAATTAGGGTTGGACCAAAAAAATTGAAAAAATCGCAAAATGAAATGATTTAGATCAATCTAAGTAGGTTGGGTTTGATTTTTTTAATTATTGGCTCAGTCCTGATTTTAAAAAAATTAGACAATCAGTCCTTATTTGGCAAGTGAATTGACTTTGAGTTGGGACTAAAAAAATACAAAAAAACAAAATATGTTAAATAAGTCAATAAAACAAAAATATCACATTCAAATTATAACCATTTCATTTTTTCTTTTATAAAAAAAAATCTTCTCAAACGAAACTAATTTAATTAGGCTATACTTGTTTTGGGAACATGATTAAAAGCAGTTTTTTGATTTTTTTTTTGGGGGGGGTTCGCATCTCTTCTCTACGTTTTTTGCATATTTTTTCAAAAATAATATAAAATAAATCAAAAAGTCAGCTTTTAACCTATTTCTCAAAACAAGCTTAAATTAGCCAAAAAGCTCTTCCTAAATGAACCTAGTCTTCTTAAATTGGCTTCGGATTTAGGTCTATGGTTCTGGATTTCAATTGAACCGGACCGTATAACTTAAATCATATATATTTATTTGCTAGATATTATGTTTGTTTAAGTTAATAGTGGAACAATGTGTCTATTTATGTTTTGAAAGTTTATATTTCGAAAGATCATGAGTCATGACAGATTAATGTGAACCACTGTTTGCTTTACTTAATATTTTTGCTTAACTAATGAATATTATAAGAATATTTTATTCGATGGACTTCTTATTATTATTTTTAAAATTTACGATAGATTGAATTTTTTATAAAAAATATTATATGATTTTTGTTATGGATAGATTATGTAAAATTGTGATTTCAAATCGTATTTAAATGGTTTGATTCAGATTGATTCAATGATTTTAATAATTTAGTTTGATTTCAATTTTTATAAAACAATAAACTATATTTTGATTTTGATTTCATCCTAAACTCATCCAAATCTGACTGTGCTCACCATGTTGACGCTCAAGTAAGTACTTGATCAGAAAATATATAAGTACTTGACGAAATGAGTAATTGTTGTGTATTTGACTGACTGTTTCGTCCTTTTTTTTTTTTTTTTAATATTAAGAGGTTGTTCGGAATTATTTAAATAAATATATTTTTTTAACTTTTTATAAAAAATATGTAAAAAAAAAAAATATGATATAAAAAAATAAAAAGATAAAAAAAAATGTGTTACCATACAAAATGCTAAATAGTGCCTAAGAGTGCTCTTGAGATCTAGCTCTTTGGTTCCGTTTGGTAGAGCTGTGAGAAAGTGATTATAGATTATACCTTAACAGATTATAACTTATAGCTGTGAACATAAACTGTTAACCTTTTTGGTGCAACTGTGGGATTATGAATTTAAATAGCAGAGTAGTATTTGGTTGATAAGTTGTAAAAGTTTTTAATGTATAATTGTCTTTTTTGCCCTTACGTGATATAAAAATGATCATTTTGTCATTTTTTTTCCGGTATTAATTTAAAAAATTATTTCATTAATAAAATTTAATATAATTAATATTAATTAGTATCAATTAATATAAAAATTGATACATTTGATAAAAATGTAATGGAAGTATTATTATAACAATTTTTTTATTATAAATCAATCAGTATCAATTAATACTAAAATTATTTATTAGTATCAATTAATGGCTTAATTAGTCTCAATTAATACTAAAATTATTAATTAGTATCAATTAACATTAATAATTAATTTTTATTAGTATCAATTAATATTAATAATCAACAATTGTTATTAATTAGTATCAATTAATAATTAATTCATTACAAAAATATACAATATCAATTTATTAATAAGTAATACCAATTAATATTGATACCAATATAAAAATTGTTGATTTTTTTTCTTTTTCTTAATTTTTTTTTCTTCTCTTCTTTCTTTTTCTTAATTTTGTTTAATTTGTTAATTCATTACATATTATTTTATTAATTTAGTTAGAGAACAACGCCGGAGAATAAGGGAGAACAACGTCGGTGGCTAGGGTTTCAAAGTCGGAGAACAATGCAGATCGCGACGGCGACAGATTGCAATTGGTTTCAGATCGCAATTGCGATCGTAGAGAGAGAGAGAGAGAGAGCACAGGTCAATACTGACGGTGGCAAACAACGCCGAAGAACAATGCAGCCGGAGAGAGAGAGATGGCAATGGTTAGGTTTCAGATCGCAATTGCGATGGCGGTGGTGACGGGAGGTGATGACGGAGCAGATTGTGAGAGAGAGAGAGAGAGAGAGAGAGAGCGAGTGAGAGAGAGAAGAGAGATGGTAATGGTTAGGTTTCAGATCGCGATTACGATGACGGTAGTGACGGGAGGTGATGACGGAACAGATCGTAAGAGAGAGAGCGAGTGAGAGAGAAAGAAAAGAGAAAGAGAGAGAGAGAGAGAGAGAGAGAGAGCGGTTTGTGAGAGAGAGCTCTGGTTTATTTGTCGGAAATCGCCTCTCTCTCTCTCTCTCTCTTTCTCGCCAGTGAGGAAATGAATAGTGTATTGAGAAAGAGAGTTTATATATTTAGGTTTTTGGTAATAGTTGAAATTGATGAGGGGCATTTAAGTAATTTTGCCTCTCAATTTTCATCTTTTCGTTTAAGCTGAAATGGAAAAGCAGCTCCTCCCCCACTCAAAGAAAAAACTAAAAATCAACTTATAAAAAGTTATAATCTACATCATTAAGTTACACCAAACACACAATTATAACTTATTTTAAGCTATAAGTTGACTTAAGTTGAAAATAAGTTGTGCCAAACAGGCACTTTGTATCCGACATCGATCGGTCTACCTTTAAAATATGTATTTTTATTCTTTGGTTGACGATTCTATACGTTGTTTAGTCGATTTGTCCTTATCAATCTTTGGTTTTTTATTTTTTGAATAAGTGATTGTGTGATGGAGATTAAATTTGTATAATATAGAATTTATATATATATAATAAATCTGAATCACAAGATAATAATTTGTGAATAATTAAATTTAGATTCATAATATTGTTGTTCTTGTTGGACCTGCTTCTTAAGTGGGCCGGCATAAACTCTTTGGATCTTTGTGGGTCTTTACGTTTTGGAACTGATTAGCTCACCTCCATTCTGGGCTTATCTTTAAATCATGAATTTTTACCTCCCACACAAACAATTGTTAGAAAGTCTAAATTTGTTTACAATTAAAATTTTATTAAGCAAAAAGGTATTTTCAACAAGAAACTTTCTCATAACTCTAATGTCTCAAATTAAATTTTTTATTTTTTTAAATAATTAAAAAATTATTTTATTGGCTTGCTATCATTCAAGCATTAAAAATATAAAAATAATAATATCACAAGATTTAAGACTTTGAAATGAAAAGTAAACAAATCTATTTCAAAATTTAAATTTGAGGACTATTAAATATGGGAAGTAATCTATTACTTTAAATTTGAAGTTGGCACAATATAAATTAAAAACTATCATGATCTATCCCATGATTTATGAGTTTTAAATACAAATTTAAAATTATCATAATTTATCTTATCATTTTTTGTATTAAGAAGCAATAAGGATGACATTGAAATTATCTATCTATCTATCTGTATACTAACAAAAAACTCATACTATGCACAGAATAAAAAAATTATATTTTCTTAAAAACAAAATACTATAAAATAAAAATAATTTATAGCATTTACTTGAACTCTATAAAGCAATTTTTATTAAAACAAAAATAGTTCAATATATAATCTTATTATTTCAAAATGTAAATAGGCAGAATCTTAAAAATAAATTATTTCAAAAAATATTGTTTGGTTCAAAAGCACAAAATTTTAAAAAATATATTAAAGAAGAGTAAAACGAACCAAAATAATAATTTTTTAACATTTGCATTTAAAATAAATAATGTTAAGATAATCAATAATCTCATTACACATGTATTTGTTAAATTCATATATGTGATTTATTTATTTTGTGTGATTTATGGTATTCGAAACTATAAATAAGTTTATTAATAAGTGTAATTTAATCTGGCTATAGAAAAAAGATGGTAAGATCATAGTCACCCTGTTTGGTTTTCAAACTCAAATATAATTTTTAGGTTTTTTGTTTTTCATAATTTTTTTATCTTTAGTAATTTTTTTTTTCCAGATTTCAATAATTTTTTTAATTTTTTTAGATACTCCTAATCTAGATGCACTTAAAAATAAAATTTGTGAAAAAATATGAAAAAAGATCGCTAAAAATGAAAAAGTAAAAATAAAAACAAAAAAAAATCAAAATTTTCATGTCTTTTGACTTTAGTGATTTTTTTTTTTAAATTCATAAATATCTTATTTTTTAGGTGCATTTGACTAAAATATGAAGAAAAATTTTATTAAAGACAAAAAAATACAAAAAAGTAAACAATCAAAATCATTTTTCAACAGTTAAACCAGACAAATCCAATAAGTGTATTTTTAATAAATAAATAAATTACTAATAATTTTTGTTACATCTGTACTTTCTATGTAGGAAGTTAAAATATAATTTTGAAATTCTTTTTATATTAGTGTTTGGAAGAAAAAGTAATATCATATGATTTAAGACTTTGAAATGCAAAGTAAACAAATCCATTTCAAAATTTAAATATGAGAGCTATTTAATATGAGAAGTAATCTATTGAAGTTGACACAATATAAATTGAAAATTATCAACATCTATCTCATAATTTAAAAGTTTTATATACAAAATTAAAATTATCATAATTTATCATATCATTTTTTGTATTAAGAAGCAATAAGGGTAATATTGAGATCTATCTATCTATCTAGCTATACAATAAAACAAGATGATTTTTTAAAATGTCCAAGATGCACAATTGGTTAGTATGGTGTAGATTGGCCCAACTAAAGGTTGTGAAAGGAAAATTTAGTTCCCTCTTATAGTATAATTATGTAAGGTATTAATACTTTTCTTTCTAAAAGTCATAAATTAAGAAAGTATATTGACAATTGACTTATTGGAAATGAACAATTTTAAATTTTAAATATATATTGAATATGCTAACCAGAGCCTATATATATATATATATATATAAATAATATTCTCTAAAAAGGCAAATATTCACAAATTTGGTTGCAGTTTTTGGAGCTTCCGAAGCCTTTGGTGTTGAAATATCACTTTGCTATAATATATACTAGCATATCACTCGTGCTATGCACGGATTGTGTTTACAATTATTTATATATGTGAATTGTGATTTTTAAATATTTTCTTTTTTATTTTATTTTAAATGTCTTTTTTTTTTCCCTTTTTTATATTATATTAAAGTTTAATATTTTGATAATAATCATATGTGTTGGACTTTTCAAGAATTTTTTTTTTTATATTTGTTTTTAATGCCTTAAAATGTTATTATGAAGAATAATAATCATATGTGTTTGGACTTTTCAAGGAATTCATATGTGTTGGATTTCAAAGAATTTTTTTTATGCTTGTTCTTAATGCATTAAAGTGTTATTATGAAAGTAAGACTTGGAAGTTGGGAGAAGTTAACAAATGCTAAGATTTTTCTTTTTTTTAAATCAAAAAATCAGAAAATTTAGATTGGGAGATTGGAACTCTCACAATACTTAGGGTTAAAAACCCCATTTTGCTTAATATATAGTATAGATATAGATAGATAGATAGATAGATAGATAGATATATCTTTTTATTTTTATTTTTATTTTTGTGTGGTTTCTATTCGGGTATTTTTTTTTTTCAATTTATTTAAGATGGAGTTGTGGGTATCTTTTTTTTTTTTAATTTAATTTATCAGTGGTTTCCATTTGTTTTTAATTATTATTATTTAGGTAAATTATGATGTGAGTTAGATATGTGATAGATATGTGAGTTTTACTATTTATTTAAAGTTTATTTAGATAAACTTTAAAGATTTTTTTTTTAGTTTTTTAGTTTTTTTTGTTATGTTATAATATAATATAAAATATAGGTAGATATCTACAATTTTAATAAAAAATATTATTTGATTTTTTGGGGAAGAGAAAAGGAATGCAAGTTTTAATATTTTTTTTTGAAAATTTGTGAGAGAGATTAGGAGGGGGAGATTAGGAGGGAGAGATTATGAAATATTTTTGTTATTAAATAAATAAATCATTCAATAGTTTTTTTAATCTATTTTGTAAATTAAAAATCAATAATTTTGGAAAATTGATTAATTTGTCCCATTAACTGATTTAAAATTTTGATAGATATACATAATAAAAAATACATAGTTATATTATTAAATCATAATTCAAATTTAGATGTTATATCTTTTTGAGATCTATAGCTAAATTCTTATATTTTTATTTTTATTTTTGTGTGTAACCATAGTGTATGTGAGAAATTGAAAAGAGTGTTGCAATAATTATGAGAGAAGTCAAAAGGGATTGTGGGTTGGGAGAAGTCAATAAATACTGAGGTTGGGTTGGGAGAAGTCAATAAATACTGAGGTTGGGTTGGGAAAAGTCAATAAATACTGAGGGTTTTTTTTTTTAAAATCAAAAATTTAGAAAATTAGGATTAGGAGATTGGAACTCCCACAAGCCTTGGGGTTAAAAATCCCTTTTGCTTAATATATAGACTAGTCTATCACCCGTGCTATGCACGAGATAATTATAGATATTTATATTTGTTTTAGATTTTTTTTAATATATAAATTATGTTTTTTAAGATTTTTTTCTTATCACTAACCATAATGTATGGAAGAAGTTGAAAAAGGTATTGCAGTAACTATACACGAATTGTATCTATAATTATTTGTATGAGGAGATTTTAAATGCTGATCAGAAGATTTTGGCCAAATCAATAATTGCAAGCATGTGGAAAGATATCTGGATTGAAAAAAGTTAATAAATACTAATCAGAGAATTTTGACCAAATCAATAAATGCTGAGTTTTTTTTTTTAAATAAAAAATTTTAAAAATTCAGATTGGGATATTGAAGCTCTCATAGGTCTTGGGGGTTAAAAACTCCATTTTGCTTAATATATAGATAGATAGATAGATATATATTTTTCTTTTTATTTTTATTTTTGTGTGGTTTCTATTCGGGTATTTTTTTTTTCAATTTATTTAAGATGGAGTTGTGGGTATCTTTTTTTTTAAAATTTAATTTATCTGTGATTTCCATTTGTTTTTAATTATTATTATTTAAGTAAGTTATGATGTGAGTTAGATATGTGATAGACATGTGAGCTTTATTGATTTAAAGTTTATTTAGATAAACTTTAAAGATTTTTTTTTTAGTTTTTTAGTTTTTTTTGTTATGTTATAATATAATATATAAAATATAGGTAGATATCTACAACTTTAATAGAAAATATTATCTAACTTTTTAGGGAAGAGAAAATGAATTCAAGTTTTAATTTTTTTTTTTTGAAAATTTGTGAGAGAGATTAGGAGGGAGAGATTATGAAATATTTTTGTTATTAAATAAATAAATCAGTCAATAGTTTTTTTTAATCTATTTTGTAAATTAAAAATCAATAATTTTGGAAAATTGATTAATTTGTCCCATTAAGTGATTTAAAATTTTGATAGATATACATAAAAAAAATACATAATTATATTATTAAATCATAATTCAATTTTAGATGTTATATCTTTTTGAGATCTATAGCTAAATTCTTATCTTTTTATTTTTTATTTTTGTGTGTAACCATAGTATATGGGAGAAATTGAAAAGGGTGTTGCAATAATTATGAGAGAAGTCAAAAGGGATCGTGGGTTGGGAATAAATGCTGAGGTTGGGTTGGGAGAAGTCAATAAATGTTGAGTTTTTTTTTTTTTTAATCAAAAAATTAGAAAATTAGGATTAGGAGATTGAAGCTCCACAGGCCTTGGGATTAAAAACCCATTTTTGCTTAATATATAGTATAGATAGATACTAGTGGTAGCACCTGGCTGGTATATCAATTTAGTTCTTGATAATAAAAATTGATTTCAATTGTTTGGTATTGTTTTTTATTTTTTTGATATTTTTTGTTTTAATATTTTCAAAAATTAAATTAATAAGAAGTTATTTAAAATTCACTAATTTTATTCATATGCGAAAATAATTTTTGAAATTTTAGAAAATAATTTTAAAAGTGCTCACTATATAATGAAAGTATTTTCATAAATTTCAAAAAGAAAATTAAAGACAATCTTCTATATCAATTCTTATTTTTTGTATTTTTAAAAATTAAAAATAAAAAAGAAGGGGATTTTTAGTTTGAGATTCCTAGTAATATTTTTATAGAAAGATAAAGAAAACATAATTTTCAATATTAGTTTAGGTCCTCCAAAACACATGGTGACAAAATTCTATAAATTTTTTAACTCATTTAAAAATTTTAAAATTCTATAACTTTTGATCTAGATCTCTATTTTTTTATTTATATAAAATTTTTATTTTTTGAATTGTTTCATCAAGATTTGTAAAATAAGACCCATGATGAATACAAATTTTTTTAAAAGACAGTTAAAGAAATTTCACTGACCTAAGACAGGTCAATGAAATTTCAATGATCAAGTCTAAGTCAATGAAATTTCGATTAGTCAGTGAAATTTAGAGAAGTAAATTAGAGTTTATTAAATTTTAAAGTTTTAAAATCACTTAAATAACGTGGAAAGTGGGATAAAGGAGCTAAGCTATTAAAATAATAACACCGAGGGATCTTAACTAGGAAGAGAAATTATCTTAGATCTCTCTTACTACCCAAACTATATGGAGGATGTATTACTAATTTTTTCAAAAAAAAAAATACAAACTATGGAATCAAACACAAAATATACATAAATAAACAAATAATATTTTTTAAAAGTGAAACTATTTATAAAAAAATTTGAATCCTACTTATTGATGTGTATTATTATGTGTCCTAATTTGAATCCTCTTCTTTGCAATGTCCATCAAAATTGTAAAGATTTGAATCTATGTGGCTACGTTTGGGAGCTTGTGAACACTTTTGGGGTAAGATTCTTTGCAAAGTTTACGGGGTAAGATTGAAAAGACGAGGAATGCTCTTTGGAGGTGGAATTGGAACACTTTTGGGCATGTCCAACAATAGTTAAAAAAAGTTGTCTGAACTTCAACAACTAAAATCCTAAGCCCTAACTGAATCCTCCATGACCCATGAAGTTGCTTTGAGCAGTGAGCTTGATGAATGGTATGAGCGGGAAGAATCTCTTTGGAGTCTACGATCCAGGGCTTCATAGTTCAAAGAAGGAGACTGCAACACGGTATTTTTTGATGGATGTGCGTCTAAGGGGTTGTTTGGGATGTCCTAAATAAGCGCACTTTTTGAATTAAAAAGTTAAGGAAACTTGTTTGGTTGTGTTTTTCAAAACACTTTTCAGAAAATTCTACTTTCTTGTTTTCCGTATTTTTTTGTTTTTACCAAATTTTTTTTTTAATATTTTAAGCAATTTTTTTTTACTTTTTAGACATACTTAACATAAATATACCTAAAAAGTAAAAAATTTATGAAAAAAACTTTTAAAAATTCACTAAAGACAAAAAATCCAAAAAAATACTAGAATTCAGTACATTTTTGTATTTTTATGTATTTATTAAATTTTTAAAATATTTTTTCACAAATTTTTTACTTTTTAGATACATCTAAGTAAGGTGCATCTAAAAAAATTAAAAAAATGTTTAAAATTTTAAAAATATTTACTAAAAACAAAAAAAAAACACAAAAATCAAAAAATTGAGTTTTAAAAAAACTTAATTCAAAAAACTCAAACCAAACACACTGTGTTGTTTGGGACAACTTTGATTTTTTACGAAAAAATGTGTATTAAAAAATTGGAGAAGCTTTGGCGAGTAGGCAGGACGGTGGGTAGTGCGGTGGCAGCATTGTGCAGTAGTGTATAGGAGATGCTTGCCTCTTTTTCGGGTATTGAATTGGATGGTGCTATTTGGCCCGTGGAGGCCTACCATGGGTTTCATTTTGCTAATCGGAACCATTAAATGTGTAGAACTCGTCGAGTACTATATGCATATAAAAAATCACGTTGATCAGATATCGATAGCTATCTGATCGGATTAGTTTTTTGTCAACTGTTAACTATAACACCATCCATTTTTTTTTATACAAAACTAATTTGATCATGTAGTTAGCGATATCCGATCAACATGATTTTTTACAAGCATATAGTACTCAACGAGTTCTACACATTGAATGATTCAGATTATCAAAACAGGATTCGTTATGGGCCCCCACGGGCCGAACAACACCGTCTTGTTTGTGCACCCTCCTGTTCCCTTTGTCCAACCAAAGTCAGCTAAAGTACAACTCACGTGAGAAGTGAGTTGTACTTTCTTTTTTGTGTAAAATTAATTTTTTTTTATATTTTTTTGTGAATAGTAATAACTTTTTAACTTTTTTAGTAACATTTTGACTTTTTGACTTTTTTGAAGGATGCCAAACCAGCCCTTAAAAAGAAAAACATAATTGACGGATTGGTAAGCCATGACAAAAATTGGTGGGCTAGTGAGGAAGAGATTGCATCGATTCTTACAGATCATTTCAAATGTTTATTCACCATCCCAATCTCATGATTATGGGGTTGTTATAGATACTGTTGAGCCTTGTTCCACCGATGAAATGACTGATATTTTGGGTATGGTTTTTTCCTCTGAGGAAGTATATTTTGCTTTGGATGTTCAAGCAGCCTTGGATGTTCTCAATGGCTCCAAATCTTTGACCGGTGTCAATAATACCTACATTGCTCTCATTCCCAAGGTAAAAAGGCCAAAAAAATGCTTCGGAGTTTCATCCCGTTTCGTTGTGCAACGTAATCTATAAAATTGTGGCAAAAACTCTCCCAAATAGACTGAAATTGATTCTTCCCCAAACAACCCAAATAATTTTGCCTTCACAAAGTGCATTTGTACCCAAACGTCTCATTAGCAACAACACTCTTGTGGTTTATGAGATGTTTCACCATTTTAAGAACCAGAGGCTAGGCAATTAGGAATTAATGGCTTTCTAGCTCAACATGAGCAAAGTATATGATTAGGTGGAATGGAGTTTACTTTTTGCAATGATGCGTAGATTGGGTTTCAATGACAAATGGATATCTCTCATTTCGAATTGTGTGTCTACTATATCCTACAAGATCCTTGTGATCCAGTCTGCTGCTGATTCTTTTTCTCCATCCAGGGGGTTACACCAAGGATGCCCTCTCTTTTCTTACCTATTTATCATCTGTGTAGAAGGTTTTCTAGCACTTCTTTGCAAGGTAGAAGCAAAGGGTCAAATTCATGGTGCACAAATCTGTTGGGGCAGCCTAAGTATTTCCCATTTATTTTTTGCAAATAATAGACTCCTATTTGGTTCTGCAACAGCAGAAAAAAGCTCTGAGTTTCAAACAAATTTTGGAGGTGTATGGTTTAGCGTTGGGGCAACAAATTAATCTTGCAAAGCTTGTGGTGTCTTTCAACAAAAATGCCTTGCCCACTTATGGTACGTACCTTGGTTTTTCTACCGTTGTGGGACATTCAAAGAAGGAAGTGTTAAATAATCTCAAGGATCGAATTTGGAAATGAATTCAAGGGTGGAAGGAACAACTCCTATCTCTAGTAGGGAATGAAGTTTTATTAAAGACAATAGCATAAGCCATACCCACTTATTCTATGTCTTGTTTCTGGCTTCTGGATACTTTATGTAACGAGATTGCATCTTTAATGGCAAGCTACTGGTGGGGTGGCGCCGGGGGGGGGGAGGGGGAAGCAGATTCAAAGAGGAAGATTCATTGGAAAGCATGAAAGTGGTTGTGTAAGAGCAAACTAGATGGTGGTATTGTGTTTCAGGACTTAAAAGCTTTTAATCTTGTGCTTTTGGCAAAACAGGGTTGGCGTTTTATCACACAACCACACTCATTGGCAAGTATGGTTTTCAAAGCTAAATATTTTCTAGAATGCTATTTCTTTCAAGCTTAGTTGGGTTCAAATCCGTCATATTCATGGTGGAGCATTTGGGAAAGCCATGATCCTTTAATGTTAGGAACTCGGTAGCGGGTTGGATGTAAGCAAGCAATTTGTATATGCAAAGATAAATGGCTCCCCAATACTCCATCATTTCGTGTGATCAGCTCTGTATGTAGAAATTTGGAAAATGAGACAGTTGATGTACTAATTGATCAGGAAGATGGCAAATGGAACAATGCGGTTATTTAATAACTTTTTCTTCCTTTTGAAGCAGAGCTAATCCATCGGATACCTTTTAGTCCATACTTACCAGCGGACAAACTCATCTGGCACTATTCTAAACATGGGCACTATTATGTCAAATTTGCCTTCCATTTGACGATGGATTTCTTGAAATCACCAATTTCGGTGTCAAACTCCTCGACTTGTATAGCTTTTTGGAAACGTATCTAGGGGCTGGGTGTTCTAAACAAAATTAAACATTTTGTATGGTGGGTTTGTACAAACATTCTTTCGGTGAAAATAACTATTATGAAACGAGGTATTGTGGCTAATCAAATATATTCTCGTTGTAACGAGTATATAGAAATTGAAGTTCATTGCCTTAGAGATTGTCATTTTGCAGACGAGGTTTAGAGTCTTGTACCTGGATTAAGGGATTGGAGTTTTATGAAAGGAAAAGGTGATTCGTATGAATGGTTCCTGTGGGCCTAGGAATCTATAACGGCTTGAGTTAAGATCCAGTCCTTTTATATTCTTTCATCTGGGATTTGATATTCATTGTTGTTGTTTATACTCCTTGTTGTCTTGTTGTGATGTGGAATTGATTGTTTGGAGTTGTTGGTCGTGTTTTGAACAAGTTGGAAATTATAATTTCAAAAGGATTTTTGTTTGTTTATTATTGAGTTCGCTCGAGCAGTCTTTTGTTCTTCCCAGTATCTGTGTTTGTAGTTTGAACTTCTGAGAATGGGGTGTTCCTCATTCGAGCCATGGGTAGGTCACTTGAGTGGTATTCTGTGTTTGACGCTCGAGCGATTTTTCTTTCGTTCGAGCGGTCTTTTTGTAGGTTTGAACTATTTGGAGGGTGTTATTGTGCGCTCGAGCCATGATTTGTTTGCTCGAGCAGTTCTTTGTGTTTAATGCTCGAGCAGTGTTTTGGTCGCTCGAGCGGTCTGTGCGTATATCAGTATAGGAAAAAAATATTTTCTTTCATTTCTTGATCTCCCTCTCTCTTTCTTAAAAGTAACTTTATCAAATTTCTTCACTCTCTCTCTTTTTAGTTCTTATCTAAACACCCCTATATACTCAAATTTATTGGTCTCGCCGCCGTATTGCTTTGGGAAAAAGTGTAGAGCTCGTAGAGATAAACATTCTAATCGGAAAAGTTTTAGTTTTCGGCTTCGTCAAATTTTGGGTCTCGTTTTTCTCTCATTTTAATCTTGAGATATGGATTTCTTCAATCTCTTTGTATGATTCTTAGTCTTGTTATGTGTTCCATGAAAGTGTAGCGATTTAGGAGTTGTAGGTTTGATTTGGGTGTGGTTTTGATTTAAGTTGGATTGAAATCTTGGAAATCTCTCCTTTAAATGTGTTTTGGAAGGAATAGATGTTTTTGTTGGAAATCATTGGTTTTTGAACTAAAAACAAAGGGAAAGATGTTGAGCTTTTGAAATGATAATATGAATATATCTGTTGATGATGAAAGTGGAGTTGAATATGTATTATGACTCCTATATTGAGATTTGAAATTATACTTGTTGTTTGGAGATTTATCTTTTGTATAGAGATATCTGTTTTGGGTTGTCAGTGGATGATAACTTTGATTGTTGTAGAAATTGCATGAGGATTAGGTTAATTAAAATCAATTACTCATATATCGTCCATTAAACATTGTTTCATATTTATACATTGAAAATGTATCATTTTGAGAGAAATGGGTGAATACCTTGGTGAATTTGGTTAGAGGTGTGATTATGGTATTATTTATGTTGGCCTGTGTGTCCTTGGTGAAAGTTCAGACAACCACGTGGTTAGGTGCCAATTCTTCTGATTAGTACTGGTAAAATGACTTTGATAGTACTTGTATAGCCTATTGGCAGACATGCACCTAGAGATTCCTAGTGTTATGTATCCATTGCCCTGTTTTTCTGATTTAAAAAGTATTATTTTATGAATTGATTTATAATCATGGCATTGCATTGTTTTGAAAGAGAAAAGTGTAATGTTTTGATATTGGCATGCATATGCATTTACTATATGACTTTGTTAAGTATCATATAGGATGTTAAGGTATTCTCTGTGAGGCCCTAACTTTTTGTAATGTCCCCATGTCACGACCCAACCCCAGGGGCTTAAGGCAGGAATCACAACTCACTAATTTATTCTAATTGTGACAAATTAAATGACGTAGACAGGGGCAAATGGAAATAAAAATAATTAAACAAAAAATTTATTTCATTTTACTATTTTAATAAGAGAAAATACATCTATAGGGTTTTTATTATTTTATTATTCAATGACCGGCCCTAAGTAAAAACAAAAGGAAACAAAAATAAAATAAATAAATAAATAAAAGAAAAACAAAATAATGGTTCAACATCAAATTCTCATGCAGGTTCCACTACGTGAGGTTATGGGTCTCCTTTACATCTTGTCACTTGAAAGGGTAACAGCTATAAGCGCACAGTAGAGTGAGAAATATTATGCCAAGAGTATAGGGGACACAAAATAACTATAGATAGTTAGTTAAGCTAAAACATTTACATAATTTAATTTTGAAATAACAATTTATTCAAAGTAGCAGAAACTGAAATACAGAAATCATGTAAATAAATAGCCATAACCACGGTACAGAACAAAACATAACAGAGGTCACTGACGTGACAGTCAAAACAGAGATTAATGGATCCATGACAATAGAGGACCACAAAGTGGCCAAACAGAGGCCAATGGTTATTTAAGTCCTCCAAGGCGTGGGATTCTCGTGGTGGTACTTACAAAACATAATTATTTATAAGGTCATTATCAAATATTTTCTAAACCCTAAACAAACATATCCATGTGTTTTATTTTAAAAAGTAGAGTTCAGAAAATAACCCACGTAATTGAAATATTAATATAATTTAAAAAACATTACTTGTATAAAATAAATTATGGTAAATTAAAACATACATAAAATATATTACGGTGATTCAAGGTATAATATAACTTACCTTAATATTAACCCTTAGCCTTTTCTTTTCACTATCACCAAACTTCTTACTTCTTACTTCTTACTTTCCTATCTCCACTACCCCTGTATTTTTCTTCTTTTTTCTCTTTTTTTTTTTTTTTTTTTTTTCCTCCTCCCCTCTCTTTTGCACTGATCTTGATCTCCTCCCATTTATAAGGAGGCAAGCCCTGTCATTACCCACCACGTGTCCACAACAATCTTCCTTAGATTTGGATTGAAATCTCTTAGATCTATACTTATCTCATTAACTTCCGATAATTATATTTTGGTCCTAATTCTTTAAAATAAATATATTCCCCTTCGTTTGATAAAAACACAAACTAATCTCTAATTAAATGACACTTTATCGCATATCGACAGAAAATTAATTATTTTATTTTACTATCACTCCCACTAGTATTAATATTATTATCATGATTGGTTGTGGTATTGATTAAATATTTAGGGTGTCACATTTCTTTCCTCCTAAATAGAAGTTTGTCTCCAAACTTGACATATCTTGGTTGTTGAAGAAGTGTGGGTATTTGACTTGCATTTGACTCTCCGTTTCTCATGTAGCTTCTTCGATACGATGATTTTTCCATAAGACTTTTACCAGCGGTATGGTCTTGTTTAAGAGAACTTGATCATGATGATCGAGAATCTGCACTGGTTGCTCTTCATAGAAGAGGTTCTCTTGAACTTCCAAGTTCTCATAGTCAACAATATGTTTTGGATCTCGAAGATACTGTCGAAGCATTGAAATGTGAAACACATTATGGACATTGGATAGTTCAGGTGATAGTGCAAGGCGATAGGCTACAGGACCAATCCTTTCCAATATCTGGAATGGCCCGATGCAACGTGGGTTTAACTTTCCTCGCTTTCCAAATTGGATAACTCCTCTTGTTGGTGAGATCTTAAGGAACACATAATCTCCTATTTGAAATTTCAAGTCCCATCTCCGTGTATCTGCATAGCTTTTCTGGCGGCTCTGAGCAGTGCGAATTCGCTGTTGGATGAGTTGAATTTTCTCACTTGTGACTTGCACGATCTCGAGGCCTAACAGTTTCCTGTCCCCGACTTCCGTCCAACACAGAGGTGATCGATATCTCCTTCTATACAGAGCTTCGTACGGTGCCATTCCAATGCTTGCTTGGTAGCTGTTGTTATTGGTAAATTTCACTAAAGGTAGGTGCTCATCCCAGTTACCTTTGAGGTCCAACATGCATACACGTAACATGTCTTCCAACGTCTGGATTGTTCTTTCAGATTGCCCATCAGTTTGTGGATGATATGCAGTGCTAAATTTCAGTGTAATCACCAAAGCCTCCTGCAATTTGTTCCAGAAGTAAGACACGAAGCGGGGGTTTCGGTCAGACACGATAGAAACTGGGGTGCCATGCAAACGAATAATTTTCTTGATGTATAAGGTAGCAAACTTATTAAGGAAGTACATGATTTTGATTGGCAGAAAATGCGCCAACTTCATCAATCGG
Source organism: Camellia sinensis (assembly GCF_055761805.1). Lineage (NCBI taxonomy): Eukaryota > Viridiplantae > Streptophyta > Magnoliopsida > Ericales > Theaceae > Camellia > Camellia sinensis. The sequence continues at coordinate 102,171,849 of NC_138966.1, forward strand.
TCTATTATAACGCATATTGCATCGTTCTTCGAAAACGACTGTGGTAGCCCGACCACGAAGTCCATAGTAATGTGCTCCTATTTCTATTCAGGAATAGGGAGCGGTTGCAGCAGTCCTGCAGGTCTCTGATGTTCTCCTTTAACACGCTGACAATGTAGACATTTGGAGACATGGCTTGCTATGTCTCTTTTCATTTTTGTCCACCAGTAGTGTTCCTTCAGATCCTGTTACATCTTTGTGTTGCCAGGGTGGACTGTAAATCTCGAGTTATGAGCTTCCACCAATATCTTCTTCTTGGGTTTCAGAATGTCGGGTATGCAAATTCGATTTTGAAATTTCAGTATCCCATTGCTCATAGTGAAATCAAGATTAGGTGTACTCCTTTGTTCCTCGTACTTTTTCTACAAAAGTTTATCTTCCCATTGGCGTGCTTTAATTTCTTTAATTAGTGTAGGTTCTACGGTTATGTTGGCGAGCAGTTCATTGATCTTGCGAGAAATGAAAGTACATGCCAAGCCTCTGGTCGTCTTTCGGCTTAGTGCATCTGTCACCACGTTAGCTTTGCCTAGATGGTGATGATTTCTACATCATAGTCTTTCATAAATCCTAGCCACCGTCGTTGTCTCATATTCAGTTCATTCTTTGTGAACAGATATTTAAGACTCTTGTGATAAGTGTAAATCTTGCAGGTTGCACCGTAGAGATAATGACGCCAAATCTTGAGGGCAAAAATCACCGCAGCCAATTCCAAATCATGAGTTGGGTAGTTCTTCTCGTGAGTCTTTAATTGTTGCGAAGCATAAGCAATGACTTTTTCTGTTTTGCATGAGAATGCAACCCAAACCATTGTATGAGGCATCACTATAAATTACGAACCCATCTGCTCCTGTAGGGAGTGCTACTATAGGAGCTGACACAAGTCGACTTTTTAATTCTTAGAAACAACGCTCTTGTTTGTCAGTTCATTCAAAGGGTGTGTTCTTCTGAGTTAGCTGAGTCAAAGGTGATGCTATCTTTGAGAAATCTTGCACAAAGCGTCGATAATAGCCAGCTAGACCCAAGAAACTTCTAATTTCTGACACATTAGTAGGTTGTGGCCAGTCCACGATTACTGCAACTTTTTGGGGGTCAACCCAGATGCTATCTTTGTTAATGACATGACCGAGAAAGTGTACACTAGTGATCTAGAATTCGTATTTCTTTAGCTTGGCATAAAGTTTGTTATCATGTAGTGTTTATAAAATCGTTCGCAAGTGCTGCTCATGGGCCTCTGGTGACTTGGAGTATATGAGGATGTCGTCAATGAAGACGATGACGAACTCATCAAGATAGGATTTGAACACTCGGTTCATGAGGTCCATAAAAGCTACTGCAGCATTTGTGACACCAAAAGGCATGACAAGAAACTCATAGTGCTCGTAAGGGGTTCTAAAGGCAGTCTTTTTGATGCTTTCCATTTTTACTTTTAGTTGGTGATAGCCAGATCGCAAGTCGATTTTTGAGAATACTTGGGCGCCTTGAAGTTGATCGAACAAGTCATCGATTCGTGGCAGAGGGTACCGATTCTTGATAGTGACCTTGTTAAGCTCTCGGTAATCGATGCATAATCTCATCGTGCCATTTTTTTATTTACGAACAATACTGGAGCTCTCCAAGGTGAGGTATTAGATCAATGAAGCCTTTGTCCAGTAGTTCCTGGAGTTGAGTTTTCAACTCTTTCAATTCTGCCATTAACATGCGATAAGGAGCTTTTGATATTGGTTGTGTGCCAGATTGGATTTCAATGGTAAATTTGATTTCTTGATTAACCGAGATACTAGGTAGATTTTCAAGAAAGATATCCGGGAATTCTCGAACCACAGGGATTGCATCAATGGTGGGGGCCTCTTTTTGTGTATCGATCACATAACAGATATAACTACAACAACCCTTTCTCAGAAGTCGTTGGGCTGTCATGGAGGATATAATACAGGGAGGGTTGGAAAATCCAGTCCCATCAAAGACAAGCTCGGGTTGGTTTGGTAACCTGAGGGAGACCTTTTTGGCTTTACAACCAATAGAGATGTGGTTGGCAGCCAGCTAATCCATACCTAAGATCACATCAAAGTTTCCAATGAGGAGGGGAATCAAGTCTACGTATAAGGTTTTGCCTTTTAGAGATATAGCACAAGATTTGTATACATCAGCATTAAGGGTAGAATTACCAGAAGGAAAAGACACAGACAATATATATCCTAAGGGTTTGGGTATTGATGGCAGCTTGGCAACAAAGTGTGGTGCAACAAAAGAATGAGTTGACCCAGAGTCAATGAGGACATGAGCTAAATGATCACAGACAGAAAGTGTACCTGACATAATGTTTTCGGTAACTTCTGGTTTTTCAGGTACTAAGGCAAAAGCCATTCCTTGGCCTTTTTGGTCCTTCCTCTCTCTTTCAAGTCTTGCGGGTTTTCTAACTGGGCCAAAGGGGCTGGCTGTAAGATTAGTCAGCTTTGGACAGTCCCTCAGCAAGTGGCCTACTTGACCGTATTTAAAGTATGCTCCCATGTCTCGATGACATTGTCCCCAATGAGCCTTCCCACAAGTAGGACAAATTGGAATAGTGCCACATCGGGGATTGGTAGGACCTTGATTTTCTGAACTGGTTGTGCCCATATTCACCTTTTTGGGAGGCGCAACACCGAATCTTCTATTGTCTCTTTCCTAGAATTGCTTCTTTTGGCTTGGTTCTGAGGAACGTGAGGCTTTAATCCCCTTTTTTGCAATGTACGCCCGGTCTACCACTTCCGCATAGGTTGACAGTTTCAAAACTTCGAGCCTATCTTTAATTTCAGCAACCAATCTTGCTTTGAACTTTCTTGCTTTTCGAGCTTCGGTGGGGATGACATATGCCGCAAACCGAGTGAGTTGTGTGAACTTGCTCTCGTGTTCGGCCACCGTCATGGTTCTTTGCTTTAGATGTATGAATTCTGATGCCTTCTGTTCCTGCAATGAATCTGGGAAGTATTTTTCATAAAATACTTCCAAGAACCTTAAAAAATACTTCCAAGAATCTTGCCCATGTCACAATTTCGTCTTTTTCCAGAGTAAGAAGCCACCATTCCTGTGCATTATCTTTGAAAGTGAAAGTAGCAAAAATTACCTTCTGTCTTTCGGTGCAGCGTAGGGCGCAAAAAATCTTTTCCATGTTTTTAACCCAAGCGCCTGTTACCATTGGGTCTGGACTGCCGGTAAATGCGGTGGGTTTTAGATCTTGGAACTGTTTTATGGTAACTGGCTCGTCTCGCCGTTCCGGCATCCATTGTTGATGTTAGTCTGCAAGGCTTGCAAAAAGCTACTAACCGCTCTTTCCATGATTCTTTCCATTGATTAGTGCGACTAACTGATGACTCACTTCCGTTACCAATAAACCGTTACCATTATTGGTTATTCTATAAAGTAATAAACAAGGCATTACATCCATAATGCAGCATATATATAAGCATGTATAGTGCAATCTATATCCATATAAAATACCAACTTTACTATTTTTACAATTAATATTACATTCTTGTTTCAAAAGTCAGAATATGTTTGTGTCTTATCCCTATGGTACAATAAAAAACAAAAAAAAAAAAAAAACTAAAAGGGATTAGAACACATCATGGTTAGTGTACAAAAAGGTTTTCTTTTACTAAATCTAGAGTGGTGGGTCAAATGGGCCAAACAACCATGGGAAGTAGTGTTGCATAAAAAGCTCAAATTCCCATCTTAACTGGACCACACTAAAACACATCCACGCTGCCTGGACTGCGAAAATGGGAACGGACTGTATGTATCCCAAAAATACTCGATCAACAATCCAGCCGGGTATCTCGATATATGATAGGTCATTACTAAAGTCAACATTTTAAATATTAATAATCTCTAGTGAGTTAGGGACAGTGGTAAAAATGTAGTCCTTGAGGTACACATTTCCTCTTCTTGCCACAAAATCTGGGGCAAAGGGCCTATGATGTAGTATGGGCGGTCAAATCCCGGGGTAATGCTGAAGACACGAGTGGGTCCGAGAAAGCCGCTGCGCGTATTGGCATGGCTCTGCCTTCATAGTAAATATGAGACATCAGTAGGATCAATCTGTACATAGATTGGCCAACGTATCAATTGGGCAAGGCCTGGATGCAGTCTTCTAATTATACCATCTGAATCTCCACATCCTTCAGGTGAGGCGGGGGCGGGGTGCTCTGCTAAAATCTCATCCAAATTAATGGCCCCGAGCTCCTCCCAAAATGCCTTATCAAGGTTAATCTCGGACATTCCTACATCACCAGAAGAAACGTGAGATTTTACATAAAAGGACTAACGTCGCAGGTAAATATATATATTTTTAAATGAACCATTATTCTAATACCACCTTTGTCACGACCCAACCCCAGGGGCTTAGGGCTAGAATCGCAACTCACTAATTTATTTTAATTGTGGCAAAGTAAATGGTGCATGCGGGGCCAAATAAAAATAAAAATAATTAAACAAAAAATCTATTTCATTTTACTATTTTAATAAGAGAAAATACATCTATAGGGTTTTTATTATTTTATTATTTAGTGACTGACCCTAAATAAAAACAAAAGGAAACAAAAATAAAATAAAATAAAAAGAAGTAAAGAAAAACAAAATAATGGTTCAATATCAAATTCTCGTGCGGGTTCCACTACGTGAGGTTATGGGTCTCCCTTACATCTTGTCACCTGAAAAGGGTAACAGCTATAAGTACACAGTAGAGTGAGAAATATTATGCCAAGAATATAGGGAATACAAAATAACCATGGATAGTTAGTTAAGCTAAAACATTTACATAACTTAATTTTGAAATAATAATTTATTCAAAGTGGCAGAAACTGAAACATAGAAATCATGTAAATAAATAACCATAACTACGATACAGAACAGAACAGAACAGAGGTCACTGAAGTGACAATCAGAACAGCGGTTAATGGATCTATGACAACAGAGGACCACAAAGTGGCCAAACAGAGGCCAATGGTTATTTAAGTCCTCCAGGCGTGGGACTCTCGTGGTGGTACTTACAAAACATAATTATTTATAAGGTCTTTGTCAAATACTTTCTAAAACTTAAACAAACATATCAATGGGTTTCATTTTAAACAAGTAAAGTTCAGAAAATAACCCACGTAATTGAAATATTAATATAATTTATAAAACATAACTTGTATAAAATAAATTATGGTAAATCAAAACATACGTAAAATATATTACGGTGATTCAAGGTATAATATAACTCACCTTAATATTAACCCTTAGCATTTTCTTTTCATTATCACCAAACTTCTTACTTCTTACTTCTTACTTTCCTATCTCCACTACCCTTGTATTTTTCTTCTCTTTTCGCTCTCTCTTTTTTTTTTTTTTCCCTTTTGCACTGATCTTGATCTCCTCCCATTTATAAGGAGGCATGCCCTATCAGTACCCCCACGTGTCCATAGCAATCTTCCTCAGATTTGGATTGAAATCTCTTATATCTATACTTATCTCATTAACTTTCGATAATTATATTTTGCCTCTAATTCTTTAAAATAATTATATTCCCCTTCGTTTGATAAAAACACAAACTAATCCCTAATTAAATGGCACTTTATCGGATATCGACAGAAAATTAATTATTTTATTTTACTATCGCTCCCACTAGTATTAATATTATTATCATGATTGGTTGTGGTATTAATTAAATATTTAGCGTGGCACACCCCAAATGCTTATAGTTGAAGAATTTCAATAAGAAACCCTGTTTCTCAATTTCTTACAAATTAAACTTTAGAAATCAAGAACGACTGCACGAGTTAACCGTTAAACCCTAATCGACTCGGAGAACTTGGGAAAAATTTTAAAACCCTAAATTAATAATTTAGAAACCCTAGAATGAAAATTTATAAGCGAAAAACTGTAGTTTCCGGTAATAGCCGTTTTAGCCTGGTATCTTGCCTTTTGTTGCGAATCGGCATCACGTGACTCGAATTACTTTTCCTATCATTATTGATTAAATATATGACTTAAATATATGTTTTATTTCAAAATTTTAGATTCAGCACTTTTCTTTCTTTATTATTGCATTTTGGCTCCCAAAACCCAATATTTTAATCAAATAAGGTACAACCAATATTTTTTTGATTTATATATAATATCTAATATATTTTATTCAAAAGAAATCAAACTCTCACATATGGAAATGGTGGCCGGTTGTGAATAGAAGAGAAGGACCAAAAAAATTATTTTTTATATAGTAAATCTTGAATTAGATATTTAAGAAAATCTTTGAAAACATGTAGGAATGTGGAGCAATAAATGCAATGTACTCTTGTCTCCCCATTAACTAATAAATAGGATAAATTTTTCTTAATCAAGATTAATTAACACTAATCGTAATTGGATCCAATTGCAAACCAACCAAACTAGATCAATTCTATAGAAATTCAACCATTTTCTCTCTTTTTCTTGGCCTATAAATACAAGGCTCTAGCAACTCATATTCCTCACACTTCACACACATAGCAATCTGTTGAAGTGAAAAAAAAGAGAGAGAGGGGGAGAGCTTGTAAGTTTGAGAGAAAGAGGAGGAAAAAAAGAAAGAAGGAAAGTAGGAAGAAAACTCTAAGCAACTAAGGTAAATCTCATACACCTCTTCTCTTAATGAATCATCATGTTTTTTCCCTTCATAATACATGCTAAAAATGTATTTGATATGATACTACGAGTTACTACATTTTTTACATGATGTGTGGTTTGAAAATGAAATGTTATTCTTCTTCCTTGTAATTTCTAGCAAGCTTTTCTCAAGGTTTTTGATTTTATTTCCATAGAAAACCTTCACCAACTCAAAATATGTTTTAAAGGGGTATTAATTGACATATATATAGAGTATGTGAGAATTTTGGCTAAGACCATGCATGTGTTTTTATGACTCCTTTTATTTTTCTAAATACTTGCTACAAAGAACCTGTTAAAACAGAGAATTTAGAAAATTCTAGAAAATTATATAAAAATGGTCTTACGTTCCATTTTATATAAAAATCTTCCTCTGAAGGTTAGATTTCAAACAAAATTTATTTCAACGAAAATGAATGAGTATTTTAAGAGAAACACCAAATTTTGTAACAGTTGTCAAATCTGGACAGAGTCTGTGTATTTCTTAAATATCTAAAAATCAAAAAGTGACACCCTACTTCCGTAAAATTATTCTGAAACTCGACTTGATTCTATACAAATCCTCAAGAATCCATGTTTCTATAACCCTTAAAAAATATTTTTTCTATACTTATTTTTGAACTGGTGTAGTGTTGGAAATCTGAACAGTGTGGTTCTAGTTGTAGTTAATGCTTTCGTGCTATCATGACATATTTTTTGTAATATATGTTATACTTGCATGCTTGAGTTTCACCTTGAATGGCCTTATTTTGCTCTTACTTGTGCTAATCACTAATGTGTAATGAACTTAATGTGAAAAGGGGAAAAATAAATGGGTTGGTAAAGAGGGTTGACGACGACACTAGTTATACATAATAAATGATGAGAATGTTAATTTGATATTAGTAGTGGATTAAAATGAGCAAGTCTTGTGCAAGTGGTTGTTTTGGAACCCTTGAATGGAGCGGTTGTATTCGGACCTTAGGTAGTTTGGTGTATAGAGGGATTTGGGCACGACCTATCATTACCATCTCTTTTGAGGCCTTGTGGGTGGCCCTACGTGGTATATAACCGTTGGTAGGCATCCGATGTAAGGTCTACAACAAAGCAGTAAAAGATGGGGCATACTGAATAATCCGCGTCCAATTCTTGGAGTTGGGAGGACGAAATCTCTTTGAGGGATTTCTAGACTACTAATAACTAGCCTTATAACCTGTGTTATGAACTTAAATGCTATGACCCACTTTCTTTTGTTTTTTGTAAATGCTGTTGTGTATTGGACTAGGAAAAAAGGGATGAGGTGTGTGTGCGTTTACTAGGTATTCAAAGCTTACGGCGTATCATGCCAAGTGTCGAAGAGGAGCTTATAGCAGGAGACGACGAGCTGGAAACCTTCGAAGACATTTGGCTATCTTAGAAAAGTTAGAAATTTCCCTTTTGATGTTTTGTAAAGTTCATATAAAATATTAAATCTTCTTTTGGGATGTAATGTTAATGGAACTGGAACGAGCTTTTATAATTAAGGATATTTGTAATTATTCTATTATTATGTACTTATATTTCAACACCAATATAATCCCTGATGTTGTTTAAGAGGCATTTCAATGCCTCTTAAGATCTGTCAAAAGGGTGGTGCGCTATCTAAGAAAGCTGGACTTAGAAGGGAGGCTAATTTGATTTCTCTGACGATCAGGGATCTTACTTGATTATTGGCCATAAGACTTATTAGTGACTTTCCCTTGACTACAACCCAGGGTTGAGCTGCCTCTTCGGACCTTGGCTTTTTGGCTTCTTGATCTCGTTTAACTTTGAGATCGGCACGGTATCTTCGGACTCAACTTCTGTGACAGTGGCCTTTGCCTTAGCCTTTTTTATTCTTTTTAACTCTAGGCTTTGACTGGGACTAAGAAGAAGAAGAAGAGTGAACTGTTACTATGCCCGGGATGCTGGCAAGAAGGTCGTCAGGAACAATTTTTGTACGACCCATTTCGTTGGTGGTAGCAGTGATGGCGACTTTTGTGTCAAAATGGATTGCTGGCAGGGTAATGGATGGGTTTGCTGGATTGTGTGCTGATGAGTTAGAGTCTCGGCGTTTGTGACTGCGAATTCTACCGGCGGAAGCGTTTGGAGGAGCTCGATGTCGGCGCTGGCGTTGGGTTGGAGGGATTAATTGAAGGGGTGAGGTGGATGGTTAGTCTGCAGGATCGGATGAGGAAGCCTAATCTAGCCTTGGAGATGAAGTAGCTGGAGGAGTTGAGGCAAAATGTGAAGTTTTGCTGCGTCTAGAGACGTCGGGAAAAGGGCTCATGTACGTTAGGATGAAGTTGAGGAGGACTGAAGCCTTGCGCACTTCAATAGGCAAGCCAAAAAGACGCACCAAATCCTTGCTTGGTACGTAGTATTGGCGAAAATCCTTTTCGGACTGAGGAAGGGCTGCAAAGACACAAAGAGAACATTAGAAACAAAAAGATTGTTAAGTAAGGTAACAGAGAAAATGACTTTGGGAGGGGACTAGGTCCTTACCCTTGTCATCCCTAAAAACTTTGCGGTGTAGGGGGAAAAGGTGGAGTTCATCATCTGGCGCGAACTCCCAATTGCCCGAGACAATTAGGTAGTCGTCTGCCGCACTTTTATTAGAATCTGGGATATCGGTTATCAACTTGTATTGAGTAGATCTTGGCTTGAGGTATTAGGTGTAGCCTTTGGTGGTTTTTAAGCTACACATGGTGTAGCAGTACTGGGTATCAGAGAGGGTGTTTCTGGCATTCTGCCGACGTGCCAGTTTGGCAATGCCATTGATGATCCTAAAAAAGTTAACAGCCAGCTACATGGGATTAAGTTTATAATAGTGGAGGACTTCCCTGAAAAGGATATCTAGGGGAAACCTGACTTCGCCTTCAACAATAGAGACTATTGTGAATGTCATGTAGTCCTGACCAGACATAATTGAGTTGTCCTTCCCAGCCGACCTTAGGTGGACGTCGGCTGGGATGGAGAACTCCTGCCTGAAGTATTCTAATTTGGTTGGGGTGTCTACTCTCCACCTAAACATACCCATGATGTCAACTTGATTTTAGAAAAGATTAATTGGTATTGGTTTGAAGACCTCAAATAAACCCCAAATAGGCATTGGGGTTAGGGTTTTTGAAGATCTAAGGGGAATTTGTTTCAATTTTCGTAGAGAGTAGGGTTCTAAATCAAATCCCAAACCTAAGTCTATCAAATGCAAGAATCTGGAAACCAAGCAAGAAGACTAGAAAAGGAATATGATTAAGAATCGAGAAGTATCAAGGGCAAGCAAAACTTAAGAATTAAACAAATAGTGCAAGAACAATGCCAGACATTTGAAGAAACATAGATATGACAAGAACAGTGCCAGACATTCAAATGGAGTCAATACAATGTGCCAAGGATGTGATTAGTAATATGAATGGCAATCCCAGAACTAATAGAAGTACAAAGCACTGAGTGAGTGTGTGAAAGACAGTGTGCAAAAGGCACAACAAACAAACATGATTGGCACTCTAGTAGTGAACTTCAAAGCACAACAAAGATTCAGGAATGATTTATGAAAACAGAGGCAGAGTATAGCTACGAGTACAGATGCAAAATGGCAACGAACAAAATGTAAACAGGTGACAGATTCAAAATAAATCAAAAGAATAGTGAACTTACCAAGTGAAATGAACGCCGATATGAAGATCGCCGGAGTCAGACGATGAAATGATTGAAAGTAGATGATGAAAAGTGCACTGAAGGTGGTGAATACGGCAGTTGTAGAGCTCGAAGGAGCGACAATGGAAGTTTTGGAGAAAAACTGCTAGAGAGAGAAAATCTGAGATGAAGCAAATTGAATTCGTAAAAGTGAAGAGATGGGAAGAGATAGAGGAGTTTTGTCAAAAATACGAGAAGGCAGAAAAACATAATGAGATGCCTTGGACGATGTGCTTGTTAGGCGGCGTGTGCAGAAGCCACGCAACCTGATAGCGCGTGTCAGGTACAAACCAATGAAAAAGGGACGCGTGGAGGAAACGGTTGAAAAGACCATGCATGACAGCTCATGCGCAGTTAAAGCTTTTGAAATTCTTGAAAGAATGTGGCAAACACCTCGGCTAAAGGTGCGATCTTGGTTGAGATGCTTAAAGAACTAGGTTCTTGGTTCTTGATCCTTGATAAAGGTGGATAGTTGAGTCCTAGGTACTTGAAGCCGACGAGTAATGAAATGTTAGCCGACATACTATATGAGCAAATGATGTAGGTTCCATCACCTCAGGTTGCTGAGGTAATAGAATTTAGGGGACAGTTGTGGAGACTTTTTTTGTGAATGACAACACGTGGCTAAGGTGACGCCGAAGTGTTAGTCGAGGTGTCACGTGGCCTGGTCATGATGCCGAGGTGATCTCGGCTAGGTCTTGGTTATCTACGGAGATACCGAAATCCAAAATGAGTAGATAAGGGGGAAGACTCTTAGATAGGGGAGGATGTCAGTTTGGATAAAGATAAAGCTCTTAAGGAGTTTATCCCTATCTAGCTGAGAGTCTAGGATGAGCATTGAGCCTGAGTCCACTGAAGTGAGGCTTCTACAAAGATCAGATCAGTGCTGGCTATAAAAACAGGGCACCCCCGTGGGTCTCAGGTATGTGTGATATATTATGAGCAATAATTTGTGAATTTCAGTACAATTTGCTATTTTTGAGAGATATTGATTATTGACTTGATCGTTGGAGTGCTCTCGGGTGGACAAACCACCGCCAGATTCTCATCTTCTTGTGCAAGTTGTTGAGTTTAATCTATTCTGTCGGTACTCTCTAACTGAATTTCCTATTTAATTATGTGGTCAGAAATCAGCACTTACAAGAATATATAAAATAATTACATTAAAATAAAAGGAAAGGACTGCACCATAAAATTGAATCCACAACTTTCACCATAGTTGACTGTTAACGATTCAACTTTTAATTGTGTCAGTGATCAAAAAGTCTTAGCTTCGACCATTCGTCTATTTAATTAATAATAATAATAATAATAATAATAATGAAACTCAATAATATTTAAAAAAATAAAAAATAAAAAAATTACGAGGGAGCCATGTCAAAAAATGATGGAACTGACGGGTATGTGATTTTTATGATTAATGCTTGGGAGCACTAAAAAGGAAACATTAAGGAGTATTAATGAGGTGACTCTCTATTTGATGTAATGGTTGTCTCTTGTGTTTTTATTTTTTCTTTTATTTTTTATATTTTTCAACTCATTAGAACTATTAGTGATGAGATTTTTTAGTGGTCTCTATCATTGCTGAATTTTTATTTGGAAAATGAGTAAAACTCCTTTTTAAAGGATTTTCACAATCTTCAAAGTGATCCACACACTCATGATGTGCGAGGCTCACTCATTTATGTATGGAGCTGACATCATAAATAGCGTGAATCACTTTAGGGATTACGATAGTCCTCCAAAAAGAAAGTCTCTATCATTGTTTTTTTTAATTTACAGAAGTATTATAGACCATCACATGATACGCCCAAATTGGAAGGACCTTCCTCTGTAAGACTATTATTTATACCTTTTCATACTTTATTTGTTGGTGTAATCATAATAATGCTCGGAATTATTTATTTTATAGATTTAGTAATGAAAATTAATTGTGTAAAAATCAATTTTATTAGAGAGAAATGCTCTGGTGTGCAATGCATACCATATGTAATCTTACATAAAATTATGCAAATTTTCACAAATTCACATAAATGATCACACAAAAATTTATAAATTGAACACAAATTTACGTAAGTTTATAAAAATTTATGTGATTACGCAAATTTGTATTGAACTTAAACATTTTTGTAAGACCACTTATGTAAGTTAGTAAAAACTTATATAATTGTGTGTAGTAACACATAGTGTGCAATGCACACCCAATATTTTTCCTTTATATAGATATCACTAAACACATGGACAAATATTATATATATATAATTTTTTTAAATGAAACGACACTGATAAATGAAATTTAAACTATCTATTTTATAAAATAAAATATAATTTATTCATTTATTGATTATATAATCGTGATTTACAAATGTTTTTTTTAAAGTAATATTTCAATTTTTATTTTTTATTTTTTGAGTTTATAGGATTGTAGTTTTCTTTACCTTTTTGAAGTCAATAAAGTCCGTACACTTAACAACAAATAAAATTTATTTTTTTTATTATTTATATTTTATATACTAGCATATCATTGTACAGAATAAAATAATATATTATTTATTAAAAATATGATAATTATATTTATTTTTTTTATATTTTGTCTCTCGTAAATAAAATTTTATATATAACTTTAAAGATTTTATTTCAAATGTTCATTTACTATAACATATAATATAGATAAATTAACATTATTGTATTGACAATTAATAATTAAAATTATGCTTTGTTTTAAATAAAAAAAATGACATAATTCTAATATTTCACTATTTTAGAATAAAAATATATGAATTTTAAAAAATTGTCATATTGGTTTTTGAAAGGGAAATAATTAAAGAAATTTTAAAAACTTAATGAGTAAGAAAGAATCATCGTAACATGTAAAACCGCTAAAATCACAGTTAAATCAACAAATAATTCAAACCAAAAATGGTTTAACTTAATCAGTTAGGTCAAAAGACCAACCGGCTTATACAAAAATTAATTAATTAAAATATTTAAATTTTATTTTATTAAAATTTAAACTGTCACTAAATATAGAAGCAACCTATTAATTTAAATTTAAAATTAACACAATATAAATTTAAAATTTTATTAATCTATCCCATAATTTATAAGTTTCGAATACAAATTTAAAATTATCTCATAATTTTTGTATTAAGGAGCAGTAATAGTGACATTGAGATTATCAATATATCTATATATTTTACAAAAAAGTACTTTTAAGGAGAGATATTAGAGAGTTTCAAAATCTCATACAAAATTATTTTTAAAATCAAAACATCTGTGTGAGATTGTAAAATAAAAGTTAATTGGAAACTAACTTATCGGAATTTTCTTAATTGTTTAAAATTAAGAAAATCAAAAAAATTAGTATGAGATATAGATCATAAGGCTTCTCACTAAAAATCTTTTTTTGCTTATATAAATGGAAGCATAAGATTCATTTTATGTAAGTGAAACAATTCACTTTTTCCTTCTTTTCTCGATGTGGGATTGTAAAATAAAAATTAAATGGAAGCTAGCCAATGAGAATTTTCTTAATTGTTTAAAATTAAGAAAATTCAATAATTTATATAAATGAGAGTATAAGATTCATTTTATGTAAGTGAAACAATTCACATTTTTCTTCTTTTTTCGATGTGGGATTGTAAAATAAAAAGTAATTGGAAGTTAGCCAATAAGAATTTTCTTAATTTTTTAAAATTAAGAAAATTTAATAATTTTAGAATGAGGGTTTGGAACTCTTAGAAATCTTCTCTCTAAAACTCTAATTTTCTTATATAATATATAGATAAGTGAAATAACTCATTTTTTTCCTTCTTTTCTCGATATGGGATTGTGTAAAATAAAAGTTAATAATTTTTTTGGTGGAAAGTTTATTTCGAATCAAGCAATCTCAGCCATTTAATTTTTAATTAGGTAAATCTTTATAGCAATTTTGGTTTAGACCTGGCCCATTGTGTATTCTGGACTGGGGTTTCACAGTTTCATATTGTTGTCCTTGTCTAATTTTTTTTTCCCTCATTGAGTTTGGTTATTGGGTTGTTTTGGTTACGTTTGGGATAGGTTGGTAGCTTGGTTTTCAAACTCTTGTTACTCATAATTTTATTCCTCTACTCGAGCGGCATTTATTGCGCTCAAGCGGGCTTTGTGAACTCTCAGTATTTTTGCAAGTTTGCAAAACTACTAGGAGAGTGTATTCTATGCTCGAGCAATCCTTTCTGCGCTCGAGCAGTCTCAGCTCGAGCGGCCCTTCTTGCGCTCAAGCGTTGTTTTGCTGTCTGCAAAATTACTGGGAGTGTGAATTTTGCGCTCGAGCGTCTCTTCCTACGCTCGAGCGGTATCACCTTGTTTCATTGTGTTTTGGCCCTCAAGTGTCACTTATTGAGCTCAAGTGGAACAATTTATTATGTCTGATGCTCGAGCGTCGCTTATTGCGCTCGAGTGGACTATGCGTATATTAGTCCGAGAAGATCACTTTTTCATATCTTTTTCTCTTAAAACCCTAGATTTAGAGCCTCTCTCTCTAAAACTCTCTCTACTTTTTTACCTAGATTTAGTGGTGTAACAACCCCAACCCATTATTAACGTTTAATCCATGATTAAGAAGGCTTAATAAGTAATTAAAGTAGAATTTGCATTAATTGCATGTGTGTTGCATTATTTGTATTCATATCTGTTTATCGTAGAAAGATCTGTTCATGTTTTTGTTTTGTTCTGCAAGTTGACGGCCTTATCGGCATCTGATCAAGAAATTGACTTGACTTACTTGTTAATTGAAATATTTAGGAATTTATGATAGGTTGAATTGAAATTCGATTTGCAATCGAATAATTAGAATAAATTAATTATTAAGTTGAATCAACTTTGCTCTAATCACAATTAATTAGCCTAAGCTAATCAAGTATATAAATAGGCCACTTATAGTTGAGTAGACTCATTCCTACCATCATCTTGAGCAACAAAACGTGATGGAGAGAGAGAATTGGAGTGAGAGCAACATGTTGAAGAAGACTTGGAGGATTTGACATAGAAACTCACATAATTAGCCAACTAGAGTTCAATTAAGCATCTAAGGTAAACAATCAAGTCTATAGTTTTGTAATTTAATTAGTTAGTGCATGCATTCAAAGAAACTAGGCCATGAGATGCATGAATTGAACTAAGGAAGTAGTAAAGAAGAGCATCTTATGCATGAATACATAATTCTCATAATTTTGCAAGTTGATTCTAAAGAATTTCCACATGCATATCCATATCTTGGTTTTGTTTAAGGAACCCAACATGTTTTTGACCTCAACATCTCATTTGCTCATGATTTGGAAACTTAGAGCTCAAATCACTTAATGCATGTCATATTCATGTTATGTTTTCACAATTCAAGTTTGAGTTTACTCAATTAGTAAGCTTTATGGGCCTTAATTTCATGAAATGATCTTTAATTCTCAATGTATTTCAAGTTTAGACATGGTTTGTTGAGTTTTGACCCAAAAGAACAGGATTTATGGCTTTGAATTTGAGTTTTGATGCTTGAGAGTGAATCTGAAAGTTTCAAAATTTTGCTCTTCGCTTGAGCGACATAATCTGCGCTCGAGCGACCACTCTGTGATCTTGGATTTTCGCTTGAGCAACCAGAAGTTCGCTCAAGCGTGAAATGCAAGCTCTTAGAAGTTTCATATTTTTGCAGACCGCTCGAGTGATAGGAGTTGCTCTCGAGTGAGGACCTGAGTCTCACGCTCGAGCAACTGTCGAGCGAGCATCGAGCTGAAAAAGTAAGCAACCAGTACTTTTCCAGAGTTTACAAACTACTTGGGCGACAGAAGTTGCGTTCGAGCGACCACTCATACTTTGCATATCCGCTCGAGCGAAGGAAGTTGCGCTCGATCGAGATCCCTGTTTTCAGCAAGTTTTCTTAAATGTTTTTAAGTGCATTTTTGCAACCTCATTTCATCCTAGGCATTCCTAGGCCAAGATTAAAACACAATAATGAGGATAAAAGTAGAAACACACCAAGATAAGATGGTACTAAGTTAACAATTCGAGGTATGTAATTCAGTACGTATTTGTTTTATATCTGTGTAGGTCACGCACTGTGAGCTATTCAATTTGTCTGCTTCTGGATCTATCTGTGAGTAATAACTCTGTAAAGTTATATTTAATTTTAATTATTTTTTGATGATATGAAATGATCAATTTTTTGAAATGTTATGTTTTGTATGAATGAATGATTGTCAAAGTTTCTGAAATGTATTTGTGGCATCTTTAGCATCATATGATATGCGTCCTTTTATGGGTCATTGGAATGCCTTTACGGTTGTCACTTTATAGGACATCGGAAACGTCTCTGTGCACATGAGTTATCGAAATGCCTTTATGGCCGTCCCTTTATGAGTCATCGGAAACGTCCCTGTGCACATGAGTCATCGGAATGCCTTTATGATCGTCCCTTCATGGGTCATCAAATTTGTTAACGCTAATGGATGTGCCACGCACTATAATATGAAATGTATGAACTTTGAATATAAAGACGACTACGTATATGAAACTGCTTTCGTTTTGACATTCGATCATGAATATGACTTTGTTTTTTTATGGACATCATTCAATAAAATCTTTATTCTGTTATTATTCACTGGGCTTCCGCTCACTATGTATTATTTATGTATGTAGGTGAGCAGGCGCGTGACTAAGCCTAAGTTCTTGGGGAGTTGGGTCAGCTAGCCAACGTGCCTCCCGTAGAGGTTCCCTTTTGAGATCTGATCAAGTTTTTGAGTCTCTGGGACTTTTGTACTTTCTGATGTCTATGTTTTGTCTAAACATATTTTGGAAGTTCTATATATGTGGCTTTGGTGATGTATAACTAATGTATTTTTATAACGTCACTCCTATATATTGAAGTTTAAGCTTTTGTTCCATGTATGTCTGCACAACCCTATGGACTATGATTATTTCTATATTTGCTTCTGTAGCCTCATACCACATGTTTTTCAAGCCAGAAGCCTTTGGTAATCCTAGGATTACTGGTCGGTTACGACGCTAAACCTATAGGGGCAGGTTCGGGTCGTGACAAGTGGTTTCTCTACCTTACTCCCTTTGTTAAAAAGGTAGAGCTCACCTAGAGCTTCATTTTCATTCGATCAAAATTGAGTTTCGGCGCTGTTGAAGTTTCTCCACTTTCGGAATCGTCTTCTAGCTTTGAGGTAGGATTTTCTACACTCTTCTATGATTTTTAAGTTAACTTTTTGTGTTGTATAAACAATATTGTGATTTTGGAAGATTTTGAATAAACCTAGGGTTATGGTTTAAAATCAAAAGGGGGATTTCTCTAATGTATTCTTGAAAATGGTTGTGGGAGTGGAATTGAGGTTGAGTGTAAACAAATTGTTGATTTTGACCATTGGGTTGGATTTTGGAAGAAAATGGGTTTTAACCCTAAATGTTCTAAAGATTTATTTTGTATAAATAAATGAAATTGATGATGAAAATGTGAAATTAGATGGATGTAATTTAAACTGTCTTGAATTAAAACATACACAATACTACAATATTAAACGAGAGCATAAGATTTATATGGTGAAACAACTTATTCTTTTCTCTTTTTCTTGATGTGGGATTGTAAAATAAAAGTTAACAGTTGTTTGGACGGAAAGTTCATTTCTAATCAAACAATCTTAATTTATTTCAAATCAAATAAATTTAGGCAATATATTTTGATAAAACAGTTAAAACCGCGATTAAACCAGTGAATCAGTTAAACCGAAAACGATTTAGCCTAATCGGTTAAGTCAAAACACCAACCAATTTATAATAAAAACTAATTAATTAAAACTTTTAAATTTTATTTTAAAATTTAGCCTATCTTAAACTGAAATATGCACAATACTACAATATTTCATGGGAATATAAGATTCACTCTTTATAAGTGAAACAACTCATTTTTTTTTTCTCGTTGTGAGATTGTAAAATAAAAGTTAAATAAAAGTTAGTCAATGTGGATTTTCTTAATTGTTTAAAACTAAGAAAATCAAAAAAAAAAAAATTGGCATGAGATATTGATCATAGGATTTGTCACTAAAAATGTCCTTTTGCTTATATAAATGGGAGGATAAAATTTATTTTATGTAAGTGAAACAAATCATTTTTTTTCCCCGGTGTGTGATTGTAAAATAAAAGGTAAATAGAAACTAACTAATGAGAATTTTCTTAATTGCTTAAAATTAAGAAAATTTAATAATTTTAGAATGTGGGTTTAGAGGTCCTAGAAGATTTTTACCTAAAAACCCAATTTTCCCTATATAATATATAAAAAAAAAAAGTGAAACAAACTTTGTTTTTTCTTCTTCTCCTGATGTGGGATTATAAAATAAATCTTAAAATTTTTATTTTTATATGATTAAATGGAAGTTAGGCAATGATTTTTTTTTTAATTGTTTAAAATTAATAAAATCAGTGTGAGAAATCGCGATTAAACTGGCGAATTGGTCAAACTCAAAATGATTCAGCCTAATTAGTTAGGTCAAATGACTAACCAACTTATACAAAAATTAATTAATTAAAACTTTTAAATGTTATTTTAATTTTAAAATTTAAATTGTCTTGAATTGAAGTATATACAAATACTTTACTATTAAGATTCACTTTATATAAGTGAAACAACTCACTTTTTTCTTCTTTTTCCAATATGGAATTATAAAATAAAAGTTAACAATTATTTGGACGAAAAATTTATTTCTAATCAAACAATCTCAGTCTTTCAATCTTTAATCCGATCAATCTTTAGTTTATTTCGAATTAAATAAATCTAATTAATATATTTTTATAAAACCTCTAATATTGTGGTTAAACCAATGAATCAATCAAATCAAAAATCATTTAGCCTACTCAATTAGGTCAAAATTAATTAATTAAATTTTTTAAAATTTAAACTATATTAAATTGAAACATGCACAATACTACATTATTAAATGGGATGAGGGTATAAGATTTATTTTATATGAGTAAAACAACTAATTTTTTTCGTTTTTCTTCAGATGTGAGATTATCAAATAAAAACTAGTAAATAGAGATTTTTTTAATTATTTAAAATTAAGAAAATAAAAAAAATTAGTATGAGATATTAAAACTCGTATAAGGCTCCTCACTAAAAGCACCCTTTACAATATTAGATGGGATGTGAGTATAAGATTCACTTTATATGAGTAAAACAATTCAATTTTTTTATTCTCCTGATGTATAATTATCAAATAAAAACTAACCAACAATTTTTTTTAATTATTTAAAATTAAAAAAATTAATATAAGATATTATAACTCTCATAAAACTCATCACTAAAAACACAACTCATCACTAAAAACACAATTTTCCTTTGTATAATATATGGATTTGTTTAAATTGACGCTGATTTGGTAAATGAAAGTGCGGGTTTACTGGGTTTTGTCCACTATCAAAGTCCACAAATCCAGAGTTCAAAAATAAAATTAAAAAATACACAAATCCAATTTGGGTTCTATTTATAACCTCTTTTTATTTTTTATTTTATTTTTAATTATTATTATTAATGATGATGCTGAGATCTGCAGAGCATATGGACCAAAATCGATCTCCTCCAAAAAAAATATAACACAATCTTCTCATTGGACTGGTGTCCTGTTCTGAGATTCTTTAATTGTAGAGGATAAACTAATTAAATTATTTGAGTTTTTCATACCTTTCAAGTTTCGTTTCTTTTTTCAGTTACTCGAATTCAGTTCGTAATTAATTCAATTGAAATTTTTTTGTGATCAATTCAAAAGTGTAAACAAATTAAACAAGAACATATTTTTGAAACTCGTTAACAGATTTTCTAACGTTGAATCCAACATTGAAATTAGGCTTTCCTTATAAGAACATATTCTTATGGAGTTTAAGAGTATAATGGTGTTGCCGATCAATTAAAAATCCAGATGAATTTAGTAAAAACCTTTATCAGCTACTGTTTCAATCGTCTAATTTTCATTGTAATATTTTTCATTAACGGGTAATATTAATATCCCTATTATATTTAATAATTATTTGAGATGAGGAGGTGAAAAGAAAAAAAAAAAAAAATTACCACTAAAGTTGACCCATATAATTGTTCAGGTAGAAGTCCGTTTTTGAACCTAGGCAAAGAGTTGAATAATGTTATGTCCAGATGATCAACAAAGAACTTTCTACTCCGAATTCGTCGATGTTTCTATCCAAATGCTTCTCTTGGTTTCTTTTGACAGTTAGGTTAAAAGTTAATTTATTAATTTATTAATTTCTTAATCACATCATTTATTTTTTCACATATTTTTTTAAAAATAAAAAAAATTAAAAAACAAACTTTTAACCTACTTTCTAAACTTTTATAAGTGCTTACTGTGCCCATGGCATACCAACCTCACTGAGCAAAGGTAGGGAATATTTTGAATCCAGTGAGATGATTTGAACTATTTAATTTGTAAAGTTTTTTGAGTAAGGTTTTTATGTAAAAATTAAAATTAATCGGATATTGATAATTACATGATTGAATTATACTTGTCTTAAAAAAATTAAAAAAAAAGATAAATATGATCTAATTATATAGTTATCTATATCCGATTAAAATGATTTTTTATAAAAATAATTTATTCAATATCTTTTACAAAAACAAATAATTCAGATCATGTTACGAACCTAAAGTAGGCCCAACCTCTACTCAGAGTAATCACCTAGATCCTAATTCTCGCACATAATTATATGATTTTTTATAATCTTTTTATTCCAAACAAAAACGAGCATCACCATAGCATAAATTTAAAAATAGTATACTTTGTTTTAAAGACTGACATATAGGGAGAAATAACAGACTATAATCTTTTCAATTGCACATGTAATGGGCTTATACTCATAGTGGTTTGCCATAACGGAACATGGTAGGTAAGTTATGACATTTGTGATATTTATAATTAAATAATTTTTTGTCATAATTAAAAAAATTAATGTCTAATAATTAAATATTACATAAGGTATAACTTGTGTGGGTGAAAATCTGACCACACTGCCCGTTTAGTGATCAGCTGGAGAGCACAGGCAGAATAGATGACTTTAGCAACCTGTAACAGAAAGAAAAAGCTCCGGCGGTGGTTCTTCCACCCGGGGACACTCCGACGATCAAGTCAGTATATCTCTCAAAGATAATCAAGTGCTAAACTGAATACTCAAAACATAAATTGCATACCTTAGACCCATGGGGGTGCCTCTCTTTTATAATATACTCAATCCAAGTCCCAATAGAAGTATGACTTCTATGAACTTCATATCAATGTTTATTTGGATTCTTTAAGAGATAAAGATAAACTCCCTAAGAGTTTTATCCTTATCTTGGTTAAGTCCCCTCTCCGTCTTAGGACTCTTGTCCCTTATCTCGGATTCCGACATCTTCGGAGATAACCTCGGCTTCTCCGAGATTATCTCGGCTTAACTACCAGGACACGTGGCACCTCGGCTGACACGTCGGCGTCACCACGCCACGTGTTGGTATTCAGAAAATACATCCCCACAACTGCCCCCTAGGTTCTATTACCTCGGCATTCTGAGGTGATGGAACCTATTCCGATATTTTGCCACTTATTTTCTGAGTAATGGTTCAAAAAACTGATTAGCCAAGATTATCCACTTTCAGCCGATGTGTTCTCTTCGGAGAACAAGGCTTCGATCGTACTTTCCCACGCGCATGAGCTGTCATGCATATCTAACCGTTCCTTTCACGTGTTTTGTCTTCATTGGAGCGTGTCGGTGACGCGCCTGAAAGCTGTCTGTTCGTTCGTCTGCGCCGTCTGACGCGTGCGTTGCTCTAGGCGTAATAATTACCCTATTTCCGCCGCCGTTTCACGTTTTTGACAAAACTTTTCCTTTGCCTCTATTTTTCCTTCACTTTTTCATTCTGTCATCTTGCTCTTTCTCTCTCTGAAAGCTTTTTCTTCTTTGAATCTGCCATTACTTCGATCTCTCTTCTGGAACTGCTCTTAATCCCTCATTCTTGCGAAGCCTTCTTCGCTGTTGCAACCGGTTTCTGAGCTCGGCGAACATTGCCCCGGCTTCATCTATTCCGGTAAGATTAATTCCCTTCAATGTTAATTTCTCTTTATGTGCTTTTGTCTGCCTGTTGCCATTACTGATCTTGTTCGAAGCCTTGGATTTATTTGTACCTTGAATTGTGGCTACACCTTGAGCTTCTATACTCTTTCACCACTCTTCTTGCCACTGTTCTTGATGATTTGATTTTTTTTTTTTTATCTCTATTGTTTCTGAGAGCTATACCTCTGTTCTTGAATCTGAAACTTCGTCTTTGTTTTCTGTTTTTCGTATCTGTCCCAGATCTGTGCCTTCGATCTTTATCTTCATAGCTCATAGATTTGGAATTTGTCTGTAGAACCTTTAATCTTTAGGGAAAACTAAAAAACGCCCATCTTCTGAAACACATTTCTCTTAGCTTAAGTCGACATAATGGGTATGTGGAGGCATAGGGTAAATACCCCAACAAAACTAGAATATTTTAGGCAAGAATTCTCTATCCCAGTCGATGTTCATCTCAAACTAGCTGGGGACGGTGATACCATCTTGCCCACAGACCATACGATGCCCTTTCCTATAGTAGCTTTTACCGAATGTGGACTTCGGCTTCCACTTCATCCCCTCTTTCGTGAAGTTCTTTATTTCTACAGGCTGAACCCCATGCAACTTACTATCAACTCATATAGGGTGATTAACGGCATTATAGCTTTAGCTAGGCAGGAAAATCTTAGAATCACCCTGGCCGACCTTCAATATTGTTATACCATGTGCCCTCTCGGCCTAAAGGATAGGGGTTTTGTCTATTACCTTAAGCCGAGATCTACTCAGTACAAAATTGTAGCCGACCTCCCAGACTCCAACAAAGGGGCTGGAGATGATTTTGTCATTGCTTCTGGAAATTGGGAATTTGGCCCAGATGAAGATGTCCACCTCTACCCTCTTCCTCGAACAATTTCAGAGGGCAAGAGTAAGAGCCCTGAGTCATCACTTAGTTGTTTTTATTTAAGTCTTTAATACTTTTTGTTTCTGACGTCTGTCTCTTTGTCCTGCAGATCTTCATCAGCCACCGAAAAATTTTCGTCAATCCTTCTTCCCAGGAACAGATCTGAAAACACTCCTTAACCTTCCAATCCATAAACGAAAAGCCCCACTATTACTAAACTTCATCCCTACATACAAATCCACTTTACCCGACATCCCAAAGAAAAGGAAGAAAAGCCTTTCCCCGCCTACTGCCACAACTCATACCACCTCAACATCACGAACAGACCAAGAGTCTACATCTGATCCTGTCGATCTTCCATCGACTTCGGCCCCCTACTTAATACCAATCCCAGAACGCAAACGTCGACGAAGACTTGTAAAAACTGCCGAGATGGTTCGTTCTAGGCCCGTCGTTCAAGATCTTCTCGCCGATCTTCCAACCGACGCCGATGCTGCTCCCTCCCAATCAATGCTCCCACCAAAGCCAAAGAGAGTTAAAAAGGCTCAGCCCAAGGCCAAGGCTACAGATGCCGAGGCTGAGGGTGTTTTGCCGATTTCTAAACTGGCAGAAAGCAAAAAATCAGCCTGTACTTCCACCAAGAGGTCTGCTGAGGGCCAACCCTCAGGATCTACACAATCGAAGAAGGCGAGGTCATCGTCCGCGACGACCTCGGCTTCAAAGAAGCCCGACGTCCCCTGGACCCCTGATCTATCCCTGGAGGTAGGGGTGTGCGCGGTGCGGGTTGGTGCGGTTTGAGAGAAAAATAGAAACCGTATGGCGGGTGGCGGATTGATAAAAATGTCACTAGAATTTGCCATTTTTCTTATCAAAAACCGGCGGTTCGGTTGGCAAATAATGGTGGATTTGCCTTGGCGGTTCGGGCGGATTGGCGGTTTATAAAAAATATAATTCAAATTACAAAACTTAAATCAAAGAGTAAAAAAAAGACGAGAGATATCGTGATGTTAAGCATCTTGCGAAGCTTTCTTCTGATGCAGCAAATGTAGCAACAACATAATAATATCAACGACTATGCCATCAGTTCATTACAAGCATCTGTGGAAGCTACAATGATGAAATACAATACATAAAATTCCCCTCGAGCAGTAATGTAATACTATATTCTAAGGTATAGAACAACAAGCAAATTTAAGTAAAAAAGAATTTTTAGAATCCTATAAAACATGATTTAATAGCGGTGCGGGTCGGTGCGGTTTGGAAGAAAAATAGAAACCGGCGGATTGATAAAAGTGTCACTAGAATTTGCCATTTTTCTTACCAAAAACCGGCGGTTCGATTGACAAATAATAACGAATTTGCCTTGGCGGTGCGGTTCGGTGCGATTTTGGCCGTTTCGGCGGTTTCGACGGTATTATGCACACCCCTACCTGGAGGATAGGCCCATTATGGCTAGTGAAAGTGCCGACGATATTAACGTTGGTGTCGCCCTCAGTACTGCTCTTCTCCTTCCGAATGACTTGGAGCGAAATGCTAAGCTTAGTGAGTACGAGAATTACGCTCTCATGCTCCAACACTCCGTTCAAGTAAGTATTTTTGTTTGTACTTGTGATTTTTTCTTCCGTTTTGTTACTGAGAGTATTATCTAACACTTCTGCTTTTCTGCAGGCCATTCAGCATGCCCATTCATTTTCAATGCAATCTTTTGAAAATCGTCAAAGGTTGGTTGATATGAAAAGGGAAGCATCTTCCATGAAGAGAGAAATAAAGTCCCTTGAAGCAAAAATGAAAAAACTGGAGGATCAAGCCGAGGCTGCAACTAAAGTTCAAACTCTAGCTCTTGAGAAGGCTGAATCTGCTGAGGCCGTTAGAAAAGTTGCTGAGGCCGAGAAAAGAGAGGCCGAGGTTCAGAAGGCCCAAGCGGAGAAAGAACTCCAACAAGCTCTGGCCACCAAAGAGGCCGAAGTCAAAGAGGCCGATGAAAAGGCCTACGCCCAAGGTATGGCCGACGTCGCAGAAGATTATAAGCTTCAAGTCAGGCAGGCATGCAACAGGGGATTTTCCCTAGGTTGGATGTCCCTGATAAAGAAGCTTGATCTCCCTGTTGACTCGCCCCTTCGGAATGTTGATGCCATCCCCTTGCCATTTCCTCCACCTCCACCTGAAGGCGAATCAGAATCTGATGCTGAGGATGAAGATAAGGAGGTCAATGAAGAAGCCTTGGTGAGAAAACCCAAGGATGCCGTCGAAGCCAAGTCCCCTCCTCCTGCAGAGCAGGTTATGGACTTAACCTTGGATGAGGAGGGTGATGAGGCCAAGGAGGCTACCAAGGAAACTGCCACTGGGCAGCTATCATCCAATCTTCTCTTGATAGAAAGAAGTGTTGAGGAATCATTAGCAGAGATTGATGCCGAGATACAAGCGGAAAAAGTGGCCGACGAGGTTCCACCAGAATCGTCCGAGGTCCCAGTCCCTGCAGTGGCTAACAGTGAAGAATCTTGAGAAAATTGTCTTTTGTACTTTTTCCTTCTTTTTCTGTACTTTGCACTTTTGTACTCTTTTAATTTTTGGACAATGCAAAACTTCTTCTTATGGCCGTCGTGGTTTTTTCAATATGTAATTGCAACTGTTCTTTTCTATGGATGTTTTAATCTTGTGATGTTCTATTGACTGGTTTCTGCATAGTCTTGTATTTAGAAGTTTTTTGCATGCTTCTTCATGTTGCTTCCTTTGTGCAATCTTCTCGGGGTTACATACCTCGGGTATAACTACAAAACTTTCACTTCGGCAAGATACTAACCTGCAAACTTTTCATAAATTTCAACAAGTATAGAACATATATTTCGGAATGTAAACTTTGCAAGTTTCTTCTCAATTTTTAACAAGTATTAAATGGTAATCTTAGTCTAACCTACTTGTAAATTGCTACAAATTTCAACAAGTAATGAACAATATACTTAGCCTTTACTTTAACCTGTAATTTTCTGTATACCTCAGCGGGTGATCATATGTCGGCTTAACATAAACTTGTAAATTGCTACAAATTTCAACAAGTGTTAAACATCTGCCCTAGGGTTTAAGCAACCCACATATTGCTATGAGAACTTAAGCAATAACCTCGGCTTATCTTCAACTTGTAAATTGCTACAAATTTTAACAAGTGAAGATAAGTAATCAGCTTAATTCCAACTTGTAAATTGCTACAAATTTCAACAAGTGAATTAAGGAATAATCTCGGCTTAACTTCAACTTTGTAAATTGCTACAAATTTCAACAAGTGAAGATAAGGAATCAGCTTAATTCCAACTTGTAAATTGTTACAAATTTCAACAAGTGAATTAAGGAATAATCTGGGCTTAACTTCAACTTTGTAAATTGCTACAAATTTCAACAAGTGAAGATAAGGAATCAGGCTTAATTCCAACTTGTAAATTGCTACAAATTTCAACAAGTGAATTAAGGAATAATCTCGGCTTAACTTCAACTTGTAAATTGCTACAAATTTCAACAAGTGAAGATAAGGAATCAGTTTAATTCAACTTGTAAATTGCTACAAATTTCAACAAGTGAATTAAGGAATAATCTGGGCTTAACTTCAACTTTGTAAATTGCTACAAATTTCAACAAGTGAAGATAAGGAATCAGCTTAATTCCAACTTGTAAATTGCTACAAATTTCAACAAGTGAATTAAGGAATAACTTCGGTTTATTCTTTGCCCCCAGTGTGAACTTGAGTTTGACTTGGGTTCACATTAATTACGTTTTTTAATAAACAACAATGCATAATCATATGTGTTGAAAGAATTCTGAAGAGACTTTATTGATGACGTCGGTCAAAGAATAATGCACATCTTAATGATAGAAATATTTCAAATTACAAGTATTCCAAGGTCTGGGTAGTGCTTTGCCCTCATTATCCTCAAGCCGATAAGCTCCATTGCCTAATACTGAAGTAATTCTGTAGGGTCCTTCCCAGTTTGGGCCAAGCTTGCCCTCCCTGGGATCCTTCTTGTTCCCGACGACTTTTCTTAGGACTAGGTCGCCAATTTGAAAATCTCTTGGATTAACCTTCTTGTTGTAAGCTCTGGCAAGCTGTTGCTGGTATACTGCGAGCTGAATTGCAGCTTTCTCTCTTCGTTCTTCCAACAAATCCAGGTCTCGGGCTAAGAGTATGTCATTGGTGCCATTCTCTACTCCCTGGGTTCTGATCCCTGGGATGCCGATCTCCAATGGGATGACTGCTTCTGTGCCATAGGCCATCGCAAAGGGGGATTCTCCTATTGATCTTCTCGGCGTAGTCTGATATGCCCAAAGTACGTTGGGTAACTCGTCCACCCACTTTCCTTTTGCTGCCTGCAGCCTCTTCTTTATTCCATCCAGGATTACTTTGTTGGATGCCTCTGCTTGCCCATTGCTTTGAGGAAAACTTGGTGTTGAGAAATAATTCTTGATCTTGAATTTTGCACAAAAGTTTTTGATAAGTTTGCTGTCGAACTGTGTTCCGTTGTCGGCAACTATTGCTCTTGGAATCCCAAATCTGGTGATAATGTTTCTCCATATAAAATTCTTGACTTCCACATCTCGGATTTTGGCAAGAGGTTCTGCCTCTATCCATTTTGTAAAGTAGTCTGTTGCTACCAGCAAGTATTTTCTCTGCCCAGTTGCCTGGGGAAGTTGTCCAACCAGATCCATGCCCCATTGGGCAAACGGCCAAGGGCTGGATACTGGGTTCAGGTCGGCAGCTGGCTGATGTATCAAAGGTGCAAACCTTTGACATTGTTCACACTTCTTTACATAGGCTTCGGCATCCTTTTGCATGTAGGGCCACCAATACCCCTGGGTAATGGCCCTGTGGGCTAACGATCTGCCCCCAGCATGGCTTCCACAAATTCCTTCATGAATCTCGTAAAGAAAATCTTCAACCTGCAAAGGGTGTACGCACCTTAAAAGTGGTCCAGTGAAGGACCTCCTGTAGAGATGGCCTTCTTCTGTTAGACTGAATCTTGCCGATTTCAGTCTAATTTTATGTGCTTCTTTATGGTCTTCTGGCAGCTTCCCCTCTTTTAGGAATGCAATGATTGCATCCATCCAGCTTGGTCCCAAGCCCACGCACATTGCTTCTTGTTCGGAGCTCTGTTTATCTATGCTCGGGGCCGACATGTAGTCGATCATAATTGTCCTTGTTTTTCCAGTTTGAATTGAACTGGCCAGGTTGGCTAACGCGTCGGCGTGGGTGTTGTCATCTCGGCTAACTTGGAGTAATCTGCAGTTCTGGAATAGGGCTGCCAATCTGATGACTTCCTTTGCATATGCCGACATTCTTTTGTCCCTGGCTGTAAATTCTCCTGTTGACTGGTTAACAATGAGTTGTGAATCACAAAAAATAATTACCTCATCTGCTTCTGCCAGTTTTAACCCTGCAATTAATGCTTCGTATTCTGCTTCATTGTTTGACGCTTTGAACCCCAAACGGATGGACTGTTATACTATTTCTCCAACTGGAGATATCAGTAGTACTCCTGCCCCTGCTCCCTGGCGGTTTGAACTGCCGTCGACGA
The DNA here is from genome assembly GCF_055761805.1 of Camellia sinensis. Lineage (NCBI taxonomy): Eukaryota > Viridiplantae > Streptophyta > Magnoliopsida > Ericales > Theaceae > Camellia > Camellia sinensis. Next base: position 102,200,793 of record NC_138966.1, read on the forward strand.
ATAGTCTGAATGAATCCCCAATGTAGATGCTACAGGGTCTGAGCTTCTCCTTCTCTTGCTTTTTCGGCTGGGATTCTTTTTGCTTATTGGGACAATGCTCATCTTGGCTCGGCGGAGCCCGATGTGCGATGGCTTCAGGTGTGAGTTCTGCGACGAAGTCGGCCAACACTTGGCCCTTTATGGCTGTTCTCGGCCTAAACTCCAGGTCAAATTGGCCCAGAGTTACTGTCCATTTTGCTATCCTTCCTGTTAAGTCTCCTTGTTGTAACAAGGACTTTAGTGGGTGCTCTGTTAGAATCACAATCTTGTGTGCCTGAAAGTAATGGTTCAACTTTTTTGAAGCCATTACTAAGGCCAGCATTAATTTTTCCAGTGGTGGGTATCTTGTTTCTGCGTCAGCCAAAGTCTTACTTACATAATAGACAGCCTTCTGCTCCCCTTTTTCCTCTCGGATTAGCACTGCACTGACTGCGTGTTCAGAGACTGCTAAGTACAAAAATAATTCCTCCCCTGGAACTGGGTTAGAAAGGACCGGGGTTGTGGTCAAGTACTTTTTTAGGTTGGCTAAGGCAGCTTCACATTCTTCTGTCCATAGGAAGTCTGTGGCTTTTTTCACCAGGTTAAAGAAGGGTCTGCACTTGTCTGAGCTTCTGCTGATGAATCTGTTTAGGGCTGCGGCCCTTCCAGTAAGCACTTGAACTTGTTTTGCCGATGTCGGACTCTGTAGTTCCAGGATGGCCTTGATTTGGTCTGGGCTGGCCTCAATGCCCTTTCTTGTTACCAGATATCCTAGAAATTTACCTGACCCAACTCCAAAGGCACACTTCGAGGCGTTGAGTCGGAGCCGATATCTTTTGAGTATGTCAAAGACCTCTTTTAGGTCGGCAAGATGACCTTTTGATTCCTTGGTCTTTACGACCATGTCATCGATGTAAACTTCTACTGTTTTGCCAATCAGGTGTTTAAACATCTTTGTCACTAACCTCTGATAGGTTGCTCCTGCGTTTTTCAGCCCAAAAGGCATTACCTTGTAACAGTACAGGCCTTTCGGGGTGATGAACGCGGTCTTCTCCTCATCTGGAGGGTACATAGCAATCTGGTGGTACCCTCTGTATGCATCTAAAAAACTCATCATTTCATGTCCCGAAGTGGCGTCTACCAGTTGGTCGATTTTGGGCAGAGGAAAGCTGTCTTTGGGGCAAGCTTTGTTGAGGCTGGTAAAGTCTACACAAACCCTCCACTTGCCATTCTTCTTTTTTACTACTACTGTGTTGGACAGCCATGTTGGGTACTGAACTTCTCGGATGGCCCTGGCTTCAAGGAGTCTGTCTACCTCTTCCTCTACTGCTTCGACGTGCATCAACGTTGGCCTTCTGGCTCGTTGAATGACAGGTTTTGCCGATCTGTCGACATTCAGACTGTGGCAAGTGACCTCCGGGTCAATGCCAGGCATTTCATAAGGTGTCCAGGCGAACACCTCTATGTTTGCCCTTAAAAAATCTTCCAGTTCTTTTTCCTCTTCTCTAGCTAAGCCTGAGCCGAGAAGAAAAAATCGTTCTTCGTCGCCCTCCTAGACGAGGATTTTCTTTAGCGCCTCTTCGCTTTTCTCGGCTGGTTCTTTGCCGACATCTTCCAAGACTTCTATGGCTCCATCTTCGATTTTGACTTTCCCTGGTTCTCGTATGCTGCAGGTGGACTTCATTGCCGCCATGGAGCAATTTTTTGCCTGCAGTTGAGCTTCTCTGATCTCTTCAATCCCATGCTCTGTTGGGAACCGTAGTAGTTGATGCAACGTTGAGGGAACTGCCCCTATTGCATGCAACCACGGCCTTCCCAAGATGTTGTTGTATGGTGAGGGTGTGTCAATTACCAGAAATTCCGTCTTGACCTTCTTAGTGCCGGCTTGTACTTCCAAGCTTGTTGCGCCCAGTGGCCACGTCGGCGTTCCATTAAAGCCGACCATCGGGCCGCTAGATTGTTCTAAGTCATCAGGGTGAAGGCCCAGCTCCTTGTAACATCTGACGTACATGATGTCACAAGAGCTGCCTTGATCTATTAAGATGCGTTTCACTTGGTATTCCCCAACCTGGAGGGATACTACCAAGGCATCATTATGCGGATGTTGGACCAATTCCAGGTCGGCTTCAGTAAAGGCTATGATCGGTCCTTGGCATTCTTCTGGCCGATGTCTTTTTTCCTCGACTTGGTAGACATGCTGTAAATGTCTTACCCTCTGGGTCTCCCCTCTGACTTCGTTTTCGTTGACCCTTGAGTGGATCACATTAACCACCCTCGGTCCTCCTGCTTGTGGTAGTTGTGCTGGGGGTGGGGGTGCTGCTGGTGCTTGTGGCAGCCTTGCCTGTTCTTCCCTTGTTCTGGCCTCATCGACCAGGTCCCTCAGAAGGCCTTGTCTTACCAGGTCTTCCAAGTGTGCTTTTAAGGCTCTGCAACCTTGAGTTGGATGCCCTTCTTCATTGTGGTAGGCACAACGTCTACCAACGTTCCTTCCCATGAATTCCCCCGGTGCTCTTGCCGGAGCCCTGAAATAAGGTTGATTTCGAATCCGATCTAAGACTTTATGGATTGGGATCCGGAATACCGTTGTTACCGCTTGTTTGTTTCTCAACTCTGTTTCTTGTTTGGTCGGTCCAGTGTTGCTTCGGTTTCGCTTTGGCGAGCCGTTTCCCTTTTCTTGCTTTATCTCTTTGTTTCCCGATGTATCTTCTTCGACTCTAGCATACTTCTCGATCCTTGCCATGAGTTCTTCCATGCTTTTTGGCAATGTTTTTGCCAAAGACTTCCGTAGCGGGCAGTCATCTTTCAGGCCGTTTTTGAAAGACACGACCGCTACCTCTTGGTTGCATTCGGGTATTCGGTTGAACACCTCGTAGTATCTCTTCGCATAGGCCCTGAGGCCTTCTTCCTTGGTGATTCTTAGAGCCATCAAAGCATCAACCCTCAGGGGTTGCAGCTTGTTGGTCACGAACCTGGCTACAAACATCTCGGCCAGGCCCTCCCATGTCTTTATGCTTCCTTTTGGTAATTTATGGAACCAATCGGATGCAATTTCCCCAAAGGATGAGGGGAATACTTTGCAGAGCAACGGCTCGTTTCCGCTATACAATGCCATGGAATTTAGGTATAGCCCAACATGAAAGTTTGGATCTGACTTACCATCATAGATTTGAAACCTCAGCATACTGAACCTCTTGGGTGGTTCGAATTTGTCCAGTTCCACCGAGAAGGCTGTCTTCGGTTTTACTGGGGAGTTTACCTCGGCTTCTGCATTTTGCTGCCTCCTCTTGAGGTAGTCCTTAGGTCTTCTTTGCTCCTCCCTGGAGCTCGGCTGTCTTTAGATTTTAGTCTTTTTGGTACACTGCTTTCGGCCTCGTGGTGGGTCCGTTTGGATCTTTCTTCATGGGTTGTGTCAAAGTGGAGGACTTGCCCCTGAACATGTCGATGTTCTTTGGGGTCTGGATTCTTCATGTGGTGCGTCCTTCGGGACTCTTCTTGCCTCGGCTTTTCGCGTCCGACTTCCCTGGAAGGCCGGTGAGAATGCCTTCCGCTCCTGGTATGCTGAGGGACCTCGGGGATTGTTTTTCTTCCACCCTTCTGGGTGTTGGTCGCTGGCATCGGCGTATCTTGCAGTGGGTATGGTAGCTGCATAACATTATTCTGCATCATGAAGTTGACGACTGACTGAAGGTCTGCCAACTTGTTCGCCAGTTCTTTTACTTCCTCATCCCTCCGTAGGCACCTGTCCCTCCATACCTGGATGTTATCTTCATTGTAGTACTTTCCTTGGTTTGTTCTTTTTGACGTGTCGCCTTCCGGGATGGTGTCATTCTCTCTGTGACCCTGGTCACGGGCTTCTGCATTGTGGTTGTCTCCTTCAATGTCGAGGTTAATTGGTCTGCCACTCCCAGTGGGAGCGCCATCCCCAATATTTTCCTGCTGTCCGTTACTGGCCATCTATTCTTCCTTCGTTCCCACACACGGCGCCAAATTGTGTGGGTGAAAATCTGACCACACTGCCCGTTTAGTGATCAGCTGGAGAGCACAGACAGAATAGATAGCTTTAGCAACCTGCAACAGAAAGAAAAAGCTCCGGCGGTGGTTCTTCCACCCGGGGGCACTCCGACGATCAAGTCAGTATATCTCTCAAAGATAATCAAGTGCTAAACTGAATACTCAAAACATAAATTGCATACCTTAGACCTATGGGGGTGCCTCTCTTTTATAATATACTCAATCCAAGTCCCAATAGAAGTATGACTTCTATGAACTTCATATCAATGTTTATTTCGATTCTTTAAGAGATAAAGATAAACTCCCTAAGAGTTTTATCCTTATCTTGGTTAAGTCCCCTCTCCGTCTTAGGACTCTTGTCCCTTATCTCGGATTCCGACATCTTCGGAGATAACCTCGGCTTCTCCGAGATTATCTCGGCTTAACTACCAGGACACGTGGCACCTCGGCTGACACGTCGGCGTCACCACGCCACGTGTTGGTATTCAGAAAATACATCCCCACATAACTAAATATATTTTTTGTTATAATTAAAATAATAATCACAAATATCATAATTGAAACATATAGGGGGCGTTTATACAGTTGTTAAAACAGATTAGAACTTATAACTTAATATATTATACATTATACCTTTAGTCAGAAGCTGTTAATCTGTTTGGTATAACTATTAAATTATAGATTTAAGTTGTCGAGTAGTGTTTGTTTAATAAACTGTAAAATAGCTTTTTATTGTGTAATGCCTTTTTTGCCCTTATTAGATATAAAAATTGTTAACCTCTTTCATTTTCTTCATTTTTTTTATTACATGCCAATTAACATAAAAATTGTGATTTATTTTTTCATTACAATAAAATGCACAACATCAATTAATTAAAAATTATGATTATTTTTTTTCATTATAATACAAATTAATAATATAAGAATTGTTATTTTTTTAATTTTTTATTTATTCATTACAATTAATATGAATTAATAATATAAAAATTGTGAAGTTTTTTTAATTTATTATTAATTCATTACAAATACAAATTGATTATTTTTAATTTTTAATTTATTAATTCATTACTTAATAATATCAGTTAATATCAATTAAAAATTGTTACAAATACAGCCGGTAGCCCTAGCCATCGTCGACCGCCCCGTTCTGCTCTTTCTTCTCATTCTACCGCCAGTAGCCCTTTGCAAAACCGGAGTGAACACGGAGAGAGCTAGGGTTGATCGCGAAGAGAGAGAGAGAGAGAGAAGAGAGGCTTGTCGTTGATAGTGAAGCGAGAGAGAAAGACAACTAGGGTTGATCGAGATTGCGATCACGCCGCCAGAGAGGAGAAGAAGGTGTAAGGCCACGCCATTCATCGTCGCGCTAGGGTTTCGCATCACGATGGTTTTAGATCGTGATGGGTTTCACGGCACAGCCAGAGAACAACGCCGGAGAGAGGGAAATGAGGAGAGAGAGAGAGAGAGCTCTAGTTCATATCGCTGGAAATCGCATCTCTCTCACGATGGAAATCGCCTCTGGCGTTGGAAATCGCCACTCTGACTCTCTCTCAAAGAATGAACAGTGATCTTTGTGGTTTATATAGTGGCAATTTGCTAATACCTCAAATTAGTGAAGGGCATTTAAATAATTTTGGATCTCCCTCCGCATAGTCCACTTGTGGAAGCAGCTCCCAGTCGTTTCTGCTTTTAGACTTTTTTATGTACGAAAAAAATCTATGGAAGCTCAAGCTATTGGCCTAAAACTTAACCAAACACTCTGTATTAGCTTTTTAGAAGCCAAAATGTATAATCTTTTCAAATTAAGCTAGACCAAACACCCCCATAGTACACGCCTTAAACTAATACCAACATATAATGAGTCATAATCAATCATAACTAATATCACAATATATCATGAATAATGTTTGGGACCACTAAAATAGCAGCTCTAAAGCTGCACTAATGAGGTGGCATTGTTGTGGGTCCCACCTTGATGTGATATTTGGCCTTTGTTTTTTTTTTGTTTGCATTGCCAGCTCATTAGAGCTGATATTAGTGTTCCTAAATTAGTGGTATGTATCACCACTGATAGATCATAAATGAAGATTACAAATATCATAATTGGAACATATAGTACACACCTCAAAATAGGTACTTTAAAAAAAAAAAAATTTCTCTACAAAACAAGTGTACTTTTTTTTTCCCATATATGTGTGTATAGCATGTGGAACCCATCAATGTTAATTCATGTATAAAGAAATAAAGAGAGAGAATAAAATGTGTATATGAATGTTATATTGATATATTCAATATATTGATGTTGTATTTAATGTTCAATTGAGCTCTCTCCTTTATAGAGGAGAGGGAGAACAAAAGGAACCTTACAAACCGAAAGAACCGAAAGCAAAAGCACAAATCAAACAACATTATTAAAGGTACATTATTAAAGGTTTCACAGCTAATATATATACTAATAGGGCATGGCTTCTGTTCAGTCCTTAATTGGACTGGACCGTACTGTTGGGCCCGTGGGGGCTCACCACGGGTCCCATTTTGATAATCTGAACCGTTGAATGTGTAGAACTCGTCGAGTACTATATACTAATGACAAATCACGTTAATCGGATATCGATAGCTATGTGATCAAATCAGTTTTGTATAAAAAAAAATTGACGGTGAGTAATTAACGGTTGACAAAAATCTGTTTTGATCACATAGCTATCGATATCCGATCAACGTGATTTTTTACAGACATATAGTACTCTACGAGTTCTACACATTGAACGGTTCAGATTATCAAAACGGGACCCGTGATAAACCTCCATAGACCCAACAGTACGGTCCAGTCCTGGACAGAAGCCATTCCCATACTAATATATACTAACAATCAACACAGAGTAAGAGAGAGAAAGAGAGTGACATTTGAGAAGGATCAAATGGCAACAAGCTCAACAAGACAACTACTTAGCGTTTGTTTCTTTCTTTGTTATATGCCTTCTCTTTCAAATGGGAGAGTCACTCCCAATTTCAAAATCAGAGCAGTGAATCTTGGAGGTTGGCTGGTTACAGAGGGATGGATCAAACCATCTCTCTTTGATGGCATCCCCAACAAAGATTTCTTGGTTTGTAATCATATACTTATTACATGTTCTCTAATCTTGAACCTATGCTGTGTTTCGATCTTGAATTGGAGTCAGTATTTGCAAAATAAAATGAAAAAGCGACGAAAAATTAGTTTTTATTTTTATCCACTATTCCATTCCATTCCATTTTTCTTTTCTTTTTTTGTAAATTAAACACAACCATAGTTTGATCATGATAATCTTTGATGTTATTGATGTATTGTTATTCATTTTTCTCAACTTTTTGAAACTGACTTTGAAATTTCACTAGGATGGAACTGAGCTGCAATTCAAATCAGTAACAGTGGGAAAATACCTTTGCGCCGAACAGGGTGGAGGAACAATCATAGTTGCCAACAGGACCTCTGCTTCAGGCTGGGAAACATTCAAAGTAAGAAACCAATTAAAATTAATTGTTTAATTATACGAGTCTCTGATCATCGAAAACCAACTTTGTTTATCTGTTTTTGTTTTGTGAAGTTGTGGAGGATCAGTGAGACGACCTTTCAGTTTAGAGTGTTGAACAAACAGTTTATGGGACTAAATTACACAACTGGAAATGGGATTGATGTGGTTGCCATCGCGAACACGTCATCAGAAACGTTTCAGATTGTTAGAAATTCTGATGACTTGAGACGGGTTCGGATTAAGGCACCCAATGGGTTCTTCTTACAGGTTAATCCCCCTCTTTGTTTTTTGTTTTTGTTTTATTTGTTGTTGTTTTCAAAGATTAATGTTTAAGGCATGCCATTCATTTTTAACCAGGTATATTTTGTAGAGAGAATTGATGTTTATGTTGTCTTGAGAGACAACAATCCTAAGATGGGTTAGAGAATTTTTAGTGCGGTGGTGTGCCGTGCCGTTTAATGGCACTTTGATCACTAAAGCATGGGTTTTTTTTTTTTTTTTTTTGATTATTTTAATTTAAAAAAAAGTTAAAAAGTTAATAAGGCAAAATGTCATATCTTAAAATTATAATTATTTTATTTTTCTTTCATAAAATTTAAAAAGTTAAAAAGTCTATCTCAAACAAAACTTTTAATCCTAAATTAAAATAATCGAAAAACTAAAAAATTAAAAATTCAACCAACATCCCAACAAAAACTTTTTTTTTTTGGGGTTTTGGTTTTTTCCGTTTTAAATTTAAATGGTCACATAGCCATACACATCGCACGTGCCCACCACCTAGTGGTTGGGGGAGTCTTTCAACCAATAAATATTAAATAGCTATAGTCTATGTAGACTCTTACCAGAAAATAAATCATAAAAGACATCGGTGTCATTCTTGAATAATTATTAAATAGTTTCATATTACATTGTGTATTTAAATCTATTTTAGGAAGTGGGTTAAAACTGACTTCCCACCTTTTAACCCATTAGCCCTGTTTGGTGCAGTTTAAAAACTATTTATTTCAGTTTTCAGCTTAATTTAAGTTATTTTGATATGTTTGGTTTAACTTATACCTTATAGCTTATAACTTTTTGGAAGTCAGAAATCAGCTTATTCTTTGAGTGGGGCAGGAGATGCTTAATTTATAAGTCAGATATCAGCTTATGTTCATAGTTATAAGCTATAAGCTGTTTAAGCATAAGCTATAAGCACTTTTCCACAGCTCTACCAAACAGGGCCATTTTCTTCTTTCGCAAAAAAGTTAAAAAAATTGAAAAGTAATTTTTAACTATCTTTTCAAAATACCCCTTAGTATTTTGTCTAAATGATGAAGTAAAATTTTTGAGTACAAATCTCAGAGTGATTTTTCCTAAATCAATCTTAGATTATTTTTCTATGGTTGAGATTTTTTTTAAGTGATTATCAATATTATTGTACTCTCAACTTAGTATTATTGTATCCTCAACTTTTATATAATTAAATTGAAAGTGATACAGACCCCCGCCTCCCTACATACACGTGGGGGTCAACAAGAGGAGGACGAAAAAAATAAAAATAAAAAATTGGACCAATCAGCATTCACTGGTGGTGGTAGGGTCACCCCCAGTGGGGGTCTCACTCATTTTTGTAATTAAATCTCAACCATTCATAAAAGCATTATAAAATTACTCTACGAAAAATTATTTTAAAAGATCCAGATTGAACTTTTTTTTACGAATGGTATGATTAAGAGACAAAGACTGATATTCTTAGAGTGTATTTCACATTTGTCCGAAGTACAACGTAGATAGTGTAATATTACACGACTGTTACCACTGTCTTACATAACAGGCAACAGACATGTGTGACACTAATTAGACATGTGTGACACTGATTAGACAGACATGTGTGACACTAATTAGACATGTGTGACACTAATTAGACACTCTTAACTAATTTGTCAAACTGAACCGTGGCTCAAGAGGTGATTGCATAAGTTAGAAGAAAAAAGAAAATAAGAGAAGAAATTATCATTTTTCTGACTTTTGTTTGAATAAATAGGAGAGAAAAGATAATAAGAAAAGATAATATAATTATTTCTCTTATTTTGTTTGGTTATTACATTCCAGACAAAAAAAAAAAAAAACAAAAAAAAAAAAAAAAAAAAGAAAAAACAAAAAACAAAAGACAAAACAAAACAAAACAAAACAAAAAAAAGAAACTATTTAATATTATATTACCAAAACAACCTTTATTTGTTTATTTATTTATATTTCTTTGATATCTAAAGGGACATTTACGGTATTAAAAAAAAAGTAGCGACTAGTTTTTTGTTTTTGTCTCCTTCCAACATCTCCATTTTTAGAGAGATTCAAAATGAAGGTTATAAAATAATTGAGTTTTTCTCTATTTTTTCTCATTTCACTTAATTTATCTCATTTCTAGTTATTCAATAGAGTTGAAGTGTGCACAAACAAACCTGAACACACAGTTATAAAAAATAAACAAGTGATATGAATCGAGAGATATGCATTTTATTTTTCTTTTCTTCCTATATCACCCAATCCAAACGAATTGTTAAGGCTGTAATATGAGAAAGAGGAGTTTTATCTATATTAAAATTTGAATCTTTTATCTACTGATGAAACATAATAGTTTTGATTAACTCTATTAGATTCAAATGAATCTTTCATATTCTCAAATTTTGAACACTTTTTTTAATATATATTTTTTAATATATTAATGCAATGTATGAGCATTAAAAATGCAAAACATAAACTCTCTCATATTATGAATTTTTAGGTAAAAACAGAGGAACGTGTGGCAGCTGATTCAAAAGGAGATGGTGGCTGGGGAGATAGCGACCCATCTGTTTTTATTATGACAATAAGCAGGAGATTGCAAGGAGAGTATCAATTAACACATGGCTATGGACCACTCAAGGCATCGCAAGTTATGAGGGTAAGATGCTCTAGCGAGTTACAAGTTATTCTTTTTTCACTAATTGACTGAATTTGACTGAAGGACATCATAGGTTCACGTAGTTGAGAGATTTTGATTTCATGATTAAGGACTGTACAGTAATCTTAATAATTTTTTACATTAAACCCACTAAAACTCATAATGGCATGACAATTTATCGACAATTAAAGTAGGATTTTGATGATGTGTTGTTATCGCATCCTTTGAGATGGATATCTCCGTTTCTTGCAAGAAACAGAGAGAATTCAAACCATGTCTATATTAAAATAGAATTAAAATTGAATATCACGAGTTATGAATGAGGATTAAAATGCAATTAACAAAAGTTTATTGTTGAAATTAAGAGTTTGTTTGGTTGTTTTTTCATTTTTCATTTTCCAAAAACACAATTTTTTTTCCTTTTTTTCTTTTTCACAAACAGCACAACTTTTAGGAAAAGTAAAAAAATTGCTTTCCCACTAAGTGAATTTTTTTTTTTTTCTTTAAACTTTCGTTTTTTCTTTTGAAAAATATGAAAAACAAAAAAGAAGAAATCAAATCACACCCAAAGAAGCCATATTTATTTTTGGAACTGAGTAAACAAATGAACTAAATCAAAATTTATATTTTATATGAAAAGAAAAATTGATGGATTTCAGGAGCATTGGAGGACATTCATAGTTGAAGAAGACTTCAAGTTCATATCAAAGAATGGAATAAATGCAGTGAGAATTCCAGTAGGGTGGTGGATTGCCAGTGATCCAAAACCTCCACACCCTTACATTGGGGGATCTTTGAAAGCCTTGGACCATGCCTTCCTATGGTCTAGGTATATGTACTTTTTTTCTTTTATTTTTATTTTTTTAAAAATAAATCCTGCAAAGTAAATCCTGGATGCACATAGTTATTGATAAATTATGTGTATCAATAAGACTAAATGTGTAATGAAAATTATTAAATTCAAACACAATACTAAAAAGAATCAAACCTAAAATGTTTAGATTCTAGTGTAGATAGATTTTTTACTCAAATACTTGCATTCCTCACTAACCTCAAACAATTCCTTTGGGGACTAAATATTTTAGCTAAAAAGTCATTATAACCATAATTTTCTTTACTTTTTTACACATCTTTTTTTTTTAAATGTCAAAAAGTTACTAAAACAATCTGTTTCCAAACAATTGTGGCTTAAAAGTCAATGTATTGACTAAAAAAATTTATTTTATAAAAAAAATCTTAATTCAATTGATGAATTCATTTTTGATTTGAAAAAATCACTTATTTTGAAAACAAATTTTCATTCATTTCTCGTTCCCCCAGCCTTTTTAGGCCACAACTCACCTTTGACCACTAGTAATCACCTCCCATCAAGATTCACTTCTGGCCGCGGCCAACCTCCTCACTTTTTTTTTTCAATATAAGTTTTTGAAAACATGTTTGTGCTGAACATGTTATTTTTTCTGTTCTCACAAAAAATAAACATAAATATGTTTAATAACTTGGTGTTATTTTGCTTGCAGAAACTATGGCATTAAGGTTATCATTGACCTACATGCTGCACCAGGTTCTCAAAATGGTTTTGAGCATAGAGATGGATTTCAAGAATGGGGATTATCTGACCAAAATATACAACAGACAGTTGACGTTATAGACTTCTTAACTGCCAGGTATAAGCATACAATCACATGTTTTGCGTATATTGCATTTTGTGCCATTATATTAGTATGAAATATCATGTTATTTTAATCATGTTAGTATCATATTTTTGCATGTTATAGTGTCAGAAGATTATAACTGCGAGACACTTTCCAATGCATATATTATTTTTTAGCATGATTTCAATTTCAACCATACGGTAAGATCATGTGTACCTAATCATATGTATTCGCAACCTTTTAAATTAAAATTAATTAAAAATTTTGTAATCCAATAATTAATATTTTAAAATTTGCAATTTATTATCTTAATTCAAACTTTAAATTAAATAAAATTTGATAGCAAGTATTTTTTGAAAAAAAATGCTTATAATATACTGGTTGGTGTTTTTAATTTATTAAGTTTATTGAATTTAATTTGATTCAAATTGCACTTTATTTTCCATTATTCCAATTTAAACAATATTAACACTAAATTTCAAATTTCAATTTAGTCATTCCATTTAAATTAGACATTAAAATAAATTATTTTTAACACATGTCACTTACATAAGGAGTACATGTATAAAAACTTAGGGTTTACATTGTTTAAATTGAAATAAATATCAGATTGATGTTTGAGTCAAACTATAAGTCAAAAAATGTAATTTCTACTTATATAAAAAAATATATGACATAGTATTTTTTTGGGACAATATAATAAATTTTAAGAAGTCAATGGTTAAATAAGATTTCCTTTAAAAACCAAATTATTGGTTTAAAAAAATCATTTTGTTAAAAAAAAAAAAAAAACTAACTTGGTTAACAAACCTATTTGTTACCTAAAAGGACACTTTAACCATTCTAAAAAACATTAAAAAAAAAAAAAAATAATTTTAAGATTAAGCCAAATAAATTAATTTTTTTGTAAACTTATTTTTAATGAGCAAACTATTTAATTAACTCTTAAAAAAGCCTAATTTAACACGATGTTAGAATGTAATTTTATTTTGTTTTTTTATTTTTATTTTTTAATGTTCATCATGTGTCTGATTGGAGTTGCTCTAACAATTTAACTTTCACACACACACGCGAAAAAGGGGCAAAATTCACCTCATTAAAGTTTGGAAAAAAATACAATCAAATTATATTTTTGATACAAGAATTAGATTTTTTCCAGTTCACTATGGATTAGACCATGTTGTTTGGCTTAGTGAGGTCTATTATAGGTCTCATCTATTATCGATAAAAATAAAACTAAAAAAGGTCCATTCGACAATCATAATTACGTTACTTCATTGTATGTCTCTAAAAAAATAAATGATTTAATTTTCAAATAATATTTGTCATTCATTTTTTTACGTGGGGTTGTTTGGGATGATTTAAATAAGCGCACTTCTTGACTTTTTACGAAAAGATATGCAAAAAATAGAGAGGTGATGTGACTAAAAAAAAGATACGAAGATAAAAAGTGTGCTTATATAGTACACATAAAATAATGTGGCTATGGTTATCGAATCAACTTAATTCTTTTGGTCAATGATCTACACGTTATGGTTTAAAAATAAATAGTTTGGATCATCGAGATAAGATCCGTGGTGGACTGCACATGTCCAAACAACTTGATCCAAAATCTACTAACATCTCTTTTAATAAAGTTAAATTGACTGAAACTAATGCAAATAATTGTTAAATCAACTCCAATCAAATTCACACAAATTATTGTTTTTTGATTGTTATATGATCTTATAGGTATGCTAACAACCCAAGCCTTTATGCTGTTGAGCTAATTAATGAGCCTTTAGCACCTGGAGCATCACTAGATAGCATAATCAAGTACTATAAAGCTGGTTATGAAGTTGTTCGAAAGCACTCCAAAACAGCTTATGTGGTTATGTCAAACCGGTTAGGACAAGTTGATTCCTCTTGCTAGTGGTTTAGAGAGGACAGTGATTGATGTACATTACTACAGCATCTTCTCTGATGTTTTTAACAACATGACTGTCCAACAAAACATCAACTTCATCAACACCAACCGAACAGCTGATTTGAATCTGGTTACTACATCAAATGGGCCTCTCACTTTTGTGGGTAATGTTCCTAATGTTCTTTCGTATAATTTCAGTTATTATATTTGGCAATCAAACTCATGCAGCTCTAATGCAATTTTTTTTTTTTTAAATTTGCTAGCGTGTTTGATAATGTTTTATGTTTATAGTTTTCTATTTTTTATTTTTTTATTTATATTTATAATTTTTTTTTATAAATTATAAACAAAAACTTGTTTAATATCTATTTTCATTTTCAAAAACTTATAAACATTCTATAAATTCTTTTAACAACTACCTCCCACTAATAGTAGCCACCTCCTTTCACCAACTTTGGCTGTTAGTCACCACCTTTGACGTTCGGTTACCATCTTCGATTGTCAGCAACCATTCATGGCCATCACCAACACCCTCCAACGGACAGGAACACCTTTCCAAGGGTGCATTTCCAGCAATTGATAACCACTTTCCATCATCATCTCCGAGCATCGTCAACCATTTTGAGCCACCCTCTTCACTTGTTTTAAAAAAAAACAGTTGTATAACATACGTACCAAATGTGTTTTATGTTCACCTTTACTAAAAATAAACTGTAAACATTTTCGTAAATGTTACCAGTATATGTCAAATTGTCAATAGAACTTGTTTGGTCTTTTCATTTACTAGAAAATGAATGAACCTTTTGTTTGAACTTGCAGGGGAATGGGTTGCAGAATGGAAGGTAAGTCGGGCCACGAAAGAGGATAACCAAAAGTTTGCTGATGCCCAATTGCAAGTGTATGGGCGGGCCACCTTCGGCTGGGCTTATTGGACCCTCAAGAATGTCAACAACCATTGGAGTCTTCAATGGATGATCCAGAATGGTTATATCAAACTCTAGATTTTAGTACTGCTTGTAATTCTCAATATTTTAACCACCCTTAAAAAAAAAAGAAAAAAATGTAAGGTTTTTTGAAAAAAAATAATATTGGTAGTTTGCTAAATTAAAATGGCCAATCAGCTATTTAATTAATGAAATCAATAAAGAAAAAAAAAAGTATAACTTTAACTTTCACAAATTTTCTAAAACAATATTAGCGCCGGATCTTCTGTCCCAATTCACTATCTTAGCTTTCTTTTTCATTTTCCATGTGTTGCCACGTTCGTTGTTGTTTAAAACTATTCTTCATTTCGTCACTATATGTTGACGGAATTAGAACTTGAAAAGCATATTCCCTGACTAAAAATACATTCAAATAATTGTCCCTTGCAACTTGACATAGGGACTTTTTTGTAACAAGTTTTGGGTTGATTATACCTTATTTTGATTTGAGAGTTTGTATCAAACTATTTAATACAGTTTTTGCTTATAGGTTATTAGACAGAAATAACTTAAATAAGTTAAAAAAATTAATTATTTGAAAGTTGAGGTAGAAATACTTTTAGCTTCTGTTTTCTGATTATCAACTTTTAATTTAGAAAAAACTCCACCAATCAGGGCAATAGACATTTGCGAAATTATAGTATCAATCCTGTGGGGACATATTTTGTGAATGAAAACACGTGGCCAATGTGGCACCGGAGTGTCAGCCGAGGTGCCACATGTATTGGTCATGTTGCCGAGGTTATCTTGGATAAGCCGAGGTTATTTGCGGAGATACCGGAATCCGAGATAAGCGGATAAAGGACAAGAGTCCTAGATTGGGAGAGGACCTCAGTCTGGATAAAGATAAAGTTCTTAGGGAGTTTATCTCTATCTAGTTGAGTCCCAAATAAGCATTGAGCCAGAGTCCATTGAAGCTAGGCTTCTACAGGGATTAGGTTAGTGCTGACTATAAAAATAAGACACCCTTGTGGGTCTAAGGTACACTTTTTGTATTCTGGCTTTGTGAGTTAAGCACTATTTGCTATCTTTGAGAGATAAACTGAGTACTAACTTGATCGTCAGAGTGTCCCCTGATGGACAAACCATCGCTGGAGCCTTATCTTTCTGTGATAGGTTGTTCGGGCGTAATATATTCTGCCTGTGCACTCCAGCTGAGTTCCCTGTTTGGTAGTGTGGTTGGAAATCAGCACCTACAATTTGGCGCCGTCTGTGGGAAGCGTAAGGAGAATAGATGGCCAACGACAAGTAGAAAGAAAAGATTGGGGGTGACATCCCTAGTGGGAGTGGTAAAAATGCCGATCCAAACATAGAGGACAACTGTAACGAAGAACCTCGGGATAAGAACCCCGGAGAAAAAGATTTTGACTAAGAGGGAGATGTACCAGAGAAAGTGTGTCAGGGCAGGTATTACAATGAAAGCGACCTCCAAGTATGGAAAGATAGATGCCTAAGGAGGGACGGCGAGATGAAGGGGATGGCAAACAAATTGGTAGACCTGCAATCGGTTGTCAATTTCATAATGCAAAATAATGTCATGTAGCCAACGTTCCCATTGGAGGACACGCCGATTCGAAGGGCTAAGAACAATGCCTAGAAAGAGGGGCATAAAATAATCCCCGCAGTCCCTCAGCATGACAGGACAAGGGAGCATTCGCATCGGCTCTCACGGGAGGTCGGACGAGGAGAATCGATGAGAGAAAAGTCTCAAAAGACACATCGTGCCAAAGAAACCTACGTCAAAGAACATCAGCATGTTCAAGGGAAGGAGCTTTGTTTTGACACGATGAATGGAGGGAGGTCCAAGAGGACTAATAACGACACCGAGGAGCAGTGCACCAAAAAGATTGAAATCCATTGACAGCCGAGCTCGTGGACGGACTAAGGAGGATTTGAGAGATTAACTCCAGAGGAAGCAACAAGATGCCGAGGTAACATCTCCGGTCAAGCCGAGAACGTCGTTCTCGGTAGAATTGGACAAGTTTGAGGCCCCAAAAAGGTTACACATGCCGAGATTCCAGATATACGATGATAAGTCTGATTCCAACTTTCATGTTGGCTTATATTTAAACTCAATGGCACTGTATACCGGGAACGAGCCATTGCTCTGCAAGGTGTTCCTCTCATCCTTTGGGAAAATCACATGAGATTGATTTCACAAGTTGCCGAAAGGAATTGTGAAAAGTTAGAAAGGCCTAGCCGAGATGTTTGTGGCCAACTTTGTTACAAATAAATTGTAGCTTTTGAGGGTAGACTCGCTGATGGCTTTGAGAATTAGCGAGGATGAAAGCCTCAGGGCTTATGCCAAAAGGTATTATGAGGTATTTAACCGAATACTAGGGTGTAACCAAGAGGTGGCGGTCGTATCTTTTAAGAACGGCCTGAACGATGACTGTCTGCTTCGAAAGTTGTTGGCAAAGACACTGCCAAAAAGTATGGAGAAACTTATGGCCAGAATCGAGAAATATGCGAGAGCAGAGGAAGGCACGCCAGGAACAAATGCGTCAAAGCAAGGAAAGAGGAACGGCTCGCCGAAACGAGGCCGAGGTAATACAAACTTTAACCGACAAAAAATGGGACTGAGGACTGCACAGACAGTCACCACAGTGTTTCGGATCCCAGTTTACAAAGTCCTGGAAAGGATCAGGAATCAGCCTTACTATAAAGCACCAAAGAAGATCCCTGACGAATTTATGAAAAGAAGCCTGGGGAAGCACTGTGTCTACCACAATGAGGATGTGCACCTGACTCAAGGATGCAAAGCCCTAAAGACACATTCAGCAGACCTGGTAAGACTGGGTCACTTTAAGGACTGGGTAGATGAGGCCAGAACAAGGGAAGAGTAAGCAAGGTTGGCCCAGGCACCGGCAGCACCACCTCCACCAGCACCATAACCGTAAGCAAACGAACCTCAAGTGATTAATGTGATTCACTCAAAGGTTAATGAGAACGAGGTACGTGGGAACACTTAGAGGGTGAAACACTTACAACATGTGTATCAGGTCCAGCAAAAGAGGCCTAGGGCAGACGAGTACCATGGACCAATGGTGTCTTTTACTGAAGCCTACTTAGACATGGTGCAGCATCCACACAATGATGCTCTAGTGATATCCCTGAAGATTGGAGAGCGCTAGGTAAGGCTCATTCTGGTTGACCAAGGTAGCTCTGGTGGCATCATGTATGTTAGATGTTACAAGGAGCTCGGCTTTCACCAAGATAATCTGGAGCAATCCAATAGTCCAATGGTCGGGTTCAATGGAATGCCGACATAGCCTCTGGGAGCAATAAGTTTGGAGGTGCAGGCAGGCACCAAGAAGGTAAGCACATAGTTCACAGTAATTAACACCCCCTCCCCTTATAATGTTATCTTGGGAAGGCCATGGTTGCATGCAATAAGAATTGCTCCTTCAACACTACACCAGCTGTTGTGGTTTCCAATAGAGCATGGAATTGAGAAGGTTAGAGGGGATCAGGTGCAGACAAAAAATTGCTCCATGGTAGCAATGAAATCCACTTGTAACGTGCGAGAGACAGCAAAAATCGTAGAGATTGAGGACGAGGACATGGAGGCCCTGGATGACGTCGGCAAAGAGCCGGCCGACAAAAGTGAGGAAGCCTTGAAATAAATTCTGGTCCAGCAAGGGGATGGAGAGCGCTTCTTTCTCCTCGGCTCAGGTTTGGCCGGGGAAGAGAAAAGGGAGTTAGAAGCATTCTTGCGAGCAAACATAGAGGTGTTTGCCTGGACGCCATATGAAATGCCTGGCATTGACCCCAAGGTTACATGCCACAGACTGAACGTAGACAGGTCGACAAAACCCGTCATTCAGCGAGCGAGGAAGTCGACAATTGTTCATGTGGAGACAGTAGAGGAGGAAGGGGACAAATTATTAGAGGGCAAAGCCATTCGAGAGGTAAACTGCCCTACCTGGCTGTCCAATACTGTGGTTATGAAAAAGAAGAATGAGAAGTGGAGGGTTTGCGTGGACTTTACTAGCCTGAATAAGGCTTGTCCCAAAGATAGTTTCTCACTCTCCAAGATTGATTAATTAGTGGATGCCACTTCAGGACATGGAAAGATGAGCTTCCTAGACGCTTATAGGGGGTAATATCAGATAGAAATGTACCCCATAATGAAGAGAAGACTGTATTTATCACCCCAAAAGGACTGTATTGCTACAGAGTGATGTTTTTCGGGTTGAAAAATACAAGAGCAATGTACTAGAGGTTAGTGAGTGACCAAGATGTTCAGACATCAGATTGGCAAAATAGTGGAAGTATACATCGACGACATGGTCATGAAGACCAAGGAACCTGAGGGTCATCTGGCCGACTTGAAGGCAGTGCTCGACATCCTTAAATGCTTTGAAATGTGCATTTTGGAGTAGGGTCTGGTAAGTTCTTGGGATACTTGGTTACCAGAAGGGGCATTGAGGCAAGCCTAGATCAAATCAAGGCCATCTTGGATTTGAAAAGCCCAGAGTCAGCAAAACAAGTACAGATGTTGACTGGAAGGGCCGCAGCCTTGAACAGATTCATAAGCAGAAGTTTGGATAAGTGTAAACCATTTTTTAGTCTGTTGAAAAAGGCCACCGATTTCTTGTGGACAGAGGAATGTGAAGTCTTATTGGCCAACTTGAAAAGATACCTGACCACAGCTCCAGTTCTCTTAAATCCGATACCTAAAGAGGAGCTATTCTTATATTTGGCGGTTTCAGAGCACGCAGTAAGTGCAGTGATAATCAGAGAAGAGAATGGAGAATACATGACAGTATATTATGTCGCAGGAGCAGAGACTAGGTATTTACCCCTGGAGAAATTGACATTGGCCTTGATTGTGGCCTCTAGGAAGTTGAACCATTATTTCCAAGCCCATAAGATTGTGGTATTGACTGAGCACCCCTTGAAATCCCTGTTACAGCAAGGAGATTTAACAGGCAGGGTGGCCAAATGGGTAGTGGTATTGGGCCAATACGATTTAGAGTTCAGACACAAAACAACAATCAAAGGCCAGGTTTTGGCCAACTTCGGGGCCGAGTTCACACTTGGTGCCATCCTACGTCGGGCTCCAGTGAGCCGCGACTTAGGATGTCCAGGAGAACAAGAAGAGACTCAGTTGGGAATGAAAAACCCCATAGTAGAGTAGAAGAAAGAAGAGAGACTCAAGCCTTGCGACATTTACATTGGCGACTCCTTCCGCCTGTTTGTTGACAGGAGTTCAAATCGTTAAGGAACGAGGGCAAGAGTAGTGCTAGTATCGCCAGATGGGTGGATGCTAGAATAATCTATCCGACTAGGGTTTAAAGCCTCAAACAATGAAGTAGAATATGAAACATTGATCGCAGGATTAAAGTTGGTAGCAGCAATGGAATCCGACAAAGTGGTGGTCTTCTGTGACTCCCAGCTTATTGTGAACCAGGAAATATGCGAGTATGCAGCCCGAGACGAAAGAATGATAACTTATGTCAAAGAGGTTCTCAGACTGCTAGCCTTTTTCCAAGACTGCAGGCTACAACAAGTTAGCCGAGATGACAATAGCCATGTCGATGCCTTGGCTAACCTAGCTAGTGCAATGAAATCAGGGAAGGCGAGGACAATAATGATTGATTACTTATCAGGCCCAAGTGTGGAACCACTGATCATAGAGTACGAATCAATGTGTGCGGAGATGGGTCCAAGTTGGATGGATGCAATAGTAATGTTCCTTAGAGATAGGAAGCTACCAGATGACCACAAAAAAGCACACAAGACCAGATTGAAGCCAGTTAGGTTTAGCTTGACAGCAGAAGGACATCTCTACAGAAGGTCTTTTACTGGTCTCCTTTTGAGATGTGTGCATTTCTCACAAGTTGAAGACTTATTGTATGAAATACATGAAGGAGTATGTGGAAGCCATGCTAGGGGCAGATCTTTTGCTCATAGGGCCATTACTTAGGGGTACTGGTGGCCCTATATGCAGAAGGATGCTGAAGCCTATGTCAGAAAGTGTGAGAAGTGTCAAAGGTTCGCCCCTTTGATACATCAACCAGCAGCAGATTTGAACCCAGTGTCCAGCCCTTGGCCATTTGCCCAATGGGGCATGGATCTTGTTGGACAACTACCCCAAGCAATTGGACAGAGGAAGTTCCTGTTGGTAGCAATTGACTATTTTACAAAGTGGGTAGAAGTTGAACCCCTTGCAAAAATTCGGGACACTGATGTAAAGAACTTCATATGGGAGAACATCATCACTAGGTTTGGGATCCCAAGGACAATAATAGCAGACAATAGTACACAATTTGGCAGTAAGTTAATCAAAAGCTTCATTGTAAAGTACAAAATCAAGAACTATTACTTCACTCCAAGTTTCCCTTAGAGTAATGGTCAGGTAAAAACATCCAATAAGACTATCTTGGATGGGATCAAGAAGAGACCGGAAGCAGCAAAAGGAAAATAAGTGAAAGAATTGCCCAATGTACTCTGGGCATATCGGACTACGTCGAGAAGATCAACTAGGGAATCCCCATTTGCCATGACTTATGGCATAGAAGCAGTTATCCCACTGGAAGTTGGCATCTTAGGATCAGAAATCAAGAAGTAGAGAATGGGACTAACGAGGCATTCCTGACCCGAGATCTAGACCTACTTGAGGAGAAAAGAGAGAGAGTAGCAATTCGGCCGGGGGCATACTAGCAACAACTTGCTAGGGCTTATAATAAGAAGGTCAACCCAAGAAAGTTCAAAGTTTGGGACCTGGTGCTAAGGAAAGTGGTCGGCAACAAGAAGGATCCTAGAGAGGGCAAACTTGGCTTAAATTGGGAGAGACTTTATAGAATCATCTCGGTAGCCGACAATGGTGCATATCGGCTTGAGGACAGTGAAGGCAAAGAGTTGCCAAGACCCTGGAACACTTGCAACTTAAAGTTTTTCTATCATTAGACTTTTTTGTTTTTCGAAATTTATGTCATAATTTTCTTAGTTGAGGTAGTAATAAAATTTTTTTAGCCTGACTTTTTAAGAATGTGAAATTTGTGTGATAGGATTGACCAGTCCTTTGGCGATGTTTCTGATTGAAACATGACGAATAACTTAGACTTATTATATGACAAAGTTGAATTATACTTGCATATAATAGAGTTGAACTAAGTTGACGATATTTCTGATTGAAACATAACGAATAACTTAAACTTATTATATGACAGAGTTGAATTATACTTGCATATAATATAGTTGAACTAAGTTGGCGATGTTTCTGATTGAAACATGACAAATAACTTAGACTTATTATATGGCAGAGTTGAATTATACTCGCATATAATAGAGTTGAACTAAGACTTGCTCTGTCGGCAGAATTAAACTTGGAATGGAACTAAGTGCATTAACAGAGAAACCAAGGTTGAGAATCTCGGCTAGTCTTTGTTTGAATCTGACTTTGGCGAAAGATTATATGTGCTTAATGTGAACATAAATGAAACTTAGGTTCACATTAGGGGGCAGAGAGCTGGAGAATGATGAATGAGCTTAAAACTTTGAAGTGCTTTGGACTTGCTGAAATTTAACACTTGTTGAAGTTTCAGAAAAATTTACAAGTTGAAGTTAGGCGAGGTTATATTAGAAGAAGTATTCGACATACGTACTCGCCGATATGACCAAGTTTCCAAACTTGGAAAGAATAGAAGACGGAAGTCTTGATAGAAGACAGTAAGTGAGAGTGAAGTGGAAAGATTAAAGAAACAACACTTGTAAAAATATTTCAAAATATTTTTAAGTGTTAAGCCAAGGCCGGGATAAACAATCAGAAGTATATCTAAGGTATTTTACTCCGAGGAGATTATACAGTTAAAGGTATACTTTGAAGACATGCAAAATTATTCTAAGTATGAAGGTGGTAAACATACATAAGAGAAAAGAAAGCATTTCAAACACTTAGAAGAAATGAGGAAACTTGCTTTCAGAAAAAGATTACTTGTTCAAATTACATAAGCGGTACATCGGCCAAATATGAAGCTAAACATTGTTCAGACAAAAACAAAATACAACTAAAAGAAGAGACAGTACAAACAAAAGATAAAACATCCTAAGTACTAGGACTAATTTGTGATTTCTCAACCTCGGATGGCGGTGTTGCATTCTGTTCGGCCGCTATCTCGGTGTCTATCTCCAGTAAAGTCTGATCCAGACTCTTCTCGGCACACCGGACCTCGGCCTCAGAGGTAGTTGGTTTGGGAGAGATGTCTTTGGAAACCAAGTTATCCTCCTCATCTTGAGTTAAGTCTATTTGCTCATTGAGGGTAGGAAACTTGGGATCAGTGGCAACCTCTTCCTTCCTTTCGTCGGCTTTATCATCCTCGACGTCATCTTCGGGCTCTGGAGTGAAAGACACCTCAAGCTGGTTGATGTCTCGAAGGTCGGAGTCCATGGAAATAACTAACTTGTTGAGGGTCGTCGTCCAACGGGAGGTAATAACCTCGATTGCAAGCCAAGTTCACTTGCTGTTTGTATTGATCATAGATGGCGACCTGCCCCTCCTCGAATGCTTTTTCATCAGTCACCTTTACCTCGGCCTCCTTAGAGGCAAGAACCTCTTGAAGCTTGGCCTGTATATCAACTAACTTAGCCTTGGCTACTTCAAGGTCGGCTTTTGCGGCCTCAGCTTTATCGTAGATCGTTTTGGCTTTCTTTTCGGCCAAACTCTGAGCAGTTTTGGCATTCTTGGCCTGGTCCATTAGAGCTCAGTTGTTGGCCTCGGCTTTATTGAGTGAGGATAGGAGTTTGGCTGCTTCCTTGGTTTTTCTTGCCAACTCCTTCCTCATTATCTCGGTTTTGACAGCATATGAGTGAGCATGCTGAATAGCCTGTAAGAAGTAAAACAGATTAGTGAGATTTTTTCTAAGTATAGAAAGAACTGTAAGGAAATGAGTATAAGAGGATTACCAAAACTGAGTGTTACATCATGAGAGCAAAGTTCTCATACTCATGTAACTCGGCCATGCGGTTCATGTCTTCAGACAGAAGAATAGTCGTTGACAGGGCTGTGCCGACTTTAAGGTTTGCTGCACCGTCACCGACAGTAAGGGTTCTGTCGTCGACGATAACCTCGGGTGCCCATGTCATGTTTCTGGAGTAGTTATTGCCTTCTAGGTGGTCAGACCTCTACTTTTTGGCCCGTGGGGCATTAGATGATGGCGCCTCGGCTGGCCGTTTATCGGCAAGGGGGCGCTTTTTTCAACCTCAACAAGTTTGGAAATTGGCACAGTGTCCTCCGAATCGATCTGAGTCATTGTGACCTTTGCTTTGGCCTTCTTCATCCTTTTTGGCTTTGGATTTGGTTGGGATGGGGTGGACGAGGATTACAAGGTGACAACCCCAAGAATATTGGCGAGCAGGTCTTCAACAACTGCCAGTTTACGACCCATCTCATCGGCAATGAAGACGACTATGACTTTGGTACCAAAGTGTATAGCTGGAAGTGCAGTAGGTGGGTTCGCTGGGTCATAGGTAGATAACTCAGAAAGTCGGCGTTTGTGGCTACGGGTTCTGCTGGCAGGGGCAGAAATTGAAACTCGGTGATGTCGTTGGCGCTGTATAGGAGGAATCAATTGTGGAGCAGATGTTGATGGCTGCTCTGTTGGATCAGAAGTTGAGGCTTGGCCAGGCCGTGATGATGAAGTGGCAGGGGAAGTTGTTGCTGAAGGTGAAGAATTGCTCTTCTTGGGGATGTCGGGTAGTGCAAATTTGTACATCGGTATATAGTTAAGTAGTTGGGGGGCTTTGTGCTGGTCAACTGGCAAGCCCAGCAGCCTCTTAAAGTCTTTGCTAGGGAAGAAGGTTTTGCGGAAATCTTTTGATGGCTGAGAGAGAGCTGCAAGTACAAGAATCAGACATTAGAACATATAAGGGAAAATAAAGTGATAAGACTTAAAAAGCATGTAAAGTGACACTTGGTTCTTACCATCACCCTCTTTAAACACTAATCGGCTTAAAGGATAGAGGTGAAGGTCGTCATCAGGTGAGAACTCCCAGTTGCCTGAGACAATGAAATAATCATCTCCAGTACCTTTGTTGGAGTTTGGGAGGTCGGCTATGAGTTTGTAGGCTATGGATCTCGGCTTGAGGTAATAGGTGTAGCCTTTTTCAGATTTTAAGCCACACATGATGTAATAGTATTGGATATCGGCTAGTGTTATCCTAGCACTTTCTCGGCTAACTAGAGCAATTATACCATTAATGACTCTATAGGAGTTAATGGCCAGTTGCATCGGGTTGAGCTTGTAGTAATGAAGGACTTGTCAGAAAAGGATGTTTAGAGGGAACCTAAGTCCACACTCTATGAAAGCAAATACAGGGAAAGGCATGGAGTCCCCATTAGACATGATGGAGTCCTCCTCCCCTGCCAGCTTAAGTTAAACATCGGCTGGGATGGAGAACTCTCTCTTAAAGTACTCTAGCTTAGAAGGGGTGTCGACTCTCCACTTGAACATGCCCATTGTCTCGGCCAAAGTGGGTCCAATTTCAGGTTTTTTGGAAAGAGGTTTAGAAAGTGGAAAATTATCTTAGCTAAACCCTAGAGAGCAGTGAAGTAAAAGTTTCTGAGAATCTAAGGGGGTTTTGGTTCGGTTTTCCTAAAGAGCAGAGTTCTAGATCAAATCCCAAACCTAAATCTATGTAGATACAAGAATCAAAGGCAAGAATCTAGAAATAAAGCAAGAAAAACAGAAAAAAACAATGATTCAGACTCAAGAAAACAAACAGAAATTCAAGAACAATGAATAAAGTGTGTGCAGATGTGCAAAAGCTAAGAACTGTGGCAAATTACAAAAACATCAAGTGTATGAGCAGTTCGTATGTGCATGTATAGACCCAGAGACAGATTGGATAAACACAAAATCATAAACAAACATGCTCAACACACAAATGATGAAATTTAAAGCACATGCAGAGATTCAAGAACACGAAACGGATTCACAATGGCAACAAACAACGCAATAGAGTTTGAAATAAATTAAAAACTGAAAAGGGGAAAAACAGTGACTTACCGAAGAGAATGACGCCGGTATGAGGTACGCCGGAGTCAGACGGTGACGGTGAATGGAGCAGAACGGTGAATGCTTTGTCGGAGGGGATGAACGGAGCGAGTTGCAGAGCTTGAGAACTTGGACAATGGCGGTTTGGAAGAGAGAAGCTTTTGAGAGAGAAAGCTTGAGCAAAATCAAAGATGTGAAGTGAAAAGACGAAAAGAGGGAAAGAATTTTTTGTTAAAACACGAAAGGACGACAAAACCACAATGAATGTGCCTTGGACGACGTGTCTGTTAGGCGACGGGCGCAGAAGTGATGCGACCTAATGGCGTGTGTCAGGTACGGATCAATGAGAAAAGGACGCGTGGATTAAATGGTTGATAAAACTGTACGTGACAGCTCATACATAGATGAAACTCTTGGAGTTCTTGATTTAATGAAGTAAGAACCTCGACTAGGGGAACAGTCCTGGTTGAGGAACTTCAAGAACTTGGTTCTTGGTCATTGACAAAAGTAGACTGTAGAGTTTTGGTCATGTTAAGCCGACGTGTGATGATCTCGGTCATGAATGATGGAGTAAATCTTAGCCGACGTGCAATGTCGTTAAACGATGTAGGTTCCATCACCTCAGGATACCGAGGTAATAGAACCTAGGGGGCAATTGTGGGGACATATTTTGTGAATGACAACATGTGGCCAAGGTGGCATCAGAGTGTCAGCCGAGCTGCCACGTGTATTGGTCATGTTGCCGAGGTTATCTCGGATAAGCCGAGGTTATCTGCAAAGATACCGGAATCCGAGATAAGTGGATAAGGGACAAAAGTCCTAGATTGGGGGAGGACCTCAGTCTGGATAAAGATAAAGTTCTTAAGGAGTTTATCTCTATCTAGTTAAGAGTCCTAGATAAGTATTGAGCCAGAGTCCATTGAAGCTAGGCTTCTACAGGGATCAGGTTAGTATTGGTTATAAAAGTAAGGCACCCTCGTGGGTCTAAGGTACGCTTTTTGTATTCTGGCTTGTGAGTTAAGCACTATTTGCTATCTTTGAGAGATAAACTGAGAATTGACTTGATCGTCGGAGTGCCCCCAGGTGGACGAACCACTGTCAGAGCCTTATCTTTCTGTGATAGGTTGTTCGAGCGTAATCTATTCTGCCTGTGCTCTCCAGCTGAGTTCCCTGTTTGGCAGTGTGGTCGGAAGTCAGCACTCACAAATCCTATACACGTTTCAAAGATGGGAAGTCTTTAATGTTGTCTCGAGAAGTCCACAAGACTGCCTACATGTATACATTAATAAATAAATACAAATAAAGATCGAATCATAAAACATATGATTAATATTAAAAGGAAAAGAAAAAAAAGCAGAGCTTAAAATAATTTTTGCCCATTAGTTTTACCTCAATAGATTTATGATCAATAGATGTCAGAATTTGCAAAGCTTTATCAAGGTCTGAATAGCAGTTGATGATAGGCAGCTCACGCCTTACGGAAGCGGCAACCAAAATTGTCACCTACAACACAAAAGAAGCATAACTATCGCTTTTGATTTCTCTTTTCGACAAAAATTTCAAAATTGAAAACAAAAATGCATTTTATAAATTCTTATTTTTGCCAAAGAATGTAAACTGTTGTGATTAATTTCCCCCCTCCAACAACTACCCCCACAATATCATTGCCAATATCATAACCTCACTTTCTCTCTAGCCCGAATATAGTTTTTTCATGGTATAGTCTTTCATTTAGGATTTTTACAAAATGAAGGTTGTTAGGTTTTTGTTATTGGCAATCCTGTTTGACAAAATTCCTTTCAGTTGTAATTTTATTCTATCTTTTATTTCAGTGAGGCTATGAGTTTTTAGATACGAATCCAATCCAAATTGTGCCTATGTGGAGGAGTTTGTGATTTTAATCCTATCATGTTTGCCACTTCGCTGACTATGTTGGGGATCGAGCGGAGATGTAATCCTTTGCGTTCGAGTGACACTTCCTGCACTCGAACGTAGACCCTTGTTCTAAAACACGCATTTTAGTCAGTTTGCTCGAGTGGCCATTCCTGCGCTTGAGTAGAGATCGCGATTCTGCTTTCTATAAATATGCGATTAATTTTGTTTCTAGGATACGGCTTCCAGATCTTCTTCTTGGATATTAGGGTTTTCATCTGGGGCTTTTTTGCTTGTTTCCTTTGATATTTGTGAGAGTTTATATCATGAATTGAGTGGATTATATCAAAGGGTTTGTTTATTTTGTTTTACTCAAAAAAGACAGAGTTGTTTTTCGGTAGATTCCATGGAATTTGGGCTTGAAGTTTTGGTGGATTCCTGAGTGGCTTATCGTCGTGAATTCGACATCGGCATTATGGATTCAACGTTGGGCAAGACAATTCCGAGGTGAAGATGGTGGTGGAAGAGGCACATTGTGGTTGGTTCAATTTGGGCGTAGATTCGCTAGACAATTGAGAGTACACTTGTATAATTCCTTTTTGTCTTCTTAGTGGATTATTTTGTGGCTTATGCCCATAGTTTTTTATTACAATTGGAGGCGTTCCAATTGTGGTTTTTCCACGTTAAATCGTTGTGTTGATTTGTCTTTGATTGTTTGATTGTGATTGCTATTTACTGGTTAAAATTGATACATAATTACAAATTAATATCTCAGGCATTTTGAGACTTTTCAAAGGTGAAATTTCAATAATCACAAAAGGAACTCCAAATAAATTTTTAGGAAACCAGTCTAAGAAAAAAGTTACAATGACATATTTATTATGACAGGTTGCATCTAATTCCTTCTCTGAAATCATTTACTCTGACCAGGGTATTTACTTTCTTCCGCTCCGCATATTTTAGATCAAAACTTTCCTTCCATGGCTTCTTCATGTTTACCTAAATCGAAAGAGTACCAAGTAAAACATCATATTACCGAAGCATACAAGTAATCCGTAATTCCAATATGAGCAAAAAGTAATAATTTGTGAAGAACAAACCAACAATCCTAAGCAATTTATAAAAAAGAAAAGATAGTCATTCTCCTAGTGATAAAATTATGCAAAATGAATACTCAATAAAATAGTAAATGAGATCGATCACATAACAATTATTCACCACATAATATATATATACATAAATGAACCACCAAACCAACATTTGGCCATATAGAAATAGGGGCAAAGAAACTAGGAGAAAACTCCAAATCCTTTAAACAAGTCTTATGTTAGATACTCAGATTTTATGTTTGCTAAATACAGCCAATATTTTAGAGACAATTAAATTTGATATTTTGTACAAGTGAAAAGGTTAAAAACAAAATAAAAAAAAATCAATACATAATGACTCAGAGAGAGATGTAATATTAGAATTAAGTAATATCATTGTGAACTTTGATATAATTTTATATGGAATGAATCCAAATGGTAACAACAATGGCAAGCATGCAAAAGAGAATGACCCCAAAATAGCATTTGAAGCAAATGAATAGTAACAAATGCGGTGTTATTTTTAAAAGATAAGGAGGTAAAGTGCTACCGGGCCATACACAAGCGAGTCAACTAAAACAAACTAACAAGAAGTAACATAGTAGATGACGTGGATAGGCTCATAAAGCCCATAACCCACTATGAACAACTCAAGTCTACCACTTAGGGCCCAATGCATAACCTAACTGATAAGGCCCAACACAGCTGGAAGTCAACATGACATGAAGGACCAATGATATTCAGACACGTGGCAGGTAAAGGGCAAGCCACCTCAGCAGACAAAGATCTGCAAAGTTATTGCCACTGCATATCACCAATAATGCAGCCCCTCACAGCATTTATTACGACAACACCTCTTCGTCGGGACAGCACGCCTTCACCCTAAACAAGGTAAGCTACAACATAGATTTTTGGCCAAGGTGACAGGTCGGACGGGACAACGAAATGATTATCAAAGGATATAAGCAGACGTTGAAGACAAGAAGAAGGTTAAGTTTTTCTATCTCTCTAATCCATATCTCTACATTCCACTTCTCTCTCTCTAACTTGCTCATCGGAGGGTTCGCTGGGGGACTCCCCGTTTCCCGTTGAACTCCTGTGCAGGTTCTCAGGTGGGCCTGGCCATTCAGATATCGGTTGGAGAAGCGTGGACCAGTCTGACCTATTCCCTCTAGAACCCATTGTATCGTAACTGTATCATCAGTTCGCGCCGTCTGTGGGAAACGCTTTGCTCCGCGCGCCACTTATGCTCATTGTCACCGGAGACCTTGTTCCAATAACCTTTTCCTGCTACCCACCAACGTGTATGGTCACGACTAGATCCATGGCTTCTCACTAAAATGCTGCCGACCATCAAGCCGACTTCCCCAATCCAAACAACCCACCACAGTATTTCATCGAGCTTACCAATAGCATCAACCGCATAGCCGAGCAAAACCAAGCCCTGATAAATTCTCTACTCCAAAGGGACCTTCCTATGTCTCCTCCACCACCTCCAGATATTCCGCCCAACCAAGAACGAGCTCCGAGCTATACTATCCCGCAGCCTTATCCACCCAATTTGGAAGGCTTGCAACCTTCTCCTCCTCATATAAATCCATCACCTCGACCCCCGCATCCATCGGTCCAGGCACCAACTCCTGAGGGGGAAGCCAATAGCGTCCAACCCCCGCTCCCTTCCGGTGGTGATAACATCCCTCTCTGGGATGCAGAACTCCGAGCCATGAAGCTCCAACTCCAAGGGGTCATGCAGAACATCCAGCATAAACCCTCTACCACAGCAAACTCACCATTTGTTGCCTCCATCTGAGACATCTACCCCCAAAGTTCAAAATGCCCCCCATCGACTCTTTTGATGGCACGACGGACCCTGTCGACCATCTAGAGACCTACAGAACCCTCATGGTCCTCCATGCATTCCCTGACGAGATCATGTGTCGAGCTTTCCCCGTGACACTGAAGGGGTCAGCTCGACTGTGGTTTAGCTAGTTACCAGCAGACTCTATCTCCACTTTTCAGAACCTCAGTGACTCCTTCCTCAGCCATTTTATTGGAGCCCAGCGTCAGTGAAACCCGGCAACCCAACTTCTCAACATTCGGCAGACCTAGGGGGAGTCGTTACGCAGTTTCGTTACCCGCTTCAACACCGAAGCCCTGCAAGTAGTGAAAAATGATGACAAGGTCATCCTCACTGCTTTCATGGTCGATCTGCGATCGTCCGACTTCTTGTTCTCCCTTTCTAAAAACCCCCCAACCTCTATGGCAGCCCTACTCTCCAAAGCCCAAAAATAAATGAATGCTGAGGATTCCCTAGCCGCCCGGTAAGATCCAATAACCAAAAACCCGACCCCCAGAGAAAAGAGAAAAGACTCGGAACCCAGAAACACCCAGTATAATAGCCAAACACTGCACTATACCGACCGACCCCCCCGAGCTAACCGGTCGACACCAGCCCAACTGCGCAGTCGGTTCGAGCGGTACACACCCCTCAATTCTTTCATGGAACAAGTCCTCAATCAGATCCAGCGGGACTACCCCTTCAAATGGCCCTAACCTTCATGAACCCCTTCCAATCGGAAAGACCAGTCCAAATATTGTCGTTTTCACCAGGACCATGGCCATAACACCGATGAGTGCGTTAACCTCAAAGATCAAGTCGAGACCCTAATACGTCAGGGACGTCTCAGCCGGTTCACGGACAGCCGCCCTCAGTAGAGGCAAAGAACTGAGCCTCTCTCAAACAACCGGTTCACGAGTTCTCATCGACAACGGCAGTTCTTCAGACATCATCTTTCTCAACTACTTTCGCTAACTCAAAATTGGGGAGGAAAGTCTATCTCCTCTCCAAACCCCTTTGGTCGATTTCACTGGCGACCGGGTGACCTCCATCGACTCCATCGATCTCCCCATCATAATCGGCGAGTACCCATGGTAGACTACAAAGTTGCTCACCTTCGTTGTTGTTGACTACCCATCCGCCTACAACATCATCCTTGGTCACACCGCCCTAAATGCCTTTCAAGCCATCACATCAACTTATCACCTTGCCATTAAGTTTCCCACTGATCTGGGGGTCGGGACTGTAAGGGGAGAACAGACCGTGGCCAGGGAATGCTATGTTGCCTCACTCAAAGAAATCAAGCTGAAAGAGACAATGATCATTGAGGGACTTGACGTTTGGGATGAGGACGAGCTGGTCAGAGGGGAACCTGTGGAGGAGCTCATTAAGGTTCCCATCGACCTTACCAACCCTGCGAAAACTGCCAAAATCGACAGCCAACTGCCCCCCCAAACAAAGGTTGACCTTACTGCCCTCCTGATTGAGCACAACTATGTATTCGCCTGGACCCACTCAGACATGCTGGGTATTGACCCCTCATTCATAACCCATCGCCTCAGCATTGAACCCCATTTCTGACCTTACCGCCAGAAGCAGCGCATTTTCCATCCGGAGTGCAATACTCTCATTGCCGCAGAGGTCGACAAGCTCCTTGAGGCACAATTCATCAAAAACGTGGACTACCCTAGATGGTTGTCAAACGTGGTCTTGGTCCGCAAGAACAATGGTAAATGGCGACTCTGTGTCGACTACTCAGACCTCAACCGAGCTTGCCCCAAAGACAGTTATCCTCTTCCCCGTATTGATCTGCTGGTCGACGCCACGCCGGTCACCAAATGCTCAGCTTCATGGATGCCTTTTCTGGGTATAACCAAATTCTGATGCACCTATCTAATCAAGAACACACCTCCTTCATTACCGACCGAGGCACCTACCATTACCGTGTGATGCCATTTGGACTGAAAAATGCTGGGGCCATCTACTAACGGTTGGTCAACGCCGTTTTCCATCATTAGATTGGTCGAAACATGGAAGTATATGTCGACGACATGCTAGTCAAGAGCAAACTCTTCGCTGACCATTTGACCGACCTGCGAGAGACCTTCGCCACCCTACGGAAGTACCAAATGAAGCTCAACCCAGAGAAGTACGCCTTCGGCGTAGGATCTGGGAAGTTCTTGGGTTTCATGGTCAGTTAGGCCTTGGTTAAAATGCAGTCACCCAGAACGGTTAAGGAAGTTCAGAGACTCACTGGCCGAGTTATCGCCCTCAACCGCTTCATTTTTCGCGCAACGGATAAGTGCCTCCCCGTCTTCAAAGTTCTTCGGCAAACTTTTGAATGGACGACCGAGTCCGAAGAGGCCTTTCAGCAGTTGAAGCAGTGCATGGCCAACCCCCCTCATTTCTCAGGCAATCACTGGCGAAACCCTCTTCCTCTACTTAGCCGTTTCAAGCACCGCAGTCAGTGCAGCCCTTATCAGGGAAGACGACTCTGTTTAACGGCCGGTCTACTACATTAGTCAGGCCCTCAAGGGCGCCAAGCAGAATTACCCACTATTAGAAAAATTGTCCTTGGCCTTGGTCACCGCCTCCAGGCAACTCCGTCCTTACTTCCAAGCCCATTCAATAGTGGTCCTCACCGACTAACCTTTGAAGAAGGTAATGCAGCAACCAGAGCTCTCTGGCAGACTCATGTAATGGTCGGTGGAACTCAGCCAGTTTGACATCTCCTACCGACCTCGAACAGTAATTAAGGGGAAGACTGTCACCGATTTCATCCTGGAGTTCACTAATCCTACCCCAACCACGGCCCCTCCACCTTCACCAACCCCTACCGAGCCAGAAGACCCTCATTCTTGGACTCTCAACGTCGACGGATCATCCCTCAGAGAAGGCAGCGGGGCTAGTCTCATCCTCACCCCCCTGAGGGTGGTTATTTCAAATGTGCTCTTTGTTTCTTGTTCGATGCCAGTAACAATTAGGCCGAATATGAGGCATTGATAGCAGGTCTCCGCCTAGCCAGGGACATTGGTGTCAGCCATATCAGGGTGTTCAGCGACTCCTAGCTCATTGTCGGACAAATTACAGGGGAATTCGATGCAAAGGAGGACACAATGCGGGCTTACAGGGATATTGCACTTCCCCTTATTCGCTTCTTCAATACTTTCCACATCCAACACATCCCTCGGGCGAAAAACTCTAAGGTAGACGAGATGGCTCAGTTGGCTTTTGCAGACCAGTTCGACCTCAGCCGTGGTGTCTGTCTCGAGTACCTAGCCCACCTTGCCATTTCTCCCGACCAGCAAGAAGTCCAGTTCCTCCAGAATAAGCCCATCCTTTGGGCGTCGGACATTTTTCTATTTTTGACAACAGGGGAACTTCCAGATGACCAACAGCAAGCCGCCAAAGTTAAGGCCCGGTCGTCTAATTACATCCTCGTCTATGGCATCTTGTACAAACGTGGCTTTTCACGCCCGTATCTGTGATGCCTCAATCCGGCTCAAGCAACCTATGTGATGCGAGAAATCCATGAGGGTATCTGCGGTAATCATTCAGGCGGTAGGTCATTAGCCCACAAAATACGTCGCACTGGTTATTTCTGGCCTACTCTCAACCAAGATACGACTGACTTCGTACTCAAATGTGATAAGTGTCAACGCTTTGCCAACATCTCCTATGCTCCTCCTACAGAGCTGATCACACTTTGTAGTCCCTATCCGTTCGCCAAATAGGGGATCGACTTAGTTGGACCACTTCCCACCGGCCGAGGCCAGACCAAGTTCGCGATTGTCGCCATTGATTACTTCACCAAGTGGGTAGAGGCAGAACCCCTTGCCACCATTACCGAACGGAACACAACCAAATTCATCTGGCAGTCGATCGTATGCAGGTTTGGCATCCCTCAAGCCATCGTCTCCGACAACAGCAAACAATTCGACAATGCCAAGTACAGGAAGTTCTGTGCAGACCTCCAGATCCAACCCTGTTTCTCCTTCCCAGGTCATCCCCAAGCCAATGTCCAAGTCGAGGTTACCAACCGTTCTCTTCTGAAGATCATCAAAAGTAAGCTAGAAGCTGCTAAAGGACTTTGGGCTGAGGAATTATCGAATGTACTCTGGGCTTACCGTACTACCGCTCGCACTCCCACTGGGGAGGCTCCCTTTCGCTTAACATACGGTGCTGAGGCGGTCATCCCAGTGGAAGTCGGTCTGCCTACCCCAAGGGTTTTACATCCAAACCCAGAACTAGCCTAACAGCTCCGTCGGGTTGACCTTGACCTAATCAAAGAGCTCAGAGAAACCACTGCTGTCAGACTGGCCTCTTACCAACAGAAAATAAGAACACACTACAACCGCAGAGTCCGACCAAGAGAGTTCGCCGTAGGGGACCTTGTTTTGTGAGAAGCAACTCTTGCCACCAAAAATCCGACTGAAGGCAAGCTGGCAGCCAAATGGGAGGGACCTTACGTTGTGAAAGCCAGACCACGACCGGGCACTTACCGACTTCAGGACATGGAAGGTCAAGACCTCCCCCACCCTTGGAACGCTGAACATTTGAAGTGCTATTTTCAATAAAAGTTATATTTTTGTATCATCCAAAATGCTGTATTTTCTTTTGGACAATCTATGTTCTCATTTTCTCCTCATATAGTGTAAATTTGTGACTCCACGGGCTACACTTTGTATAACAGCAAGCTTATATCTTAACTATCTGTGGTATTCCAATAATGCTTTGATTGCAGCCTCAGCCAGACTGAGCATGAAGAGCTCGGCTAGATCGAGTCACGAAAAGCCTTAGCCAGACTGAGCATGAAGAGCTCGGCTAGCCGAGTCACAAAAAGCCTCAGCCAGACTGAGCGTGAAGAGCTCGGCCAGATCGAGCCATAAAAAGCCTCAGCTAGACTGAGCACAAAAAGCCTTAGCCAGACTGAGTATGAAAAGCTCGGCCAGACCAACTCACAAAAAGCCTCAGCCAGACTAAGCATGAAGAGCTCGGCCAGACCGAGTCACAAAAAACCTCAGCCAGACTGAGCACAAAAAGCCTCAGCCAGACTAAGCATGAAGAGCTCGGCCAGACGAGTCACAAAAAGCCTCAGCCAGACTGAGCAGAAAAAGCCTCAGCCAAACTGAGCATCAAGAGCTCGTCTAGACCAAGTCACCTAAAGCCTCAGCCAGACTGAACACAAAAAGCCTCAGCTAGACTGAGCATGAAGAGATCGGCCAGACCAAGTCACTTAAAGCCCCAGCTAGGCCGAAGCCACCATTGCGACTTCATGATCATAAGCACAGTGGCCATATTTTCTCACACTCACTCTGCATTGAATTTTTCTTACAAGTTAAAATTCTCTTTGCATTGAGTTCTTCTCACACTCACTCTGCGTTGAATTTTTCTTACAAGTTAAAATTCACTCTGCATTGAGTTTTTCTCACTCTCACTCTGCTTTGAATTTTTCTTATAAGTTAAAATTCACTCTGCATTGAGTTTTTCTTACTCTCACTCTGCATTGAATTTTTCTTACAAGTTAAAATTCACTCTGCATTGAGTTTTTCTCACACTCACTCTGCGTTGAATTTTTCTTACAAGTTAAAATTCACTTTACATTGAGTTTTCCTTACATTTTACACTTCACAATAATTTATACACAAGCCTTATACAAGTCGCCATTCTCATTCATTTCAGATGCACAAGCAAACATAATGGACTGAAAACACACCTCAAATTTTATTTATTCACAAAACTTGTACATACGTTCTTTATAGCAATCCAAAAAAAAAAAAAAAAAAACAACAACAACAACAAACAAAAAACTTGTACAACTCACACCAATAATCACTCTTCCTCACTTGAAACGAGGTCTTTTTCTTCAACGCCCTCATCTAGGGAGGTCTGGGCCACGTCATCTTCATCAATCCGTACACCACTCAGGTCCAAGTCTGGGAGCAGTTCTTCTGTTTTCCTCTTGAACATCTTCCAGCCACTGTCCCAGAACTCAACTATTTCGTGTTTGTAGAAGTCAGACCGCTGGAAGCTCTCAATAATTTCTGCTTCAGTCCTGCCCCCAGCGGTCATTCCTGATAGGCCCGCCCCTCCAGACACCTCTCTTGCCAAGTTGTTGGCGACCGCGGCATTGACTGCCATCTGAAATTCAGCAGACCGCTTAAATTGCTCCACTGCTGCAACATACAGATCGGGGTATGCTGCCCTTTCAGAGACAGCCTTGGTTTTTTCATCCTCCAGTTCCTTCTGCAACCTTGCCTTCTCCTCCATTGCCCTAGCACGCTCGTCCTCCAGCCCCTTCTGCAGCCCAGCAATCTTCACGTCTGCTTCATTATTCTCTTTGATCTGCTGGGCACGCAGTTCTTCATTGTTGATCATCGCCTCTTCAAACCGCTCAGTGTCGACCGTGTAGGCATTTTGGGCATCCCCCAGCTTCTTCTGCTCGCCAGCCAGCTGGAACTCGAGCGACACTACCTTGCGGCGTTTGTCCTCTAGCTCCAACCTGACCGTCAGCAGCTCAGCATGGGCACGGTCGGCAACATTGCCCTGCACGATCGCCAATACTTCCATCCTTTTTGCCTTCTTAGCCTCCTGCCAACCCCTGGCACACGCGCTTCGCGCAGCCCTCTTCCAACTTGCACTCTCCTTCTTGAAACTTGCAAGCTGGGCCTTAGCCTCCTCCGACTTGATCTTCACAGCCGCCACCTTTCTCAGCAGAGCCCCTGCTAAGGTGGTTACCTCCATTTAGGCAGAGCACAACCCCCTTAGCAGCTCAGCCTCATTAAACCTGGAAATCGAGCGCACGGCTGCCTCGTCCATGATCCCCACAAGTCGATTTGCAGCCGCCCTGGCTGGGCCTTCTTCTCCCTCCAACCGCCCAGACACGGCGCGATCGTGTTAGATTGCAGTTATCAGCCTGGCCCTTTCTCCTTGGGGCGCAGGGCCCCCCTTGGGCTGCTGCCCCATCACTTCTTTAGGGTCAGCCGACCCACTTTCTAGTCGCACCTTGGGGTCCAGGGCGCTCGCATGCCCTTCTTCCTCTAAGACCCCTTGGCTCTTCTCCCCTTGTGCCTCTGGGACGACGACTGCTTCTAGAGTAGCCTCCACCTCTTTCTCCCCTGTTTCTTCAGCCATCGGAGTTCCCTCACCGCCCACCCTCGCCCTCTTCGACCCAGGCGCATCTGAGGCCCTTTCAGGGGCAACCCTTCTCTTCTTCTTCTTCTTCAAGACCTCTCCCTCTTTGTTTTCCCTTTCATTCACTGGATCAACGAGGGGCGGTCGTGGCTCGAAACTGCCCATGTCTTTTCCCTCTAACGGCTTGGGGCGCGGTCGGATTCTTTCCTTCACGACCAGTTTTGGTGGTGGGCCTAACTGCACTTCCTTGAACTTATTGGCTTTGGCAACAATGGCCCGGTCCTCTGCCTCTTGCGCTTTCCTCTTCGCCTCAAGCTCTGCCGGTGCCAGATCCCCACCGGTCGGCTGAGGGCCCAATCCTGCGACAAACAAAGCTGATGGCTGAACGAGGTTGTCCCATCTGACCCCCTCCTTCTCCCTCCATGCCTTAACCTTTTTCACCCTCTCCTCCGCTGCAGCCCCCAACTTTGGCTCCATAGACTTGGTGGGTACCCTCCACACCGTGCGTACTCCAACTCCGCCGTTCGCAGATGCGTAGAACCACCGCGGCCTCCACCATTTAATTGATGACGGCAACCCCGCCATCAAACCCCTTCCTACCGCCGCCTGCAACGTGACCCAAGTTTCTTGCTGGCCCAAGGCCTTATAGCAGGCAAAAAACTCGTCTACCATCATGGTCACTCTCTCGTTTGCCTTCGGCCATGCGCTTACACAGGCCAGTACAATCTTCCATGCGTTGGGCATTAGTTGGCCTGGCGCGACTTCCAGCCGGTTGAGGACATCCACTACCACTTGTGGAAGCGGCAACCTCAACCCTCTCTTCAACGCCTCTTTGTATAGGGCAAACTCCTCCGGCCGGACGTCGGAAGGCCTCTCCGTTCCTGTCGGTAACATCAACTCTATTTCTTCAGGCACCTAATATTTTTTTCGTATACCCCCAACTCCTCCACCGTAACGGTTGACTTGTCAGCCTTCGTATGCCAGTGATCTAGCTCAGCCTGGCTGATTGGTTTCGGAGCCGCTATCATCGTCAACGGACGAGCTAAACCTGCCGGCTCCCTTGATTTCTCCACTTGCCTCTCCCTCCTATATCGTTCTGCCAGGTCCACCGCGTCATCATCTCCTAGGGGATCAACCCTTGCGGTGGTTGCTTCCTCTTGTGCCATCCCTGTTGTATGTCTTCGAATAGCTTCGGATGCGGGCGCAAGAAAATTCCAAAAGTGTTGCAGGGGTGTATCGTTGGCAATGAAGGAGTTTACGCTGGGAAAGTTTTGATGTTTTGCAAAAAGATAGGTAAAGCGAGTAATCCCAAAGGCCCAAGGTTTGCCCGTATTCCAAGGGTCCTTATTAAATTTCGCCAGTTTGAAAATTTTTCAAAAAACCGCCAACACTGTCTTTTCAACACCCTATAATGACCTATTGTTTCACTCCTAGCCCAACGTCTGACCTCCCCTCATCAGATGCTGTCACGTGTACGACCACGATTAACTGCCCCCCTTCTCACTTCTAGTCGTCACGTGACCCGCCGCCTCTCAAGCCCCGCGCCCCACCGCCTCTCAAGCCCCGCGCCCCGCCGCCCTACCCTTCGCGGTCGGCCCTCCTTATGGTCGGTCCCTCCACTCGGCTACCCTTTGCGGTCGGCCCTCTTCATGGTTGGTCCCTCCACTCGGCTACCTTTCGCGGTCGGCCCTCCTTATGGTCGGTCCCTCCACTCGGCTACCCTTTGCGGTCGGCCCTCATCATGGTCAGTCCCCCCGCTCGTCTACCCTTCATGGTCGGCCCTCCTCACGGTCAGTCCTTCCACTTGGCCACTTCTGGTCGACCGTTCCTTTCACTATTTATTCCCTTCGTTGGACTAAAGCTGCACTTGGGAATAGGGGACTACTTACGTGGATAGGCTCATAAAGCCCATAACCCACTATGAACAACTCAAGCCTACCACTTAGGGCCCAATGCATAACCCAACTGATAAGGCCCAGCACAGCTGGAAGTCAACATGACATGAAGGACCAATGATATTCAGACACGTGACAGGTAAAGGGCAAGCCACCTCAGCAGACAAAGATCTGCAAAGTTATTGCCACTGCACATTACCATTAATGCAGCCCCTCACAGCATTTATTACGACAACACCTCTCCGTCAGGACAGCACGTCCTCACCCTGAACAAGGTAAGCTACAATATAGACTTTTGGCCAAGGTGACAGGTCGGACGGGACAACGAAATGATTATCAAAGGATATAAGCAGAAATTGAAGACAAGAAGAAGGTTAAGTTTTTCTATCTCTCTAATCCATAGCTCTACATTCCATTTCTCTCTCTCTAACTTGCTTGTCGGAGGGTTCGTTGGGGGACTCCCCGTTTCCCGTTGAACTCCTGTGCAGGTTCTCAGGTGGGCTTGGCCATTCAGATATCGGTTGGAGAAGTGTGGACCAGTCCGACCCATTCCCTCTGGAACCCGTTGTATCGTAACTGTATCATCAGTAGAGTTGGTTAAATTACTCAATTCCACAACCAAGATAGGGGTTCAAATCTGGCTAGTATGTTGTTTTCACTACAAAAATATTAAAAAATGACAAACAAATATATCACTAGTCATTTGGTTCACTTTGGTTTAGAACCATATAATGGAAGCCTTATAACCGTGAATCAAAACAGTTTGGTTTAAAATCGTAACGGAAGCCTAAAACTTTGAATCAAACTGATTTGAATGTTCCACCATTTGCAAAACTAGGATCTAGCACATGACTGACTATATTACACATGTTAAGCAGTACTATAAAAAGACTACAATGTACAAAGTGTGCATGAAACCATAAAACAAAATGAAAATGCATAATAAGGCACAGAAAAACTAAAAATGAACCAAGGAACACCAAACACAGCAAGAAGTCTAAAATGGGCTTGTATAAACAAAGATTAAAAAAAAAAAAAAAGAATTCTATGACTATAAAGATTATCCAAAACATACAAAAGAGGTTTCCGAAAAAAGATGACTCAAATACAATTTGTCACAAGTTTGTTTTGATGAAACAATGTATTTTGACCACAGGCACAAACAATTAACTTCGAAATAACAATTGCCCTAAGAAAACAAGTAAATGTGCATAAAGAAAGAAACAAAGGAGAAAGAGAAAAAAAAATCATTTACATTTGAGTGGGTAGAGAAACAAGACTCTGGATAATGGTATACGCGAGAAACAGTTTCTGCAATCAAAGATTTAAACTAATTAGGACAAAATGTAAGAATATATTAAAAGATGGCAAGTAACATCACAAAACATACCTAAATCAGACCATGTTATAGAGAGGACTATAAACAAATCAAACTAGTTCAACACGTGTTCAGTTTATTAAAAGTTCATTTAAGATTCACTCGTTATGTAAACTTGTTTTCAATGCATTTTGAAGATCATCACCATTTGAAATTAAAAAATCAAAAAAAAAAAAAAGGTTCTCAGGCTTAGCTCCATTAAAGCTCATTTGAATTCGTCAACTTTGAGCACATTCTTAAAGTCGTCAAGTTTTTTTTTTGTGAACAACCTACCCATTCCTTTGGGAGTTGTATGGCTTATTTTCGTCTTTAATAAACTTAAAAAAAAAAAAAAAACCATGTCAAATTTCTTTACTTTTTAGATCGGAGTTGACTATACACAAACTTAAAAATCATAAAAATTCGATTTTTATAATTTTTTTTTTCTCTTTCAAAAGAACAATCAGTTGTCATTTTAGTTTTAGCCCTAGTTATAGACACCCAAAATTTTAAAATAAATCCAAAGACAGAAGAAAAAAACAAATAAGACAAAACTAGAAGAAAAAAAAAAAAAGTTTGCAACCGGACTAATGTGTCCATATAGGGGTGTAAAAATGGCTCAAGTCCCGTGGGCGGCCAGAGACCCGAGGTGGGACCGGCCAAGTTAGGTCTGGGCTCGAGCCTAGCCCAGGACCTTATGCTTTGGTCTTCCATTTGAAGCCTGGCCCACCCGGCCCTCCCTCTGCCAACGGTCAAATTTTAAAAAAAATAAAAGGCAAGTTACAACCAACGATTAAATAATTTAAATAAATAAATAAGATAAAGGCTTGATCTTGTGCAAGTTGCAGTGGAGTTGAATATGTGTTATGACTCTTATATTGAGATTTTGAAATTATACTTATTGTTTAGAGATTTATCTTTTGTATAGAGATATTTGTTTTGGGTTGTCGGTAGATGATAACTTTGATTGTTGTAGAACTTACATGAGGATTATATTAATTGAAACCAATTACTCATACATTTTGCATTAAACGTTGTTTTATATTTATATATTGAAAATGCATCATTTTAAGTAAAATGGGTGAATATCTTGGTGAATTTGGTTAAGGGGTATAGTTGTGGTATTATCTATGTTGGCCTGTCTGTCCTTAGTGAAAGTCCAAAAACTCGTGTGGTTAGGTGCCGATTCTTTTGATTAGTACCGGTAAAATGACTTTGATAGTATTTGTATAGCCAATTGGCAGACATGTACCTAGAGATTCTCAGTGTTGTGTAGGGGTGAGTAGCGGATATACTGATCCGCCCAAACCGACCGAACCAAACCAATCCGTTGCATTTTGGACGGATACGTGATGATGAGCGGACGGTTGCGGATTGATTTTTTTCTAACCTGCTTAGTTTTGGACAGATGGCGGATTTGAGGTTCGTTTGGCTGCAACCGAGCCGCCAAACCGTGAGCACCCCTAGTAATTTATAAGATTTTGTGTTTTCAATTTGTTTAGTTATTCTATTTGTATTTTCAATTGAAAAAGAGTTTAAATATTATGTTGATTATATTCCATTGAAAAAGAGTTTTCAACTTGAATATATTTTTTGAATTAAAAAAATAAATGTATTATATATATATATATATATATATATATTTTATTTTTAAATCTAACTCTAAAAATAATAAATAAAAAATATGAAATATGTTGATTTTGTTTTCAAAAACAGATATAGATGTAATAATACAGAGGCATACAATCTCTATTACTGCTCTATTTATGGTTTTGGTGGTCTGAATTGTTTTTATATTTTGAGAACCACAGATTGCAATACTTTATATGAAAGAGGCATACTATAATTGTAATATATGGATGATGTATGCAGTGATTGTAATAGTCTAAAGTTTCAAACTTTCTTTCTTTGGATGAGACATGCAGTGATTATTGATTGTAATACTTTTTTTTTTTTTGAGGAAGTGCACGAGTTGAATTATGTTGAAAATTTATAAAATTTTAAACCGTCAAACCGATTCGCATCCATCCGCTAATCCGCCAATCCGCTTAATCCACATCCGCCGAATTGATAGACGGATGCGGATTGATTTTCTCCAATCTGCCAATATGGCAGACGGATGGCGGATCGGAGGTTTTGTGGTTGCAACTGACCCACGCCCACCCCTGTTGTGTATCCATTGCCCTATTTTCTAATTTAAAAAGTATTGCTTTACGAATTGATTTATAATCATGACACTGCATTGTTTTGAAAGAGAAAAGTGTAATGTTTTGATAAATGGCATGTATATGCATTCACCATATGATTTTGTTAAATATTATATAGGGGGTTAAGGTATACTCTACTGGGCTATGTGAAAACCAACTTTCAGATGCTGATAGTATGCCTTCGCCAAGGACTTAACTCCGGAGGATCTTGGAGCTGAAGGCTCATTCGTTTTGTATTGTAAATATTTCCATTCAAGCCTCGAGCTTTTATTTGTATTGGGCTTGATCCATTTTCGTTGTAACCAAGTATCACCTTGGAAATATGTAGCTATTAAGGCATGAACTTATCTATATTCCTCTTTAATTCCACATATCACTTTGTGGTACATGCTATAGATTCAAGATTGAAGATTTATAAATATGTAATGCATATAACACCTTTTGTATTGTTTTCCAGATAATTAATGAAAGACTGAAATCTTATTAGTTTTCCGCATATTTAGAGTATATTATGGGATTATTTGTTGATACATTTTGGGGCGTTATAGAATCATTACCAAACCTTTCAGACTTTTCTGTGTGGTTGCTTGGAATATTTGGCTCATTCGCAACAATGTGCTATCTAATGGAAAATGCACATGAACCATAGAGGTGGCCACATATACCGCAACTCATCTTTTCGAATTCAACACTATTTAGGCTCAAATTGCTGTTTCTTCGATCAAGATTGTTCTAACTTAGAAGCCGTCACAGGTGGGTGTGATTAAGCTTAACTTTGATGGCGCTGTGGGCAAGAATGGTCTAGCTGGGATTAGAGTTGTTGTACGAAACTTCAAAGGAAATATCCTAGCC
Organism: Camellia sinensis; assembly: GCF_055761805.1. Lineage (NCBI taxonomy): Eukaryota > Viridiplantae > Streptophyta > Magnoliopsida > Ericales > Theaceae > Camellia > Camellia sinensis. The sequence goes on from NC_138966.1 coordinate 102,245,040, forward strand.
TCATGCTCAGAGCAAATCTCACACTTTCACGATGTAGATCATGTGGAGGCTTTGGGTGCTCTTCGGACATTGATAATGGTTAAAGATCTGGGATTTGTTTATGTTCATATAGAAGGGGACTCCCTCACAGTGGTCAATTCGGTGAAATCTAACAAGTTGAATTTTTCAACTATTGGCTCCGTGACTGATTGTGTTTGATCAAACCTTGCAGACACGGAAAATTGCGTGATCAGTCATGTGAAGCGCAGTAGTAATCAAATGGACTATTGTCTTGCTCATTTGGTTCTTAGGCATATTTTGAGAAATAATAAAAAAAAGTCAAATATTTGGTTTTTTTTTTTTTAAAAAAAAAAAAAAATGTATAAAAAATTGAGAAGTGATATGATCCAAATAAGTCAATAAGCCAATAAACTGACTTTTTTCTTAATTGTTAGAATAAGCCTTTGTATGGAAGGAATTAATGTGTGGATGGGTGTTATGCCTCCTGTGGCTGCTCAAGCATCTGCTATTGATTCTAGACAATGATAGTAATTTCTTCTAACTCTTCTAGTTTCTTCTCACAGCCAAAAAAAAAAAAAAAATGATAAAATTTTACGACCAATTTCCTTTTTATTTTATAGCAAAACCGCAGTCGGTCCACTTTAAAGCCCAAATTTCGGTCGATTTGAATAAATTGCGCCAGTGATGCGCTGTCTGGAACTTTGTATAGGTCACATGGGAAAAGTTTAATTTGAACCTAAGGATGCCAAATTTAAATTAAAAATATTTTTACTGACTAATAGAACCCCTTATATTTTCAACAAAATATGAACGTGTTTTTTAAATCAATCAAGGAAAATATAATAAGATATGGACTAATGCTGTGTTTAATTGAGAGATTTGGGAAAAGATTTGAAAAGTGAAATGGAAAACGTTGGTGAAATGTGAATAAAACATGTCTATATTTCACATAGTTTCACACACCTTTTTCCTTTCCCTTTCCAAATCCCATCCTAAATTCTCAAACCAAACACTGCATAAGTTTCTTGATGAAAAACAAGAATTATTCAACCTTGATAAAATATAAATAAAATAAATTTAATTCCACTGTTTAATTTTACCATGATGAAAGTGAAACTTCCAAGATTTGAGTCAAACTTAAATTTCATTGCAATTTTTCTTTCAATGTATGACACATCAAATACTTGTCGAGACATATAATTTTAAATGTACAAAATTGCATAATCAATACAATTAAATTTCATTGCCATTTTTCTTTTCGTGCAGCACAAAATGATATTACTGTTATAAGTAAAGTATGACATCCATTATCTCTCAATTTTTAAAAATTATCTTTAGTTCATGAAACAAGATGGACAGTTAAATATGTTGAATTTCATGACATTTAAAACTGCTGGATGAAATGTTTAAAAACTGTGTAAAGTGAAAGATCAAAGAGTTAGTGTGTGTTTGGTAATGTTTACGTTTCCAGGTGTGTTTGGTAACGTTTACGTTTTCAGTTTATATTTACAAAAAATTTATAAACTGGTTTTTGTTTATTTTTTGTTTATTTTTAGAAAAACGTAAACTACAAACGCGTTTGGTAATTGATAAAATGTTTAAAAAAATTTAAAAATATAAAAAAGAGTGAGAAATGGCAGGTGGCAAGTGGCAGCGGAAGACGGTGGTGGAAAGTGGTGACGGTTGGTGGTGGGTAGCTAGTGGTGGTGGATGGTGGCGGGTGGGTGGTGGTGGTGGGTGGGTGGGTGGGTGACGGTGACGGTGGCAAGTGGGGTGGTGCGCGGGTGGTGGGTGGTGGTGACAGGTGGGTGGCGGATGGCGGGTGGTGGTAGGTGGTGGGGAGGTGGCGGGTGGTAATGTGGTGGGTAGGTGAGTGACGGTGGCGGGAAGTAACGAGTGGGTGGTGGTGGTGGTAGTGGTTGTGGCAGGTGGGTGACAGATGACGGGTGGTAGTGGGTGGTGGCGGGTGGGTGGTGGGTGGTGATGGTGAGTGGGTGGTGGCGGGCGGGTGGTGGGTGGTGATGGTGAGTGGGTGGGTGACGGATGGCGGGCGGTAGTAGGTGGTGGCAGGCGGGTGGTGATTGTAGGTGAGTGGGTGATGGATGGCGGGTGGTGGTAGGTGGTGGGTAGGTGACGGGTGGTGGGTGGCGGGTGGGTGGGTGGGTGACGGTAGCAGGTGGTGGTGGTGGTGGTGGTAGTGGCGGGTAGGTGACGGATGGCGGGTGGTAGTGGGTGGTGGCGGGCAGGTGGTGGGTGGTGATGGTGGGTGGGTGGGTGACGGTGGCGGGTGATGGGTGGTAGCGAGTGGGTGGTGGCGGTGGTGGTGGCAGCGGTGGGTGGTAGTAGCAGGTGGGTGCGCGGATGGCGGGTGGTGGCAGGTAGGTGGCGGGTGGTGGTGGTGGTGGGTGGGTGGGTGGGTGGTGGTGGTGGTGGTGGGTGGTGGTGGCAGGTGGGTGGGTGGTGGTGGTGGTGGCAGGTGGGTGGCGAGTGGTGGTGGTGGTGGTGGGTGGGTGGGTGACGGTGGCGGGTGGTAGGTGGTAGCAAGTGGGTGATGGTGGTGGTGGGTGGTGGTAGCAGGCGGGTGGCGAGTGGGTGGTGGTGGTGGTGGATGGTGGTGGCGAGTGGGTGTTAGGTGGGCGGTGGTGGTGGGTGGCTGGTGGTGGCAGGTGGGTGGTGAGTGGTGGTGGCAAGTAAGTGCCGGGTGGTGGTGGCGGGCGGTGAATGGTAATGGCAGGTGGTGGGTGGTGGCAGGTGGATGACAAGTGGGTGGTGGTGGGTGGTGGTGGTGGTAGTGGTGGTGGCGAGGGGTGGGTGGTGATGGCGAGTGGGTGGCAGGTGGGTGGTGGTGGCTGGTGGTAGTAGGTGGGTGGTGAGTGGTGGCGGCAGGTGGTGGTGGTGGAGGGTGGGTGGTGGGTGGTGGCGGCGGATGACGGTAGTGGAAAATGGTGGTGGGTGGTAGCTAATGTTGGGTGATAAAAAAAAAAAAACTGAAAACTCAAAATGGAAACACATTTTTTGTGTTTTCATTTTTTGGCCAAATTTATAAACTGAGACCACTGATTTATAAATCAAAAATTTTACCAAACAAGTTTTTATTTGAGTTTTTTAAATTTTTGTAAATATAAACAGAAAACTGAAAACGTAAGTGTTACCAAACGGCAATAAACTGATTTTTTGTTTATTTTTAGAAAAACATAAACTACAAACGCGTTTGGTAATTGACAAAATGTTTAAAAAATTTTAAAAATATAAAAAAGAATGAGAAATTGCAAGTGGCGGCGGAAAGTGGTGACGGTGGGTGATGGGTAGCTGATGGTGGTGGGTGGGTGGGTAGTAGGGGTGGGTGGGTGGGTGACGGTGGCGGGTGGTGAGTGGTAGCGAGTGGCGGGTGGTTGTGGCGGTGGCGGTGGTGGTGGCGGGTAGTGGGTGGTGGATGGCGGGTGGTGGTGGTGGGTGGGTGGGTGACGGTGGCGGGTGGTGGGTGGTAGCGAGTGGGTGGTGGTGGTGGTGGTGGTGGTGGTGGCGGGTGGTGGGTGGGGGTGGGGGTGGCGGTGGCAGGTGGGTGGCGGATGGCGGGTGGTGGTAAGTGGTGGCGGGTGGGTGGTGGGTGGTGATGGTGGGTGGGTGGGTGACGGTGGCAGGTGGTAAGTGGTAGCGAGTGGGTGATGGCGGTGGCGGGTGGTAGGTGGTAGCGAGTGGGTGATGGCGGTGGCGGGTGGTACGTGGTGGTGGCAAGTGGGTGGCGGATGGCGGGTGGTGATGGTAGTGGGTGGGTGGGTGACGGTGGCGAGTGGTACGTGGTAGCGAGTGGGTGATGGCGGTGGCGGATGGTGGGTGGTGGTGGCAGGTGGGTGGCGGATGGCGGGTGGTGGTGGTGGTAGTGGGTGGGTGGGTGACAGTGGCGGGTGGTACGTGGTAGCGAGTGGGTGGTAGTGGCAGGTGGGTGGTGGGTAATAGTGGTGGTGGGTGGGTGACAGGTGGCTGGTGGTGGCAAGTGGTGGTGAGTAGTAGTGGGAAGTAGGTGGCGGGCCGTGAATGGTAGTGGCGGGTGGTGGGTGGTAGCGGGTGGATGGCAGGTGGGTGGTGGTGGTGGTGGCGGCGAGGGGGGTGTGGTGGTGGCGAGTGGGTGGCAGGTGGGTGGTGGCGGGTAGTGGTAGGTGGTGGTGGTGGTAGGGGGATGGGTGGTGGTGGCGGAAGACGGCGGTGGAAAATGGTGGCGGTGGTGGCTAGTATTGGGTGGCAAAAAAAAAAAAACTAAAAACTAAAAATGGAAACACATTTTTTGTGTTTTCGTTTTTTGGCCAAATTTATAAACGGAGACCACTGATTTATAAATCAAAAATTTTATCAAACAAGTTTTTATTTGAGTTTTTAAAATTTTTGTAAATATAAATAGAAAACTGAAAACGTAAGTGTTACCAAACGGCACGTGTTTGGTTTAATTTTAGAATCGTGATTTCAATTAAAAATTTTCAAAATTCATAACTAAATACAAAATTCAAAACTTAATTTAAAAATTATTTTTAAAACTTATAACCAAACACACAATTAAAACTAAATTAAATTTTTTCTTTTTCAAAACTCATAAGCAAACTCTTTTCAAAACTCTATTAAAAAAAAAAATCGATTGTTTTTATTATTTTGTTCTTTAAAATTATTTTTTATTTTATATTTTTTCTGAAAAAATACAAAAATTTCAAACAATATTTTGTTTATTTTATTTTTGAAGAAAAATATTTTTTATTTTTTATTTTTTTGAAAAAAATACTTTGTTATTTTTTTTAAGAATTGGCCAAATAATTTGTTATGATTAAGATATATATGGACGATTCAAAAAAAATTTAAATTTAAAAAAAAATTAAATATTTAAAAAAAGTAAAAAATTTAAAAAATATATGTAAAAATTTAAAAATAAAATAAAATATCTAAAATAAAAAATAAAATAAAAATTATATATTTAAAATAAAAAATACAACTCATTTTAAATTTTTAAATATTTTTAAAAAATATAGCGCACACATGTAGTAAATACAACGTACATTAAAAAAATATATATTTATCCTAAAAAATAAATTTAAGAAATTTTTAAAAATATTTAAATATTTAAAAAAACAAATCTAAAAAATTTCAAAATACAACTCAAAATTCAAAAACTCAAAACTTAAAATACAACTCAAAACTTTTTTCAAAACTCATAACCAAACAAATTTTCTCTTTTCAACACTCAACTCATAAACCATAACTCAAAACAAAACTTCATACTCAAATCATGATTCTAAAACTAAGTAATAATGCTCTAATAATCATTTTGTTTACCAGATTTTATATATACTATGCAATGTATCACTACTACATTAATAAGAATTAATGTGTGAAGTAGGGGTGTAAAAATTGTTTGTCGGCCCCAAACCCGCCTGCGGTCCGACCAAGTTAGGCCCGAAACCCCAAGATTGGCACTAGGTCGTGTGTTTTTTGGTCGAGCCCCAGAGCTTCGCTCGTTTGGCTCGGCCCGACCTGTCGACCAACTATGTATTTGAATCAAATTTGTATTACAAAAACAAGATTGCTATTTTTGAAATTATATTTATCATTAATTTTTTTTTTTAAACAAATGTGTCAAACATATAGTTATCGATATCTAATAATTTTGATTTTTTGCACGAATATTTTACTTAGCGAGTCTTAAAAAGAAAACAATTCAAATCATCAAAATCGATCAAAAAAGAAACCTATCAAACCCAAACGCTCTCTCAAATTGAAATGACAACCTGAGAGAATCCATATCCTTTTTCTAACCCCTTCCAAATTACTCTAAATACACCCCTCTCCCCATGTTATTTTCTCACAAACAAATCTCTCTCACAAACTCTCATCATTTATCAACTCTCAACTCTTTTAGTTAACTTTAAAGTCTAATTTTAAGTGGCAATTATAATTGTGCAAGAACAAACTTTCACAAAAATAAACTAATTTTTATATCGCATTCGTCGTTCAGTAACATTAATTGTTTAAGTTAATATTTATTAGCTACTCATTTTTTTACATTAATTGTTAATTAATATATATTAATTTTTTAATTGATATTTCAATATTTCATTTCGTAATGTTTTTATTATATTATTGAGATGAATTATAATGCAAATGATTGGTAAGCTAATAGGTGATAACCTAGTTGGGTTATACTTAACCTATTGTGATACAATTTCTCTTTCATCAATAATCTATATCTATATTATTTGATGAAATAAATTTGTAATATTTTATTGAGTAAATTGTTAAAAAATCCAACCTAAAGAAGACATAAGACATTAGGTTCAGTGGATATTTTTTATTAGTGAGAAGTCCACATTTTGTGAAAAGTTCTTTTGTTTATTTTGAAAGACATTTTGTTTTTAATTTTACCCCTTAATTTATCTATTAATTGTTTGACTATCTATTCAAATTTATATATATTTATTCAAATTATTTTCTATTTGTTCAAAATTTTTTGACCATCTATCCAAATTTTTAGTCTATCTGTTCAATTTTTTGGGGAGTAAATTACACTGACCTCCCCTACAGTTCCCGACAAATAGAGGGACCTCCCCTATAGTTTCAATAATTACAGTAATCTTCTCTACTTTACCTGACATTCTCCAAATTCTCTAATTCTGTCAAATTGGAACAAACGATATTACTTGCATAGAATAAATAACCTTATTACCCTTTCTTTTGTGTAGCACTCTATACTTCCTAATATAATAGAATTATATTTGACTATTTGATTATCTTAATTTTGGACATTTTTAGTTGATATTTGAGCCTTGGTTGAGGTGTTACCATAGTGGTTGGGTGAGATTAAATCAAAAACTCCAAATTTGAATAGTTGTTATTGAGTAGTCTTCACTCTTTTATCATTTTCTCTTTTCACACTTTGATTCTTGATGTGAGGCTAGAACGATTAGAAATTTTACTTCCGGGGCTCAATTTGGACACAAGAACGGCCCTAAACGGAGTCCGAACAAGAGAGATATACGTGTTTGAAATTTTACGAATATGTGCTATCAGCATAGTGCACTCGAGCGCAACTTTCAATGCTTGAGCGTACAACAGAGAATCAGATATTTAAAAACCACTTTTTGGATCAAATCTCTTCATTTCTCACTTATCTTTCTCTCTCCTTTTATCATTTTTGGCTTCTTAAGCTTTGTAGGCTTGATTTCATCTATTTTTATACATCTTTGATCCCTAGTTTCATATACCATAACGTAGAGCACGATGAGGGCTTCCATTTAATCTTAATGGATCATTGTTTCGTCACTGGTGATTTTTCGGACTTGTTTCCTTCTTGTTTCAAGAGGTATGGTCTATTTCTTAAACTCAATATGAGTTCGGTAGTGTATTTGTGGTGTATTTTAAATACATAGACCCCATTGTTCTTGGATTGATTTTTGATGATTGGTTTGTAAGTTAGGGTTTGTTCCAAATGGGTTGTTGAGCTAGGGTTTAGCTACAAAAGTTTATTTTTCACTTATAAAGAATGTATATGAGTTTTTAAAAGTGAAAAGCCTTAATTTGAAGAAACCTTAAAATGTTGGTCTTGTTGAGAAATTGTTGGATTATCAAATCAAAATGTAAAAGAGGGGTTTCTAAATGTTTTCTTGAAAAAGGTTGTGATTATGAAATTGGAGTTGATGTATGTTGAAATGGGCTATTTCTTGCATTAAAATGAATTTTCAAAGAGAAATTGAGTTATGCCCTAAAAATGTAATTGTTGAGATTGTAAAGAGGAAATGGATTAAATGTTGGGAAATGTGAAATTGAAATGATGATTAATGATGATGGTGGAGTTTGATATGTATTATCACTCCCATTTGAGATTTTGGAAGAGTGTATCTTTAATGGAATTTATTTATCTGTTTAGATATATTTGTTTTGGGCTATCGATGGAGGATAGTTATGATTGTTGTAGAAATTGCATATTGACTAGGCAAACTAGACTGTTTATAAATCACACATATATCATGGAACATGCAATGGATTTTGAGGATTTAAATTGTATGTTTTGGAAATAGATTTTGGAAATTCTTGTGTTCTGTTTAAGAACATTTGTTTCATTTTGAAAATCATATTTTGGGTCACATGTATTGTGCTATTTGGAAAGAGTAAATAAAATGGTAAATTTGAGAAATGGTTGTTATTGAACATGACTGTGTGTTTTAATACATTGTATATGTATAATATTTGAGAGCAGAAAGGAGATGTACTCCATTGTTGGAAAGAGAAAGGTGATGGACTCCATTGAATTAAGTTGGCCTGTGTGTCCAGGGTGAAAGTCCAAAAAATCGCGCGTATACATGGGTGCCAATCCCGCGGACAAAATTTTCGTAAAACGGCAATTGTAGTGCTTGTATAGCCTACGTTTACATAGGTTCCGTTTGATGGTTTCGCACAGACAAAATTTCCTTGAAAGGTTGTATTGATTTTGGAGATTTACGTATTTTATTTATTATCATTTTGGTTTTGGAAAGAAATGATTTTTAAACGGCTTTAGCAATGTATTTGTTGTTGGTTAACGATGTATTTGTTGGAAAATGGCTTTTATATTACCTTATTTTTTGCTAACTTTGAGTATTAATTAAGGTGGGACCCAAGCATTATTTTTGACGTTTCTGCTTGGGTTCATATTTAATGTCGCGTAATGAATACATTCATATATTTGGTTGCTCAAAACTATTTTCGGATGAAAGAGAATTTAACGTGTGTTTTCGGGTTCGTGAAGCTAGTTTTTTGGTGGGTTTCCTACACATTTGTGAAATGTGCTTGTCCCACATTGTAAAGGCTTGAGGGATGGTTTGGATTTATAAACCTTAGCATTGGATACTTGGGATGGGCCCCAAGGGATACTCAAGTTTGTGGAAGGATGAGGTTATGGGTGTAGTGGGTTAGACCTATTGGACCAAAAATTAAAACCACACGCGCACGCCGCCGCCGTCCGTCCAAGCTGGGCTTGGGCTTGTCCAGCCCTTTATTTATACAATTCAAAAGGTTCAACACAGGTTCAGATCTATTGAATTCAAAATCGAATCTGTTCAAACAAATTCAAAATTGTCCAGGCACCTATACCTGTTCAGAACAACTACCTTTCTGTCTATATAAAGCATGCTTCTAACAATTCATTTCACACAATTTTTTCATCATAATTTCGTCCTTCTCCTGCTATTATTTTTCTGTATCTTTTCTGCATTTATTTATAGAAAGAAAAAGAGAGAGTTACAACAGAGTTTTGGTTCACCAGACTTAAATTTGTAGTGCTGCAAATTTAAGTATTAGTCGTTGCATCCAATAAAGTAGACGCTAGTAAAACTCGAAGCACCGGAGCGAGGGTGAAATCTACTTTAAGAAGATTGTGTCCAGCACAAGCCTCGATATTATTTTCTGTAAGCATTTAATTCGGAAAATAATTTATATAATTATTTTCTGAATTATTTTATTTTATTGTTTATTTATTTTATACATTTAATTTACACACATACACCTTTGTAGGTTCTAACAATATTCGTATTGGAATTTGGCAATAAAATTGCTAGTTAGTATTGAGATATCTAGATCGACTTGTGGAAATAGATTTTATATCAAACTAATGTATTGAATTCGGAAAAATGTTTTGAATAAACAAAAGGTTTGAAAGACTGGAAGGAAAGGATTTTTATTGAAAAAACAAGTGGATTTGAGAATGCATTGAGCATATTATATATGTATGTATTGCATTCATGATCATTTACATTGGTGGAACATACTTAGTTTTTGAAATATTTCCTACTGGCTTTATGCTTACCCTACGTGGCTGAAAATATTTTTCAGGTATGCTTATACAGACGTGGACTGAAACGTTGAAGTTGTGTTTTGAACTGTGTAGGGTGGTTCCTTTATTTGTTGACAAAGGGCCATTTATATATTTGTTGGCCGTGTATTCTTGTAAAGGTTACAACTTTTGTATTTGATGTAAGCCTTTGGGCATCTTAATTTGATTTATAACATTTTTGTATGTTTTTGTTACAAAGCACCCATTTGATATAGATGTTATATTTAAGAATGTATAAAATTAGAATAACATATATTGTGTGCTTATATTATATACATCTGCATGATTGTTGTTAGTGATTGTCTATCATTGGGTGGTTTACTCACGTGGGCTGGACCACAAAAACACAATACTACCTTTGTCCTTATTACTCTGTTGACCTTATTCCTCTATTGACCCACAAAATGACCTTTTTTAAATTTATTTTTTTTAAATATTAAAAAATGTTTAAGAAAATTTTATTTTTTTGTTTTAGATATATAATTTTTATTTAAATATTTTATTTTATTTTGTAAATATTTTGATTTTTTAATTTTAATATTTTAAACTTAAAACACAACTCCATACTCAAGTTGTAACCAAACACACACTCAAAACTCTATTCAAAAATTATTTTCAAATCTCATAACCAAACACATGACTCGAAACTCCACACTACTTTCAAAACTCTACACTGAAATTGTAACCAAACAAATAACAAAAAAATTTAATTTTTAAAAATATATTTTTAAAATAAAATAAAATAAAATTATTAAAATAAAAACTATATATTTAAAAAATAATAATAATATTTTTTAATTTTTTTAATATTTAAAATTTTTTAAAAATACAACACATAAATGTATGAAATATAGTACACATTAAATTAAATAAATAAATATTTAAAATGTAAAATATTTACCCTAAAAAAATAAATCTAAAGAATTTTAAAATACAATTCAAAACTTTTTCGAAACTTATAGCCAAACAATTTTTCTCTTTTCAAAACCCAATTCAAAAATCAAAACTCATAAGTCAAAATAAGACTTCGCACTCAAATCATGATTCTAAAAATAATTTTAAAAATAAAATTAAAAATTATATTTTTAATTTTTTTTTCTTTTAAAATAGAGTTTTGAAAAAAAGTTTAGTTTTGAGTTTTGAAAAAATAATTTTTGAATTCAGTTTTGAGTAGTTTTGAGTTATATATTTGGTTATGAGCTTTGAAAATTTTTGAAATTATTTTAAAAGATTTTTTTTCCAAGACTCTATTTTAAAAGAAAAATTGAAAAAAAATATTTTTTATTTTATTTTTTAAAATTATTTTTAGATTCAAGATTTAAGTGTGGAATCGTATTTTTAGTTACGAGTTTTGAAAAGAAAATTTTTGTTTGGTTATAAGTTTTGAAAAGAGTTTTGAGTTATATTTAAAAAAAAATGGATTTATTTTTTTAGGGTATTTTTTAAAAAATATTTTAAATATTTATTTATTTATTTTAATGTGTTCTATATTTCATACATTTATGTGTTGTATTTTTTAAAATATTTTAAATATTAAAAAAAATTTAAAAATACTTTTTTATTTTAAATATGTAATTCTATTTTATAAATATTTTTTTAAAATTTTTTAATTTTTTTGTTATGTATTTTGTTATGATTTGAGTGTAGAGTTTTGAAAGTAGTATGGAGTTTTGAGTTATGTGTTTGATTATGAGGTTTGGAAATAATTTTTGAATTGAGTTTTAAGTTATGTGTCTGGTTACGATTTAAGTGTGGAGTTGTTTTTAAGTTTAAAATATTAAAATTAAAATATTTACAAAATAAAATAAAATATTTATATAAAAATTATATATTTAAAATAAAAAATAAATCCAAAAATACTGTTTGTTCCAAACACTGTTCCTTCCTATAGTAAGGTCATTTTCTTCCAAACCCATCCTCCAATCCAAAAACATTTTTTAATATTTTTAAAAAAAGGGCAATAAGGTCATTTACTATAGGAAAGTAATATCATTTGTTCCAATTTGACAGAATGGGAAAACCTGGAGAATGTCAAGTAAAGTAAGAGAGGTTATTGTAATTATTGAAACCATAGGGGAGGTCCCTGTATTTGTCAGAAACCTCAGGGGAGATCAGTGTAACTTACCCTCTTTTTTTTCTATCTATTCAAATTTTTTCTCTATCTGTCCAAATTATTTTTTTATTTGTTGAATTTCTTAAACTTATTTTTTCTTATCTGTTGAACATATTTGTTGAATAGATAAAAAATTGAATCTATTTGTTTAAAAAAATTGAATCTGCCTACTGTTATCTGTTTAAAAAATTGAATTTGTCTGTTTCTATCTCTCTCACTTCTCATCTCTTTCTCTCTATATTTGTTGATTTCAGAAACCTATTTTTTCCCCCCCTCTCTCTCTCAGCTCCATATTTGATGAAATCCAAAAATTAACGAAGATTTGCATCTGTACACAATTCATAACAAAATTAAGAAATTAATTAAAATCTTCCAAAACCACAACACAAATTTGCAAAAACAAATCTCAAAATTATTATAGCATAAATAAGACAATTCAAAACAGTCTATTTGTCAAACTCCAAATCAAATCATAGAACACGTATAATGGGATCTTTATCTATGCAAACTATTTTATAATTTTTAGCTATGAAGGACATCATGACTGTGGTAGTGAGCAACCCTAGAGCTAAGATTTATGTCAAAATCAGACTAATGTTGTCGACAACAGTTGCGGATTGAGCAGAATGAAAGAAAATTGATTTGTACGCATATATACACATGTGAATATGTATGTATAGACAGAGAGATAGAAAAGAGATTGAGAATGTTTGCTTAGATGTAGAGAGAAAAATTGAAGGGAAAGGTACGGCGAAACCCTAACCCTACGTAAACTGCGGCAGCGGTGGTGGAGCTTCAATTGGAAGATTAGGTGATTCTGAAAGCAGATCTAGACTTCAACATATCCAAATTTGGCTTTGTTACTTATACCAAATCTGGCTCAGTGTGCAATGACGGTGGGTGTTTGAGGCGAAGAAACTTAGATTTGCAGATTTGAGTCATTAGCATCATCACACAATTAGAGAGAGAGAGAGAGAGAGAGAGAGAGAGAGAGATACGTCCCGATCGGTGACGAGCGAGCAGAACTCTAGTGCAATGGAGCTCTAGTACAACGAGCTTGAGAGAAAAGGTAGGGAGAGGGGGGCAGAGTGGAGGATAACGATGGCGATGGCAACGACGGCGGATATGAGAGACAGTGGTGGTAGGGTGAAGGACGGTGGTGGTGGTGTCGGAGAGGAGAGGGAGAGACAGAGAGCGAGAGATTTAGTGGGTTTGATTTTGATTTTCACCCTATAACACATATATATAGTGGATAGTTTGGTCATTTTATTAGAGTTTGTCCTTACGGATAAAATATTTTAGAGTGTGGATCTTTGAATAAAGAAAATTTAAATTTGGATTTATGGACCGAATGCCCTATTTTATTTTATTTTGAAATGAAAATTACTTTTTAAATCTTATAATTTTTTTTCCCGAGATGTTCATCGTATTTTATAGAGAGAAAAAAAAGGCAGGGCCTAACCCGAGCCTAGACCTAAGGCCCAGCCCGAGGCCCTGATTTGAGTGGGCTTGGGTTTGGGCCTATGTCGAAATTTTCCTCACGTGGATTGGTCCGACTCGACTCGAATTTTAGTGGGAACCCACGAGGCTTGAGACCGGACCGGGCAGAGCCAAAATTACACCCCTGAAGTCAAGTATACAAAATAAGATAAGACTATTTAGCCATCATAATATTATATTGATTTCGTAAAAATAAAGCCAAAAGATATTGAAGTGTATATGATAAACTAAAGACTAGAGGGGTTCATTTTAACAATCCCTATTTTTTAATTTTTATTTTTTTGGATCATTAGTGATGTGCTAAAATAGAAAGGTAGTCTAATTTAACTATGATTCCCTATTGGTGAATAAAGTATTTTATGTATCATTTCAACTCATTATTTGTTAAATCACTTCAAAAACTAGAACACAAAGTAAACACTCAATTCTTTGAATAAAACACAAGTGATTTATCAAATTATGCTTATCATACGAAAAAGTATGTCACTTTAACTTAGCATATCATTACATAAAATACTTTCTCGAATTGAATGAAGTTGGGTTTTAATCATTAGATCTAGTGTGATTGTTATTAAGAGATTTTATTAGTTAGATTAGTCTGCATCATCTAACCCAACCATGTATTCAATTATGGTGCTTTGTGCCTGTCTACTGTCTTAAAATCCACACACATATATAGTAAGCACAACTTGAGTTTAATGTAACCATCTACATACAACATAAAAAGTAGATGATGTTGTGGATAACTAAAATGTTGATACCTAATCTATAATGAATTTAAATGGCTTTTTTAAGGTTTTGTATTGTCACTACAAGAAAAAGACCCATTTGAGTCGACTTATTTATGAGAATAGTGTTTGCCGTCACAAAAATGTGCTATTAGCGTTGGTAATATGAGACTGTTGCAACAAATACTTTTGGGTGTTATTGTTTGAGTCGACAGAGCACACCATCGAAAAAAAAAATAATTACGTTAGCAAAGGTCTTACCACTGCAAAAGTGTATCAAAATCCCAAAAATTTAAATTTTTATCCAATTTTTTTTACCCTAAAATTTCCATGGCGCCTCTTCCTCCCGCCTATTTTGATATGTTTTTGGCGTCTACACTTGGTGTTGCCACTGCCGTCGACATTCCTTGTTGGCACAACCACCACCGCCACCATAATGACAATAGGCCCTCTCTCTCTCTTGCTTTTACAATCTCCATTTTCTCACTCTGTTTGCAATTCCATGTAACTACAGCTAGCCACGAGACTGTTGTTGCCACGGTAAATGCTCATCTCCCTCTTTCTCGATCTCACTTGCAATATACATTGGGTTGATTGGCCTAACCCTTGCATTTTGGGCAATTATGTTGTTGTCAACCAACCTTTTAGATCTATTTTATCTTTCACGGATATTCTAGATACATAGCAAAAATCCTGTTATAAAATCCCAAATTCTAGTTTTGTCATACTTATCATAGACTTAGCCTTCTCATTACAATATTTTACTTTTACTTATTATGCTTTATGTTCCAATTTTAATATGAGAGATTATTTTATTAATTAATGTTTCTCTTAAAATAATAAATTGAATAAAAATTGTTTACAGTTTTGTTTAGTTCGATTCTGAACACGAAGCAAATTGTTTACAGTTTTGCTCAGTTCGGTTTGATGAGTTTTGGGAATTTTGGACATCCATTCTCAAATGGTGGGGGGGTTTCTTGGTTGTGTAAAGGCTCAATTCATGGGCTTTTCTCTTGGTGGTCCAACTTTAGGCTTAAGAATCTCAACAAAATGATTTGGAAAGTGGTTTTCTTTGCTGTTGTTTGGCCTCTTTGGCTTGCCAGGAAGAGTGCCACTTTCAATAATGTTGATTTTGACTGGAAGGGGGTTTTTGAACTTACAAGCACTTAGATTAAAGCAAAGGTTTCTAATCTTGGAGTTTCTGTTAAGGACTTCCTTTACAATATTGAGGGAGTTATATTTTTGAGTTGTTAGCATTGGGCTGCAATAGGGTTTTTGACTTTTAATATACTCTGTGTTGATCTCTTGTCAGCATGTATTAGTTTTTTTTTTTTTTGTTTGTTTGTTCCTAGTGTTGGGACTTGCAATTGTTTGCTATTTTGATGAATCCTTACCCCAAATTATTCTACTTTCTTTGTATCTTTCTTATTTTCATAAAAAAATTAAAAAAAAAGTAAGAAGAAGAAGTGGCAAAGAGAACACTTCAAATGAATATTCAAGCAAAGAATAAATTATGTTTGAAAAAATGAGGTTAGTGTTGGCTAGTAAGAGCAATTCCAGCAAAGCCCCATTCAAACAAAACTATGGTTTTTCTTGATAGTTTGTGGTTTAGATTGGTAGTTGAAAAATCTTAAAATTCCCAAGATATTGATTTGTAATTATGTATCAATTTTAAATAATAAATAACAATCCCAATCAAACAATCAAAGACAAATCAACACAACGATTTAATGTGAAAAAATCATAATCGGAGCACCTCCAATTGTGATAAAAAATTCATAGGCAAAAGTCACAAAACAATCCACTAAGAAGACAAAAAAAGAAATTACACAAGTGAACCATCAATTACTTAGGGAATCCACGCCCGAATTGAACCGACCCCTATGTGTCTCTTCCATCACCGTTTTCACCTTGGAATTGTCTTGTTCAACATTGAATCTACAACGCGAATGTCAAATCCATGACGATGAACCATTCCGGAATTCACCAAAGATTTAGGCTCAAGTTTCCCGGAATCTACCAAAGAACAACTCTCTCTTTTGTGAATAAAAGAAAACAAACAAACCCTTCATGATGTTGATATGAAGTTCACAGATCCATTAATCACTCTTAAATCATTAAGGAAACACTCATAAAGCACCTTCTAATATAAAAAACTTTGTATCTTGTTCCTCTCTAAAAATCTGGATCGCCCAAAACCTAGAAAAAGCGAACAACACACTTTATAGAAAGTAAGATCGCGCAGACCACTCGAGCACACATTTCACCGCTCGAGCGGTGTGACTAAAGGCGGTGCAAAACAAATAGGCTGACCACTCGAGCAGTAAAATTTACTTCTCAGAAGTTCAGACACTCTGCAAAAGTACTTGATGATTTTTTTCTTCGCTCGAGTGCACAAATGACTTCGATTGCATTTTTGCTTTTTTGCTTCGGAAGCGTTGCCTTTCGACCCCGCCGTGGCGTTGCCCCGAACCTGCCATGGGGCACGGCCCCCTGGACCCCCACAAGCTAACCGGACAACTTGATTTCTGTACATAGTTAGCGAAGTGACAAACATTAAAGGATTAAGATCATAAACTCCTCTACAAGGCACAATTCGGGTTAGATTCGCATTTAAATACTCATAGCCTCACTGAAATAAAAGATAGAATAAAATTACAACTGAAAGGAATTTTGTCAAACATGATTGCCAATAACAAAAACTTAACACTAGTGATTTGTGGTTTTCGAAGGTAGCTTGCTACTAAAAATTTGGGATGGTATTCATTTGATTTGTGCTTGTTGAAATTGCTATTCATTCTTAAATTATTCTTCTTTGTTTGTTTTCAGGTTTTGCAAAAAAAAGAAAAAAGAAAAATAGTAGGTGATAACAGAAATTAATGGCTGTTACTTGGGACAAATGGTGGCATGGAGTCAAATGAATTTTGTCGAACATGTTTACATTTCAGGTTGTCATCTGAATTGAAGTTTTAGATAATTTTGTGTAAGATTTAATAATACATGTAACCATAATAATAATAATGCGGAATTAAACTTTACAGGATCTTGAATTCAATACAACTCAAGAATAAAACGAATATACCTTTGTCAGCCATTGAATTAGAGAAGTTGAGAAAATATCCCTTAGAGTTGAACCTTTAATTTTGGCTCACCTTCTTCTCTCTGTCTCTCTCAATTAGGATGACTATAAAACTTAAAGTGATGGAATAATACTCATGATATGAAAGGGGAGTCACCCATCCTTATATAGAGGAGAGAAGAGGGCTAGATAAACTCTATCAGAAGAATTCCTAATCCATCAAGGTTTCCTTCTTATCTTAGAAGAGTGATTATATTAAAATTCTAATTACTGAACTTTATATATAATATTGGCTTTATCTAATTGTGGAGTCCAAATAAAATAAAACATGTAAAAATATGTACGCTATTGGGCCACACTAGAAAATAAATCCAACATTTTGTACATAATATTTGCAACATTGATACAAGTAATAATATTTTTGAATGTGAATCAATGGACCATGGATGGATGTGCATTTTGGTTTATATTTTGTTTTTATTTGAATGAATGTGTATTGATATAATTGCTTTAAATTGTTATTTGAATGAATGGAATGCAAAATAAATGATAAGTACTTAAAATTCTATAAAAATAAGTGTTAATAAAAAATCATTACATTTACATTATTACTTGTACCAAAAATAATTATCATCTCATGTTATGATTTTACATTATTACTTGTACCAAAAATAGTTATCATCCCGTGTTATGATCCAATATATCTTACTTTAACATTTGAAAATAAATTATTCCACATCTTGATCATGTGTCACATGTGCACATGTCTAAATATGAAGCGCATCATTAATAAGTGACACATTGTGTTATACTTATTTCATAATTCTCCCATAATTTATTTGATGTATTTGTGTCATTTTAAATATATATACTAAACTATTTATGTGAGAAAATCTTAAAGGATAAACTTTTTTAAGTGTATTATAATCTCCAATTTCAAACAACTTTTGCCGTTGCAAAAATAAAAGAAATACTGTAATGGGTTTTTATTTTTCATAATGATTTTATTTTATTTTTTTATAAAAAAAAAACAATCAGAATTTTACCATTTACAATGAACATATCAGACAAATTAATTTTGATAAAGTTCATCAATTCATTGTTGAAATTGCAGCATCACAAATAAGGGAAATTCTATGATACACATTTTAGTTATGACATATTGTGATATTATTTATAATTTATTATGATTTAATTATAATATTTGTAGTAATTAACACTACATTTTAGTATGACGTCATTAGCCTTTCGCTTATTGATGAATTGTATTTGTCATATCTATATGTATGTTCATCAATAATTTTTTTTTTATTAATTGACAAAAAAAACTACAAATATCATAAATTGTAATTACTGCACACTTTTAAAGATGTATGTTTTCCTTTTTAGATTGATCCAATAAACAAATAGGTTACTTTCTGTAAACTTAAGACATCAAATCATGGCGTCTCTCAATCGGGTAAACGACTATTTGTGGACAAAGTTAGGCTGTGTTAAGACTTTAGATTTAGGCCTAGTTTGGAAAGACTAAATAAGTGTATTTTTTGATTTTTTTATGAAATATGAGTTGGGTTTGGGTTGGGTTTAAAGTGATGTGTTAGAGAGGTGATGTGACTTAAATAAGATGATGTAACTTATATAGGATAGTGACTTTTTAACTTTTTGTATTTTTTCAATCATGCCAAACTTGACCTTAGGTATGAGAACATTACATTAAACAATTAAAGTTCAATAATAATTAAAAAGTGAATAGTCACTCAATTCAATAAATCACCATCATAAATAGTTCAAAATATGCAATCTCCACGATTAAATTCCAATAATAATTAGAAAATCAACTATCACTAACCTCAACAAGCAAAAAAAAAAAAAAGTTCAAATTAAAGGTGTAACTTGAGCGGTTTGGTTGGGTTAAGAGGTTGTCCAAGCTTAACTCAAATTGTACTAAGGCCCGCTTAAGCCTGAATTGTAACCTGAAGTTGCCTATCCAAGTCTGACCCGAGTTAAACCTGAATTGTCTGAGTTACCCGAATTACAAATGGATTTCAGTTTTTTTATTTTTTATTTTTATTTTTAAAACTACATTATTAAATTATTAAAATTTGACTCTATTTACATTTTTTTTATATAGAAAATCATTAATGCGATCAAAACAAATAATTTATATAATGTAAAAGAGATGCCGCTATAGCAGTTTTTACAATTTATGAGTGAAAATAAAAAAGTAAGATTTTATGTTATTTATATATATAATATATATTCAGTATGATTTAATAATCTAAATTACATATATTTAATATTTTTATATATCTATATATGTATAATTCGGGTTTCGGGTTACTCGGGTTGTTTGACGTCTTTGTCTAAACCCGCTCAAATTTAATTCGGACTTCTGAATTTTTGTCTAAGCCTGTACCGAATTTAAAAATATCTTGTCCAAACTTTAAAAACATTCTAGTTGGGTTTGAGTTACTCAGGTTGAGCCCGCCTAAGTTGCATTCATAATTCAAATTACATACAATTTTCATAATGATAAAAAATAAACCATACACAAAATATCGAACAAAAATAACGACAATATCAAATTCTACACCATAAAAGTTTTTTTTTTTTTTTTTTTTTAGAATATATAAAACAATTACATTAAAATAAAGGTAAAGGACTGCATCATAAAATTGAATTCACAGCTCTCACCAATACTATTGTGTAATTTGAATTTAAGTTTGGTTGAATGGTTTGAAATTTATCTTGTTGATTATCCGGTGAAAAAGCTAACAATCGTGATTAACAAAGTGATAATCACAATAGACAAGTATTTCATCCAATCATCGACGTAAGTATCCAACTGATCATCCGATAAATACCAATTCAAATCTTTTGAATCCCTCTTTCTTCCCACTATTCTCCACTTTCACCGTAGTTGACTTGACATGTATGGAAGGAAGGAGGAGCGTATAACAATTCAATGTCGGTGATCAAAAAGTCTTAGCTTGGACCATTTGTCTATTTAATTAATTAATTAATAATAATAATAATAATAATGAAACTCAACAATATTTAAAAAAAAAATAAAAATTAAAAAAGTTACGAGGGAGACATGTTAAACGTTGGAACTGAGTGATTTTTATTTACAGAAGTACTATGGACCATCAAATGATACACCCAAATTGAGAAGGACTTTTCTTCATACTTTGCCTATTTTGAAAAGGTGGTAATAAGTAATTTTTTGACTTTTAATCAAATTTTTGGTTTTTTTTGACAAATAATTTGTGAAGTTGATAAAAAGTGACTTTTGACTTTTTTGATTAATATTTATTTATGATGTCAAATCATAATAAAATGATCAAACTATCCCTATTTAATTTAAAATATTTACAACTTCACTCATGTAACACATTTTAACCTATGAGGGATAAAATTGTAATTTCACTATTAGCTAAAAACCAACTTTCCAAATGAAAAAAAAATTAAAAAAGCTAAGTTTTAACTTTTGCTACAAATCAAAAAAAGTGACTAAAAGTCATCTTTCCAAAATAAGCCTTTATTTGTACGTTTTATTTGGGGTCTACGATAATGATATGGATGGTTGACTTTGTAAGCTTAGCAATAAAAATAAATTATGTAAAAAATCAGTTTTATTAAAGAACAATGTTTCGGTGTGCAAGTTATACTGTATGTAATCTCACACAAAATTACGTAAATTTTTACAAATTTACATAAATAATTACATAAAAATACATAAGTTGAACACAAATTTACGTAAGCTTATGAAAACTTATGTGATTGCATGAATGTGTTGAACTTATATTTTAATGAGATTATTTATGTAAATTCGTAAAAATTTATGTAATTTTATGTAGGGTTGCATATGATGTCCAGTGTCCACAAATATTTTTCCTTTACGTAAATATCACTAGACACATAGACAAATTATATTTTATTCTTATTATTTTTAAATGGATGAGAATTATAAAATAAAACTTGAACTGTCTATTTCTTAAAATAAAATATAATTTATTCACCTATTCATTAAATAATCGTGATTTATAAATGTGTTTTTCAAAGTAATATTTTATTTTATTTTATTTTTGAGTTTATAGGATTATAGTTTTGGCCTCATTTGGGAATAAGATATTTTAGAAATTTTTTTGTTCTTTAGCTAAAATATGAAATAAAAAAAAATTAGTATATTTGAAATAATTTTTTAATTTTTAAAAAAAAGATGCGTAAAAAGTTTTAAAAAATAAAATTTTAAATTTTTTAATAAATACTATTAACTTTTTAATTTTTTTAATTTGTGAACTAAAATATTAAATTGCCAAACCTTACTGCCTCTTTGAAGTCAATAAAGTCAGTGCTCATATCACAATGAAGCTCATGCGCCAACAACAACAAATAAAATTTGATTTGATTTATTTATTTATTTTTTGAGTGGCGCTTATTTGGTAAATGTAAGTGTGGGTCTGCTGGGTTTTTTCCACTATCAAAGTACACAAATCGAATTTGGGTTCTATTTATAACCTCTTTTTTATTTTTTATTTTATTTTTTAATTATTATTATTAATGATGATGTTGAGATCTGCAAAGCATATGGTCCAAAATCGATCTCCTTTAAAAAATATAACACAATCTTCTTATAGGACTGGTGTGCTGGTCTGAGATTCTTTAATTATAGATGATAAACTATTAAAATTATTTGAGTTTTCAATGCATTTCAAACTTTATCTCTTTTTTGAGTCACTCGAACTCAATTTGTAATATGTTCAATTAAATTTTTTTTGTGATCAATTCAAAAGTATAAACAAATTAAACAATACCATATTTTTAAAATTTGTTAATTTAACAAATTTTCTAACGTTGAATCGAATACTGAAATTAGATTTTCCTTATAAAAATATATTCATATGGAGTTTAAGAATGTAATGACGTTACGAATCAATTAAAAACCCAGATGAATTTGGTGAAAACCTTTGTCTGCAACTTTTCAATCATCTAATCTTCATTGCAATATTTTTCATTAACGAGGAATATTAATATTTCTATTATATATAATATTTATTTGAGGTGAAAAAAAAATTCCACTAAAGTTGACCCAATAATTGGTTAGGTAGAAGTCCATTTTTGAACCTAGGCAAAGACATTATCCGCAAGCTCAAGAGTTGAATAATGTTATGTCAACTGATCAACGAAGAACTTTCTACTCCGAATTGGTCAATGTTTCTAGAGATTGACTTTCAAAAATGCTTTTTTTTTTTTTTTTTTTTTCCTCCTCCTGCTCTTAAAAATACATATAAAATTTATAATGTGATTGAAATTAAGACCTATTTTTTAAAAAATAAATAGTCTATTAAAATGACTTTTAATATAAAAATATGACAAATACTATACGAACAAATTTTTACAAGTGCCTACTGTACCCATGACATATCAACCCCATTGAGCAAAGGTACGGGACACTTCTAGGCCATTAAGATGATCTGAACTATTTAATTCGTAAGGTTTTTTAAGTAAGATTTTTATGTAAAAATTAAAATTGATCGGATATTGGTAACCATATAATTGAATCATATTTGTCTTACAAAAATTAAAAATGATAAATATGATCCAATCATATAATTATCGATGTCCGATTAACATAATTTTTTTATAAAAATAATTTATTCAGTTATAAAAATAAATGGTTCAAATCATTTGTACGTAAGTAGGACCAACCTCTTCTCACAGTAAAAACCCAGATGCTAATTCTCACGCATAATAATACGATTTTTTATGATCTTTTATTCCAAACAAAAACGAGTATCACCATATAGCATAAATTTAAAAATAATTAAATATTATATAAGATATAATTAAACAATAATGATGTAGAGCATTAATTTTGATATTTCTATAGAACACTAATGACATGGTAAGAAGAAGAAAAAAATAAAAAAATTAAACTCATTAGAACTGACTTTAGAACTCAAAAATTAAAGCTCCAAAGCAATTTTCATAATCAAATATCTTTTTTATTATAATTAAAATAATAATTACAATAGGTGATAGCTAATATATAATAAGTCATAACTAAGTCATAATTAATATCACAATAAAAGATAAACAAATATTATAAATATCATAATTAGAACATATAATACACATTCTAAAATATAAATAAAAACTTATTTGGTAAAATTTTTGATTTATAAATCAGTGGTCTCAGTTTATAAATTTGGCCAAAAAATAAAAACACAAAAAAACGTGTTTCCGTTTTGAGTTTTCAATTTTTTTTTTTACCACCCAACACTAGCCACCACCTGCAACCATTTTCTACCACCGTCTTCCGCCACCACCACCCACCCCCACTCGCCACCACCACCTGCCACCACCACTCACCACCCACCTGCCACCACCCACTTGCCACCACTACCTACCCCTTGCCACCACCACTACTCACCACCCACCTGCCATCCACCCGTCACCCGCCACTACCATCTACCGCCCACCACCACCACCCGCTACCTACTTGCCACCACCACTCACCACCCACCTGCCACCACCATCCACCACTAGCCACCAGCCACCCACCCGCTACCACCACCCACCACCACTACTACCACCCACCACCCACCACCCACCTGCCACCACCACTTGCCACTCACCACCGCCACCCACTCGCTACCACCTACCACTCGCCACCGTCACCCACCCACCCACCCGTCACCACCGCCACCCGCCACCTACCTGCCATCGTCACCCATCCACCCACCCACCACCACCACCACTCGCCATCCACTACCCACCTGCCACCACCACCCACCACTTGCTACCACTCACCATCCGCCACCGTCACCCACCCACCACCCATTTGCCATCACCCACTATCACCTACCACCACCCACCTGCCACCGCCACCCGCCACCACCACCACCATCCACTCGCCACCGTCACCCACCCACCCACCCACCCACCACCACCACCACCACCACCACCACCACCACCACCCGCCACCTACCTTCCACCACCACCCGCCACCAGCCATCCACCATCCGCCACCCACCTACCACCACCACCCACCACCCGTTACCACCACCACCACCACCCACTTGCTACCACCCACTTGCTACCACCCACTAGCCGCCATCGTCACCCACCCACCCACCACCACCAGTTACCCACCACCCACCGTCACCACTTTCCACCACCATCTTCCGCCGTCACTTGCCACCACTTGCCATTTCTTACTTTTTTATTTTTATTTTTAATTTTTTTAAACATTTTGTCAATTACCAAACACGTTTGTAGTTTATGTTTTTCTAAAAATAAACAAAAAATAAACAAAAATCAGTTTATAAAATTTTTGTAAATATAAACTGAAAACGTAAACGTTACCAAACACACCCTTAGCATTTGTTTCTTTCTTTGTTATATGCTCTCTATTTCAGATGGGAGAGTCACTCCCAACTTCAAAATCAGAGCAGTGAATCTGGGAGGTTGGCTAGCTACAGAGGGATGGATCAAACCATCTCTCTTTGATGGCATCCCCAACAAAGATTTCTTGGTTTGTAAACATATCCTTATTACATATTCACTAATCTTGAACCTATGCTGTGTTTCGATCTTGAATTTGAGTATGAAAAAGAGACAAAAAATTAGTTTTTATTTTTATCCACTATTCCATTCCATTTTTCTTTTGTTTGTTGTAAATTAAACACTACCATAGTTTTGTATGAGAGGGTTCAAGAACTTCATTGGAAAATTTGAAGATCTTCGAAGATTCTTGAAGAAAAATTTGAATTCTCTAAAAGATAATGAGAGGCTTAGATTCTTCAATAGTCTCAACTAAGAACACAAAAGCAAAGAGATGATGGAGATACGAGATTGGGTGAAGAAGAAGACAAAGTAGCTAGAGAGAGAATAATGGTAAGGCACTTCCATGGATCTCCCACTTTTACTCTCAAGGTTGATAATGGAGAAAGGAAATTAGTTCTTTCGCAAGAGTTGTCTTTCCAAAATCCATTCCTTGTAAAGCTATGGGTGGGTGCTATTTATAGGCACCTCATGATGTAGGATAGAGCCCATGTGCAAGGCACATGGAGAATATTCTTTTTAACCACCTTGTCCGAGGAGGTGACCTCTCTGAGGATAAGGAAAACCCCGAAGAGGAGATTAACCTCTCGGCGAACCTTTTTTCTTAGCCACACCTAACCAATGATCCCAAATCATCCCAAAGGGTCAGGGGTAGTCCCAGAGGACGTCCTGCCGCATAAGGGTCAGGGGTAGTTTAAGAGAATGCCCTACCGTAAATATTGTCGAGTCTCAAGGATCCCCTAGATCGTGCTACCTCGACCCGGGTATAGGCTAGTTTAACCGAAGAGTGAATTTATCTCCACTCACCGTCCTCAGGATCGGATCTTTTGTTTAGACTCCATTACGTCCATGGTTTTGGTGTGTAGATTCTGGAAAGCTCTGAGCCCGCAAGTGTTCTAAGACTCATTAACGAAGCGACTTCTAGATTGCGTTTGAATTCGTTCGAAGCCAAGTGCTTCGGATCTCTAGGTTCGTGGATCTGAACCCTTTCGAGTCCGAGTGCCTCGGATCTTTAGGCTTGCTTAATACCTTTTCGAGTCCGGGGCCGAGTAAGTCTCTAAGTTCGTGGATCTGAACCCTTTCAAGGGTTAGAGCGATTCAGCCCGTTTGATGGCAATAAATCCGAGCCCACCAATCTTGAACTTGTGATAAATTCGGGCCCACCAACTTTGGACTATTGGGCCTAATTAATTGTAGTAGGCTCAAATTAGCTCCTCTTACATTTGCCCCTTGCGTGTATGAGAAATTGTAGTCACTACAGGAAATATAGAATTTAGCGGCGTTTATTTAGCGACGTTTTTTTAAACACCACTGTTTCTAACCTTTAATGACGTTTTATAAACGTCACATTTTATTTTGATTAAAACGGTACTGTTTAAGGAATAGAAGTCGTTTTTTAAACGCCTTCACGTGTTACAATAGTATTCCTCCCCCCTCTCTTTAGCTCTGTGAGAATCAAAACCCTTCTCTTTCTCTCTGCGCCCTCATTTTGAATCTGGGAAACATTCAGAGTCTTAGAGATTACGATTCAGAACCCTTCTCGCTCTCTCTCTAAACCCTTCAGTCTCAGAGATTATGATTCAACCTTCTTCAGTTCGGTTTCATCTCAGATCCAGTCTCAGAGTGATTTCGACTTCGAAGTTCTCTCTCTCTCTCGATTTCGAAGCTCCACCGCCACCACCATCTGCATCGTTGACTAAGGTGAGCACACCGTCTACAATCTCAGTTTCGCATTCTCTCTCTCTTTCTCTCTCTCTCTCTCTCAAGCTCTTCGTTCGATCGATTCTTCTCCTAGGGTTTACATATGTTTAAGATTTCAGATCTGAGTTTTCTCATTCAAAAATATATGTTTGAGATCTGAGATTTCTCATTCAAAAATATGTTTGAGGTTTGAAATTTCTTATTCAAAAACATATGTTTCAGATCTAAAGATTTCTCATTCAATAAATATTTTTATGATTTGAAATTTCTCATTCAAAAATATTTGTTTGAGATTTGAAATTTCTCATTCGAAAGTATATAGTCTTTCCTCATTAAAAAAATTCATTCGAAACAATATCCTTGTAGATATGAGATTTTCATTCGAAAATACATGCTTTTATTAAATGATGATCAACTACCATAGTGCTTTATTTTCAAAGGCAACAGGTTCTCTGACTTGATTCACTCTAGCAGGATGCACCGATTATGAGCAGGAATTCTCATTTATCAAAGCAGCTTGTTTGCTTTGATGCGTGTAAGAAATTACATCAGATGGGTGCTCTCCTTTTAATGAAGAGCCTTCAGTAAATGATTCCACTTTAAAGAGCAAAGGATCAACTTCAAGTGCAGGTATCTTTATATTTAAATTTACATTTTGACAAAAATGATATATTCTAGGTGCTTCATAACTTTAGAAACTTGGGCCTTCTTTGAAAATCTCATTTTCATTTGCTTAGGAGTCATAATTTAAGCCTAAATAGAATAAATTTGACATTTTTTTTGCAACTGAAGAACCCTAGGGATTATAGATGATACACGAAAGTACAACTGAATTCTTTTCTAGAATTCAAGCTTGATGTCGTTCTTTCTGCATCATAGTAATTACTAAATGTGCATCACATATCACTTCATTTTGCATATCCACCACTAATGACATGGCTTGTAAAATCGAGCACTGACATGCACTAGTATGTCAAAATCTGACTCTAGTAGATAGTTGAGCAGTAATAGAAAAAGTCTAGTGAGATGTTAGCGCTGGTTAGCAAACTGTTAGCTAGCATTTCAATTCAAAACAATAAAGTTCAACTACACCTCCATCTGCTTGTACTTGCTAGTATATGTACAGACATGATAAAGTGTTGATGCTACATCCTCCATACCCTAGAGTAGATAGCATTAGTTATGGTTGATGCCTTTGCAAGTTGTTACACCATTCAGTTTGTTTTGGTTTTCTTCTCAATTTCAATGCTGTTTGCAGGGTGTTTACTGGTTTTTAAAAAAATTGCACCTTGGATGATAGCCCATATGTACGCTTAGGCTGGGCTGTTGAGCTTTTACTTATCTATCTTTGCTAATATGTTTATCATCTTGTGTGTTAAAGCTATTTTGTGTTTCTTTGTGTTGTCTTTAGGAACAACAAAAAGGAAGGAATTACATGGGACAACCTGTGTCCATGCACTCTCTGGAACATGGGGATTAAAACCCGATGGCACTGTTTTTCAAGCTTATAGAATACATTTTACTTGTAATATACCTGGTGTGCATTACTCTAGTTTTGTTCTTTTGATTGACTCAAAGCTAGATGATGATGTGGGAAATGTTGAAATGGAACTTTTCTTATTTTCGAAGTTTGTGAAATCTTCGGTTTCTTCATGTAGCGAAATACATCTAGATGCAGAATAGGTTCAAGCATAAGTTTAAAATAATTTGGGTTCTGTTTTACGTAGATTTTATATATGGCCAGTGGCCACCAAGAATTTGTTTCTTAGCTTATCGACAAAACAGAAGGAAACAAATGAAAATTTTGTGGATTTTATTGGTATTTTTGGGTGGAATGGAAATAATGATTGTAAAGTATTATTCCAAAATTTTCATCTTATTGGCAATTGAATCTGTATTATTTTGGAACAGAGCAATCATATCGTGGCACTAAAGGTGCTTTTCAAGAGCCAGTTGAAACAGTCTCAGGTTGAATATCAGCTTCGTCGTGAAGTTGAAATCCAAAGTCATCTCAGACACCCTAATATTTTACGCCTTTATGGATACTTCTATGATCAGGTATAGTTCATCTAGATTATCAAATTTCACAGCTTTTCCATGTTGTTAATCTGTTAACTTTTGTAGCCAACTGACTAATTACCCTTTTTTTCAACACAATTGTTGCAGAAACGAGTTTATTTGATATTGGAATATGCCGCCAAGGGTGAGCTGTACAAGGAGCTACAGAAGTGTAAATACTTTAGTGAAAGACGCTCTGCAACTGTGAGTTTCGACACTATGGTTTTCTTTGTTTGTTTATCTTCCATTTGGCTTGTCATTCTTATTACATATTATGTTTCGGAACCTTCCAACTGTGAGTAAATTTATAATTTTTTCCACAACTTGCATCATGAATTTAAGGGATACACTTCGATGCCACGGACAACATTGTTGCCATTTTTCATTCTATCTATAGAAAACTTGTCATTTTTATTTTTTTTTGGTGCATTGACTGTTATGCATTTTTTTTTTTTCAATTTTTTTTTTTTTTTTTTTTTTTTTTTTTTTTTTTTTTTTTTTTTTAGTGGAGAGTGTTGAGCATGATGCAAGTGTAGACATATGGAGCCTTGGTGTCCTCTTCTATGAGTTCCTTTATGGGGTTCCACCTTTTGAAGCAAATTGCTGTAGAAGTATTTTAAATTCACTTAGCCTTTGTTGTGGAAGATGATTTGGAGCTTTCTCCTCTATATTGCAAATTTTTAAGGGGTTTGATTGTTAATTATTACTACAATGCTTCAAATTTAATCCTTCAATCTATGGGGCATCACTGCAGAGACCAAGGTTTGTTCCAGGTATCACTTTCTGACTTTGTTGCGTCTCTTGGTCCCTGTTTGGTAGCTCAGAAAATTTAATAATAGCAAAGAAAATGAGGTGTTGGCAACTGAACTTTTTCGTTACTTTAGACTTGACAAAACTGAAAAAGACAGCAGGTGGTTTTTTTTTAAAGTTTTAGAGGCCAAACCGAACACAAACATAAGATTTAGCATTCAATTTCTTTTTCCTTTCAGGGTTCTCTGCGACCACAGAGGTGATCATTGTTAATTGGGGTCACTTTGCCTTGAATTTTGATGATGGTTGCTGATTTGTGTTGATCAAGGTGTGGGAGTTTGACAGATTTAGATATACTATTAAATTTTTGGTTAAATGGAATTGAGTGAATCAATTTCCATTGAGACATTGAATGTGACCTAATTGTTTCAGTGTTTCATATGATGGACACAATTTCAAAATCTAGGAGTCCACTATTTTGTTTAATTGGTGCCATCTTTGAATCTTCTTGGAGCAAATTTCAAATGAACAAATATGTTTTGAGAAATAGAATTTTCACAGTCAACCATAACCTCGTCTATATGATCCTCATCAGTGCTTTAACAATAGTATCTACTGGTGCAATTGGATTGATGGATGGGGAATGCTTATTGATGTTCGAATATTTGCTTGACATAGGCTGATCAGCTCATGTTTAAGAGCTTTGCTGTTACAGATAAGGGATAATGAGCAAACCTGTATATACAATATGTTATCCATATTTTCTGAAAAGATTTCTTAGCCTAATGGGGTTTTGATAGGTGCTTTCTTGGAAGCACTGGCCACTGCAGATAGATTTCAACATCTCTGTGGGTGGACAGTACAGGTGTGGAACACTCAACTAAAATGTAAATGTTGTTGCCATGCTAAAAAGTGTTCATTTCCTTAGTCATTACATAAGTCACATATTATAAACCTAGATATATGAAGAAACCATTTGTTTGACTAGTCACATTTGATAAAGTAATAGCATTAGTATGGGGAAAGTTAGGAAGTATGGAATTAATGGTCACTCGATCCCTAGTTTGAATTTTAAATTGGACAAACCCCCTGGATATTACAAAACATTGTCTCCTCCAGTAGCCCTATGAATTCAGTTATTTTTTGATATATAGTACTGCCATGTTTTCTTTTGTGCCACGTCATTTTAAAGCATGTAGCGTACCACGTTCCCGTTCTCGTTCCATGTACCAGAACGATCCACGTTCTAGTTAACATAGCATCAAACAGCCTTTGTAATTAATCAGCATCAATAATGTAATGGGCTGTGTCATGTATTTTAGTGTGGGTGATGTTGATAGTGGTGGGCATTTCTATTATGGGTTCAATAGGCTCCCATCATTGGATTTATAGTCATTTTATTATCAACAACTATAAATTTGATGTTGAATAATTCGATAGTAGGTTTTTCTAATTATGCAGAATGTGCCCTTGAACTTTTGGAACATGCTGTGCTGTATTTGGTTTCATGAGAAACAGGCACATTAAGTTAACACATTTACTTTGATCTGTGAAGTAACTTGACAATTATCGTTGTGTTAAATGTTTGATTTTTGGTAGTTCTACCAAGATTTGGCAAATTCAGAGAAGGCTCTTGAATGCCTCCAACGGGTCCTGCAAATTGATGGAAGGTATTATGTTACGAGGTCCTAACTGGATATCCTGACTTGATATCAATAAATTTTCAAATTTTGCTGCTTCTTTAAATTCACTTTTTCTTTTTAATGGTCTGCATCAAAATTGTCATGAAGATGCATTAGTTACGATTTTGAGAAAGAAAAGAATAATGTGGGTGCCTTCTGGGTTTAAGATATTGAACAATGTTACCCCGTATGATAAAATCTGTTGTTTCAGTTTTTGACTTTCAATTGAACTTGAGAAGCAGCAGGCATGTGGAGCACTGGCCCAAGTTTTTTCTATTTTGTAACGCTGTAGTATAGCTACTGTGATTTTGGTATAAGCATTCAAAGTAGTCTATTCTGAATTGAGTGTATTACTTCACTAGCAGAATAAATGCAAAGCGGTAGAGCAACAGAAAAGACTGATGTTTATAGTTTTGAGGTTCTGGTTCTTGAAGTAGTGAGTGGAAAGCGACCACTGATGCAGCATTTATTGAGAAGGGCTTCAACATTGTTGGCTGGGTACTTCTCTTCCCTACACGTGTTTACACTGCTTTCATTCAAATATGTATGACATGATTGTGGAGCTCACAAGGCGAATTAAGCTTCTTATTTTCCTTGATTAATGATTTCATATGAATCTTCAGAAGATCAGAGGTTCCAGCCTCCAGATCACCAATCTCTTGTTTTGAAGGAAAAAAAAACAGTATTCCAGAGATGATGTTAATTTAATAGATAATAGTGAGTTCACTTGGTACAGTTTATAGCACCTTGACATGACTGACTTTAAATGTCAGGACAATCACCAAAGATCATCTTCAAAAGTATATATCGACACACACATCCAGAATGGTAGGTGGTGTCATAAAGTTATGAGCATCTTGTCTGTTCATAATTTATTGCTAGTTCTATTTAGTTGTTAACATGTTGGCTTCACCTTCATTCATCTATCAATTATTCAATGCCGTCAATTTACTTTCTTGAAGTCCTGAACATTGGGTGTTCTACCTGGAGATACTATTCTAGGTAATTGTTGCTTCTGTAGCTGTGAAGCATGAGGACCTTGTTGAGCAAGTGAAGAAGTGGTTTACCAAATTGTCATCGGATCCAACCACAACTTCTGAATTAGTTGCCAAAGGGCCAGCAATTTTTTCAGGATTTTTTGTGTTAAAATCCTTCGGTTTTTTATTTATCTTATTTTTTCTTTTTTTCCTCGGATCTGACAGTGGGTGTTTTGGTTCATTTCTTATTTTTTGTATTAAATGGGGGAGTGGTGAGAGAGAGAGGAGGGTAATGTTATTTTGTGGCTTTGTATATAAGGTAGTAATTTTTTGATTGAGAATTGTGAATTCAATTTTTTAATATGTTATTTTGTGGGAAAATTAATGCTATATTTGTTATTTTGTGGGAAAATTAATGTTATATTAAATTGAATGGGAAAGTGAATTAATGCTATATTTGTTATTTGAATGGGAGTTATTATTTCATATTAGTGTTATTTAGTTTTATTATTGGTGTTCTTTTAGTTTAATCACATAAAATTAGCACAATTTCAAAACCAAAAAAAAAAAGAAAGATAAGATGGCGTTTTTAAAATGTCACTATAAAGGTTGGAATTTTTAAAATTAAAAAAACCTATGAAGGCGTTTTAAAAACGTCGCTAAAATCATAGTGACGTCACAGTTTTGTTAGGGCAGACATTTGGCGGCGTTTTTAAAAACGCCGCCTATACTAATACAGCGACGTTTTCCAAACGCCATAAAGTTATAGCGACGGCCGCGTCGTCGACGTTTGGTACTAAACGTCACAAAAAGAATTAGCGACGTTTTTGGTACTTATAGCGGCGTTTTTTAAACGCCGCTAAAAGCCTAATTTCCAGCAGTGAGTTTTCTCGGATATGCATAGTTTCACCTTGTCAGCCATGCTTCGCATTATGTTTTCGGAAATATTTAGTTTTGATAGAATCTATGAATAAAGCTAAGGACTCACCGCAATTTACGGATAAAATCGGCAAGTAAAATTAAATAAATAAATAACTACTATTTTTTTTTTTGACCACTGATTTGTTTTTTTGAAAGTCAACTTGAATTCTTCAACTCCAGATTTTGATCCTTCATGAACATCCGAGGATCCGCTAATTTATTTTTAGAGTCAAACTTGACTTTGTTTACGTAATTTTTTGAAGACCACCACCAAAATTCTTTATTCAAAATCCACTTTCTGGCCGCCAACCAAATCTTAAAATAACTTAGGCCCGAGAGAGAGAGAGAGTAGAATAATTTAAAAGGCCACACAAACCAAACTTTTTTCCTTTCTTGTTTGGCAATACAGTAGGCGAGCGGATCCTCTAGAGTAACCCTCTAGAGTGATCTCCTAAAGTGGATGATCGGACGGTTCAGAATACTCCTCACCAAAACGACGTCGTTTTGGTGAGGAATTTCAAAAAAAAAAAAAAAAAAAAAAACCAGATTTAGGGATTTCAAAACATGGAAATGCAGATCTGAAATTAGAGAGAGAGAGAGAGAGAGAGAGAGAGGCTGAGAGTTTCCGACTCACCACCGAGGCTCGTGAAAATCGCAGAGGATGACAATGAGAAGTTCTTGTTGAAGCTCAAGAAACGCATTGACAGGTAATCTCAATTTTTTCTTCTTTTTTTTGGGATTTTATGATTGTAAATTGATCTGGGTTGTTGATGTAATCGTGTTTGAAACACATTTATTTTTTTGTGTCTCTGTTTTTCTGATTTTTACAGAGTTGGGATTGATCTTCCCACCATTGAAGTCCGGTTCGAGCATTTGAATGTCGATGCAGAAGCTTATGTTGGTGGTAGAGCATTTTCAACAATTCTCAACTTTTCCATTAATCTTTTTGAGGTGAATTTTCTCAATTAGATCACATAAACATGTTCATATCTGTGTTGTAATTTGTAAATTGAACTAAGCCTATTTTCTCTCTCTGTTTCTCTCTGTTTTAAAAGGGGTTCTTGAACTACCTCCATGTGGTTCCAAGTAGGAAGAAACCATTATCAATCCTTCATGATGTTAGTGGAATCATCAAGTTTGGAAGGTGAGCCTTTCTCTCTCTCTCTCTCTCTCTAATTTCAGATCTGCATTTCCATGTTTTGAAATCCCTAAATCTTTTTTTTTTTTTTTTTTTTTTGTTGAAATTCCTCACCAAAACGACGTTGTTTTGGTGAGGAGTATTCTGAGCCATCCGATCATCCACTTTAGGAGATCACTCTAGAGGGTTACTCTAGAGGATCCGCTCGCATACAGCAGATCCATCTATATGGATATATGCATAAATAGTATATCTGAGGGAATATTCCAGCATCACACCTCCCCCTTTTTTTTTTTTTTCTATTTAAAGAAACAGCAATGCTAGGTATCATGAAAAGTCTTTCATGAAAATGGTCATGAAAAATTTGTGACCTTTGGATTATACTTACAATAAAACACCACACACTAATCAAGATAATCTAAAGGTATGACAAAATTTTCATGATCTCTAACATTTCTCTTAAAGAAAAAGGACAAAGACCTAATCAATACTTTTTTTTTTTCTTGAAATCTCACAGCGCACACACTCTCTCACTAAGACCAACCCAAGCTTCATCTTCTTTGAAGAAGCTCTATATCTGTAATACCACAGGGCCATTTCGCTTGCCCACTGCTCGTTGGTACAACTCCGGGCGCCGTCATCATCGTCGAAGGCCCACACCACTATGTACGCCGTCTGTTGCCACAGCTTCGGATATCATTAACATCGCATCTCGGCCACTGGTTCACGCTTACACCAGCTCCACCTCATTTCAGTGCTTCACGTTCTCCACCTATAACTTCACCATCGTCTTCAGCCGTGATCTGGCCAACGCCGACCACGCCCGCCTTTTCAACGCGGCGTCAGTCTGCCCAGCTACTCTGCCGCTTGCACACCGCCTGCTACCGCCAACCACAGCCTAGGGACGTAGCAACGCAACCCTCTCCGTCGCGGCCTTGCCTGTGCTGGCCCTATGCATGCTGCTCGCGTCTTGCGCCGCTGATCTAGTCAACTGAGTGATGTCGGCTCACGTGTGCCTTGTTCGCACATCAGCCCTGGCCCTGTCATCACTCGATGTCGTCGTAACTGCTGCGTCTCTGCCCTCCAGCGCCGCTCGTGTCACCGTCGATCCGTCGTCCCGTCGTTGTAGCCTCGACTACTGCAAACGCTGTGACCCGAGTTGCTGTTAGCTCACACCGACACCAGCTCTACGTCATCGTCGGTGCTTCATTTCGGCCTAGCAACGCGACTTTTTAGAACTTCAAATAAACCAGAGCTTTGTCTGTTTGCTCACTGCCCGCTGCTGCAACTCCGGGATCTGTCATGTGAGCGCGACCAATCAACTCACGCGTCTTGTGTGCTTCGCTTCTGACACTTGGTGACTTTCGACATCAGCACCGGCCTAATCTCCTTTAGCGTTTCGGCCTAGGGACACCATCTCTCAGCCCGTCGGCCCATCTTCGGCTTCAATCACGTTGCTTCTATGAGTGCCATTCTTAGCCTTAGTTCATTCCGACGCTGCCCCCTCCTATCTTTCTTGGTCGGGATCGGCCTTAGCTTGCCGATTTCTGTTTGTGCAGGTTCAACCCCTCCCCAAGCTAGCTTCATATATTTTTCTTTTGCTTATGTAAGTCTGTGGGTAAATGCTTAAAACCCTCTTTTCTTTTCTTGTATTATTTTATCTTTCTTTATGCTTTGAGCTTTTGATTTGTTGATCTTGACATTTGTGACTTTGGAGCTGGAACTGGAATGCTTAATTTGTATAAAATCCAATGTTTGTGAGATCAAAATTTGAAACCCTCTTGCTAAGAGGGAGAGCAATATTGATGTTGTAGAGCTCATAATCACACTGTCACATTTTGTCTAATGCTTTGAGGATCTGTAATTCTGATGAACCTTACACTCTGATGAACTCTGAATTTTTGAACTTCAGTGGAAATTTTATTTGGATCTTGAATCCTGTGATTTTTTTGTCTTGAAATAGATAGTGCTCCTTGTTGAATCTTGAACCTGTGTCGATAATCTTGACCTACATAAAGTTCTGATGTTGAAAATGAAGTATTGGTGTTGCCATTGAAAATTTTGTTAGACTTGCTCGTCTTGAGATTTGTAGAGCAAAATACAATAAATGTTGTTGCAAGTGAAACCCGAGGAAATGAGCCCCTCATATTGTATATAAATCTTGTTGTTGAATAATTAATTATTGTCTTGTTGATCTTGTGGATGCTTGGGAAATAAATAATTGATGTCGCCTCTATTTCGGTAATGTTTGAATCATAATCTGAACTCGATATTGTTTGTCTAATTTGTCGGCTTTACTGTTTCAGGCAAATAAACTTTTGTGCGAACTCCACGACCCCGGGGCCCTCAGAACCCGTACTAATGAGAGCAAGGGCTATCATTCGGAAGTTTGAACGAGAGCAAAACTGTCCCTCAGGAGTCCGAAAGTAGCATACACCCTACTTTAGCAAGAAAGCTCCATCTGGAAGGCAACTGAGTCTACCAAGCTTACACCAACAGAAGTAAAGATTGTCTCTCAGAAGTCCGAGCAGAAGCAAGGCTGTCTCTCAAAAGTTCGAGTGGAAACAAGGCTCTCTCTCAGAAGTCCGAGCGGAAACAAGGCTCTCCCTCGAAAGTCTAAGTGGATGCGCACTTCTATTTCGGTAGCTAATGGAAGCAAAGGCTATCCCTCGGGAGTTCAAGTAGGAGTTCACTCTACTTTGAAAATAAAAGATCCTCGGAGCTCGTATTGATGAAAGCAATGGCTGTTCTTCGGACCCGTACTAATGAGAGCAAGAGTTGTCCCTCGGAAGTCCAAACGGAAGCAAAGCTGTCCCTTAGGAGTTTGAATAGTAGCACACAACCTACTTTGGCAAAAAGATCCCTTCTAATAGGCCACTGAGTCTCGAGGGCTAATGAGAGTAAGAGTTGTCCCTCGGAAGTCCAAACGGAAGCAAGGTTGTCTCTCAGGAGTTTGAATAGTAGCACACACCCTACTTTGGCAAGAAGATCCCTTCTAATAGGCCACCGCGTCTCGAGGGCCGTTCTTTAAAAGTTTGACTGGGAAAACACACTCTACTTCAGCAAGAAAGATCCTTGACACTCTTTGAAAGTCTAAGTGGAAGAACACACTCTACATCAGCAAGAAAGATCCTTGAGGCTAGCACTGATGGAAGCGAGGTCTATGCTTCAAAAGTCTGAGTGGGAGCACATACTCTACTTCAACAAGAAAGATCCTCGAAGCTCGCACTGATGGAAACGAGATTTGCTCTTCGAAAGTCTGAGTGAGAACACACACTCTATTTCAACAAGAGAGATCCCCAAAGCTCGAACTGATGGAAACGAGATTTGCTCTTCGAAAGTCTGAGTGGGAGCACACACTCTGCTTCAACAAGAGAAATCCTCGAAGCTCGTACTGATGGAAGCGATGTCTGTTCCTTGGAAGGCCAAATGGAAGCAAGGGCTGTCCCTCGGAAGTCCGGGTGGAAGCATATTCTTTTCTTTGGCAAAAAAGATCCCTCGAACCTTGTACTGATGGAAGTAAGGGCTATTCTTCGAAAGTTCGAATGGGAACACACACTCTGCTTCAACAAGAAAGACCCTCGAAGCTTGTATTGATGGAAGCAATGACTGCTCTTCAGAGGTCTGAGTGAGAGTACACTTCTACTACGTCAAGAAAGGTCCTTTTAGGTTGGTAACCGAGTTTACTATTCCTCTTTCATCTTTGAAGGGCAACACAAATTGAAAACTGTTTCAAGCAACATAACACAATGAAGATATATAATGTAGAGAAAATAACTTCTAATGGAGATACACAATATGGAGAAAATAAATTTCTTTATAACATAAGAAAGATAGAACTTCTTGGATAATGCAGTAAATATAAATTGTAAATGTCATAGATAAACTTTTTCTACGGAATGTTGACATTTGCCCCTTAGAGTTGCAAGGTCATTTGGAAAACTTTCACCAGCTACTCGGGCTATGGCCGTCATATACCATCATAGCCACGTCTTCTAAGATATCTTGGGACCCCTGTTCTTTGAACTCTAGCTCATTTGCTTCGACTTTCTTTCTAAAGATTTTCTTAAGTGCCACTTTTCTGTAGGATGTTCTAGTGATTGGTGAAAAACACAATAACTAGGACCCTCACGATCTCTCTTTGGCAAAAGCTCTTCGATATGAGGCAACTTTATTTCCTCGTCTGCTGCCCATTCTTTAACTAAGGTCTTCACTTCCTCAACACTACACGGAAAATGAGTGTCATGTTCGCAGTATTTCCTCTTCTGACCTCTGAATTCCTCCCCCTGCGATTTTCGGGTAGAAGACGTGAAAGCCGTAGTGACAGAAGGTCCTTAGGATGACTTGAAGCTAGTTTTATAACTAGTCTCGAACTCGATCTCCTAAGATTGAGGTATGTTGATGTTCCGAGATGCTTCAATTAGTGCCGAGAAGGTGGGTAGCTTGTGATTAACAAAAAGCATCTTGTATCCGTTCAATGCCCATTTAACACAGATTTGGACCAAGTAGCTTTCCTCCACAGTCTCATGACAGTCTATGGCTTTGTCTTGGAACCTCTTCACATATTTGAGAATGTCTTCACCTTCCTGCTGCTTTTCCTTACATAGGGTAAGTGTGGTTATCTTCTCAGTTGCTTGAAATAATTTGGCGTGGAATTTGTTGACCATCTCCTCCCAACTTCAAATAGAGTTTGGGATGAAGTTAACGTACCAACTATATGCTTGGTCGGTGAGGGACTTGGAGAATTCTCTTAGTCGGAGGACATGATTTGAACCATCAATCCCCAAAGTCTCGATGAACCACACAACATGTTCTCGAGTATTTCCTTGTTTGCCATCAAATTTGATGAACTTCAGCACCATGTACCCTTTCGGGTATGGATTACTCAACATCTTAATAAGGTAAGACGGCTTGACATCCGGATCAGGCGAATAGGGTAAAGTCCTCTTGTCCCGTTCGAGATCGAACATGGCATGCACATCGGCGAGAGTGAGAAACTGTTGAGGGAGAAAGTTTGATGGTGGCATTCCCGAAGCTTGGCTTATGGACCTAAAGACCAAACTAGGAGCAATTTGGCCACTCTGCTGTTGAGAATTCATCATCAGTGAAGACATATGACGATATTGGCCATCGACACCTATGGACATGCCATTTGGTGATGGGACGTTGCATTAGGTCCCATAAAGTTCATTGCATGCTGCGGCTATACTAGGTTGGACTTGCAAACTTGGCGTCGGAGCCAAAGTAGACCCACTCGGTACATGAGTAGAATTTACAATTGGTGGAACAAAATTAGGCATGGATGGAGCACCATTTTGTAGAGGAATTTCTGTAGGCCTTCCTTGAACTTCCACAGCCGCTGGAACACCATTCATCATGCTGAAAACTCCTCAAACCACTACTGGACCATGGCTCGATCTTCCAGGTGCGTGATTTTACACTCCATAGGCCATAGGTTGGCCATGACTTGTTCCTCCTAGCACTTGATTTTGAACACCATTTTGTACACTTTCAGGGAGAATTTGGAGTGGATCTTGATGGTTTTAACCATTCCCAACATTACCATGAAGTTGTTGATGCTTGTCGGCGCTGATTTGACCTCCATTTGTTGCCGGTGGTGCGAAATGCGAACCCATCACCAACATGGTGTGGGTGAGATTTTGAAGGGTCATGAGAATCTCTTGTTGAGTGTGTTGAAGTCCTTGAATAGCTTCAAGGAGGAGAGGTGGGTCTTGAACTTGAGTCCTTTCATTACTCCCATTGGAAGAGCCTTGTTGATGAACTTCTTCTTCTCCCGCTATCTTCACCAGAGTTGTGTAGATTCCGGATCTTGTGGAGACCATTAACCAATCCGCCTCCCCAGCAGAGTCGCCAAATGTATGAGAGGGTTCAAGAACGTCGTTGGAAAATTCGAAGATCTTCGAAGATCCTTGAAGAAAAATTCGAATTCTCTAGAAGATAATGAGGGGCTTAGATTCTTCAATAGTCTTAACTAAGAATACAAAAGCAAAGAGATGATGGAGATAAGAGATTAGGTGAAGAAGAAGGCAAAGTAGCTAGAGAGAGAATAATGGCAAGGCTCTCCCATGGATCTCCCACTTTTATTGTCAAGGTTAATAATGGAGAAGGGAAATTAGTTCTTTCCCAAGAGTTGTCTCTCCAAAATCCATCCCTTGTAAAGCTATGGATATGTGCGATTTATAGACACCTCATGATATAGGATGGAGCCCATGTGCAAGGCACATGGGAAATATTCTCTCTAACCTCTTTGTCTGAGAATGTGACCTCTCTGAGGATGAGGAAAACTCCGAAGAGGAGATCAACCTTTCGGCGAACCCTTCTTCTTAGCCACACCTAACCAATGATCCCCAATCATCCCAAAGGGTCAGGGGTAGTCCTAGAGGACGTCCTGCCGCATAAGGGTCAGGGGTAGTTCAAGAGAATGCCCTGCTGCAAATATTGCCGAGTCTCAGGGACCCCCCCGGGTCGTGCCACCTCGACCCGGGTGTAGGCTAGTTTATCCGAAGAGTGAATTTATCTCCACTCACCGTCCTTGGGATCGGGTCCTTTGTTCGAACTCCATTACGTCCATGGTTCTGGTGTGTAGATCTTAGAAAGCTCCGAGTCCTCAAGTGTTCTGGGACTCATTAACGGAGCGACTTCTAGATTGCGTCTGAACCCGTTCAAAGCCAAGTGCTTCGAATCTCTAAGTTCGTGGATCTGAATCCTTTCGAGTCCGAGTGCCTCGGATCTTTAGGCTTGCTTAATACCTTTTCGAGTCCGGGGCCAAGTAAGTCTCTATGTTCGTGGATCCGAATCCTTTCGAGACTTAGAGCGATTCAGCCCATTAATGGCGATAAATCTGGGACCATCAATCTTGAACTTGCGATAAATTCGGGCCCACCAACCTTGAACTATTGAGCCCGGACTCGAAAGGGTATTGAGCAAGCCTAGAGATCCGAGGCACTCGGACTCGAAAGGATTCGGATCCACGAATCTAGAGATTCGAAGCACTTGGCTTCAAATGGATTCAAACGCAATCTAGAAGTCACTTCGTTAATGAGTCCCAGAACATTTACGGACTCGGAGCTTTCCGGGATCTATGCACCAGAATCATAGGCGTAATGAAGTTCGAACAAAAGACTCAATCCCGAAGACGGTGAGTGGAGATAAATTAACTCTTTGGTTAAACTGGCCTATACTCAGGTCGATGTGGCATGACCCCGGGGGGTCCATGAGACTCGGCAATATTTGCGGCAGGGCATTTTCTTGAACTACCTCAAACCCTTATGCGGCAGGGCATCCTTCGGGACTACCCTGACCCTTTGGGATGATTGGGGATCATTGTTTAGGTGTGGCTAAGAAGAAGGGTTCGCCGAGAGGTTGATCTCCTCTTCCGGCTTTTTCTCATCCTCGGAGAGGTCACCTTCTCAAACAAGGTGGTTAGAGAGAATATTCCCCATGTGCTTTGCACATAGGCTCTATCATACATTATGAGGTGCCTATAAATAGCACCCACCCATAGCTTTATAAGGGATTGATTTTTGAGAGATAACTATTGGAAAAGAATTAATTTCCCTTCTCCATTATCAACCTTGAGAGTGAAAGTAGGAGATTCATGAGAGAGCCTTGCCATTATTCTCTCTTTAATTACTTTGCCTTTTTCTTTATCCAATCTTTTATCTCCATCATCTCTTTGCTCTTGTGTTCTTAGTTGAGACTATTGAAGAATCTAAGCCTCTTATCATCTTCTAAGCCTCTTGTGTTCTGTGTGTCATTAACTTTATCCATAGGCTTTGTCAAGGCAACATATTTTTTTGGGACGGATGCGAAACAGGCCGAAGAAATGACAATATGCGTGTCTGAGAAATTTAAAATTTCTCATACACGCAAGGGGCAAATGTAAGAGGAGCTAATTTGAGTCAGCTAAATTAATTAGGCCCAATAGGCCAAGATTGGTGGGCCAGAATTAATCATCATCAAACAGGCCGAATCGCTCTGAGCCTTGAAAGGTTTCAGATCCACGAACTTAGAGACTTACTCGGGCTCGGACTTGAAAGGGTTTGGATCCACGAACCTAGAGATCCGAAGCACTTGGCTTCGAACGGATTCAGACGCAGTCTAGAAGCCGCTCCATTAATGAGTCTCAAAACACTTGCGGGCTCGGAGCTTTCTGGGATCTACGCACTAGAACCATGGACGTAATGGAGTTCGAACAAAAAACCCGATCCCGAGGACGATGAGTGGAGATAAATTCACTCTTCGGTTAAACTAGCTTATACCCGGGTAGAGGTGGCACGACCCCGAGGGGGTCCAGAAGACTCGGCAATATTTAATGGCAGGGGGGGTCCTCTAGGACTACCTCGGCTCTTTGGGATGATTGGGGATCATTGGTTAGGTGTGATTAAGAAGAAGGGTTCGTCGAGAGGTTGATCTCCTCTTCGGGGTTTTCCTCCTCTTCGGGGTTTTCCTCATCCTCGGAGAGGTCACTTCCTTGGACAAGGTAGTTAGAGAGAATATTCCTTATGTGCCTTGCACATGGGCTCCATCCTACATCATGA
Source organism: Camellia sinensis (assembly GCF_055761805.1). Lineage (NCBI taxonomy): Eukaryota > Viridiplantae > Streptophyta > Magnoliopsida > Ericales > Theaceae > Camellia > Camellia sinensis. The sequence continues at coordinate 102,287,661 of NC_138966.1, forward strand.
GGTGTTTATAAATAGCACCCACTCATAGCTTTATAAGGGATGGATTTTGGAGAGAAAAAACTCTTGGGAAAGAACTAATTTCCTTTCTCCATTATCAACATTGAGAGTGAAAGTGAGAGATCCATAGGAGAGCCTTGCCATTATTCTCTCTCTAACTATTTTGCCTTTTTCTTCATCTAATCTCTTATCTCCATCATTCCTTTACTCTTGTGTTCTTAAGTTGAGACTATTGAAGAATCTAAGCCTTTCATCATCTTTAGAGAATTCAAATTTTTCTGCAAGGATCTTCAAAAATCTTTGAATTTTCCAATGACGTTCTTGAACCCTCTCATACATTGTTATTGATGTGTTATGATTCATTTTTCTCAACTTTTGAAACTGACTCTGAAATTTCACTAGGATGGAACTGGGCTGCAATTCAAATCAGTAACAGTGGGAAAATTCCTTTTCGCCGAACAGGGTGGAGGAACAATCATAGGTGCAAACCGGACCTCTGCTTCAGGCTGGGAAACATTCAAAGTAAAAAATCAATTAGAGTTAATTTTTTTATTATACGAGTCTCTGATCATCAAAAACAACTTTGTTTATTTGTTTTTATTTTGTGAAGTTGTGGAGGATCAATGAAATGACCTTTCAGTTTAGAGTGTTCAACAAACAGTTTATGGGACTAAATTACGCAACTCGAAATGGGATTGATGTGGTTGCCATCGCGAACACGTCATTAGAAACGTTTCAGATTGTTAGAAATTTTGATGACTTGAGCCGCATTCGAATCAAGGCACCCAATGGGTTCTTCTTACAGGTTAATTCCCCTCTTTGTTTTTTGTTTTTGTTTTTTTGCTGTTGTTCATGTCGTTGTTTTCAAAGATTAATATTTGTCTTCTTTTAGGCATGCCATTCATATTTAACGAGGTAAAGAAAGAGATCTCTAATTTTGGAATTTATAAGGGTCTGTTTGGCAAGGAAGGTTGGGGTTAAAATAGTTACAAAAGATAAAATAGACTATTTTAGCCACAATAAACAAAACATCACATCCAACCCATAATCATTACACTCTTTTCTCACAAAAAAAGTCAAAAAAGTCAAAAAGTCCTTCCCCAACCAAGCTTTTTAGTCCAAGTTAAAATAGTCAAAAAAGTCAAAAAGCCAAATAATCAATCCACTTTCCAAACGAAGGCTAAAAAAAAAATTCTAATGATGTGGTGAGAGGTGGAATCCGTATAATGTGATGTGATGTGACACATGTGTTAATGTTTTTATTTTTATTTTTTAATCTTATCACATCATAAAGCTCTTTTTAGAATTTTAAAATTAAAACTTTCTATCATTATTAGTTGTAGAGGGAATTGATGTTTATGTTGTCTTGGGAGACAAAAATCATAAGACGGATTAGAGAATTTTTAGTAGTTGCGTGCCGTTAAATGGCACTTTGATCCCTTCTGTTATTTGATTTTCGTTTTTTTTAAGGTTTTATTTATCAATTATACATTTTAAATAAAAAGTTAAAACGTCATTATAAGTTATTATATCACATTTTTTATTTTTTTGTACATCTTTTTGTAAAAAATTAATTTTTTTTTAAAAAAAATAATCTATTTCCAAACAAAATTTTAATTTTGATGGTCACATAGCTATACACATCGGAAAAATGACTCAGACCCCCAGCTGGGGTGCTGGGGTCGGCTCCTATTGGGCAAAAAAAATTGTTTTTTTTTTTTTTTTTTTTTTTTGAATTTTCGATCAACCCCAATGCGACACGTCACTGGGGATTGTCAGTGGAGATCACCCACTGGGGGTCTGTAGCATGGCCGATACACATCGCACATGGCCACCACCTAGTGGTTGGGGGTGTCTCCCCACCAATAATTATTAAATAGTTTCATATTATCATATTATAACATTATCTACGTAGCACAAAATGAATCATAAAACACATCAGTGTCATTCTTGAATAATTATTAGCATTGTCTATGTAGTACTTTGACTAAATGATTAAGTAAATTTTTTAGTCCATATCTTATAGAGTGATTTTTCCTAAATCAATCTTTGAGTATTTTTTGTATGGTTGAGATTCTTTTTAAGTGATTATCAATACTATTGTACTCTCAATAGTACTATTATACCCTTAACTTTTATAGAATTAAATCCCAACCATTCAAAAAAGTATTATAAAATTACTCTATGAAAAATTATTTAAAAAAATCCAGATTGATTTTTTAAAATTTTACGAATGGTATGATTAAGAGACAAAGATTGACATTCTTATTAGAGTGTATTTCACATTTGTCGGAAAGTACAACGTAGAGAGTGTATCACACAACTATCTTACATAACAGGCAACAGACATGTGTGACACTAAGGCCTCGTTTGGGAACAGGCTAATTTAGTAACTTTTTGACTAATTGGCTAAAAAGGTAGGTAAAAAAAACTTGTATGTTTGGGATAACTTTTTGACTAATTACGAAAAGCTGTGCAAAAAGTAGAGAGAAGCTGTAATTGTTGACTTTTTGGTATGACTAATTGGCTAATTAGCTAATTTAACTTTTTGACTAATTGACTAAAAATGTAGCATCCCAAACGACGCCTAATTAGACACTCTAACTAGTTCGTCAAACTGAACCGGCTCAATAGGTGATTGCATAAGTTAGAAGAAAAAAAGAAAATAAGAGAAAAAATTATTATTTTTCTTACTATTAATAGGAGAGAAAAGATAATAAGAAAAGATAATATAATTATTTCTCTTATTTTGTTTGTTTAAATTACATACAAAAATAAAAATAAAAAAGAAGAGAAAGAAACTATTTAATATTATATTACCAAAACAACTTTTTATTTTTATAGGTGTTAGTTTTTTATTTTTTATATTTCTTTGATATCTAAAGGGACATTTATGGTAATATAAAAAAAGTAGTGACTAGGTTTTTTTTTTTTTTTTTCTTCTTCTTCTTCTTCTTCTTCTCCCAACATCTCCACTTTTAGAGAGATTCAAAATGAAGGTTATAAAATAATTGAGTTTCTCTCCATTTTTTTTTCCCATTTCACTTCATTTATTTCATTTCTAGTAATTCAATTTAGTTGAAGTGTACGCAAACTGACTTAAAAACACAGTTATAAAAATAAACAACTGATAAAAATAAGGGCAAATTACATATACACCCCTCGAGGTTTGGTTAAATTACAGATACCCCCCTGAGGTTTCGGAAATTACATCCCGCCCCCTGAGGTTTGTATTTTCATAACAATTTACCCCCTGAGGTTTATATTTCATAACAAATTACCCCCTAATTTCTTATGCAAATATAGCATTCAGGGGGGAATTCGTAATTTCTCAAACCTCAGGGGGGTATTTGTAATTTAGCCAAACCTCGAGGGGTGTATATGTAATTTGCCCTAAAAATAAAGAGATATGGATTTTAGTTTTCTTTTTTTCCAATATCACCCAATACAAACGAACTGTTAAGGCTGTAATATGAGAAAGAGGAGTTTTACCTGTAGTAAATTTGAATCTTTTATCTACTAATGAAGCATAATAGTTTTGACTAACTCTGTTAGATCCAAATGAATCTTTTATATTTTCAAATTCTGAACACTATTTTAAATATATTTTTTTAAAATATATTAATGCAATGTATGAGCATTAAAAATGCAAAATATAAACTCTCTCATATTATGAATTTGTAGGTGAAAACAAAGGAACTTGTGACAGCTGATTCAAAGGGAGATGGTGGTTGGGGAGATAGCGATCCATCTATTTTTATCATGACAATAAGCGGGAGATTGCAAGGCGAGTTTCAAGTAACGAATGGCTACGGTCCACTCAAGGCACCGCAAGTTATGAGGGTAAGATGCTCTAGCGAGTTACAAGTTATTCATTTTTCACTAATTGATTGAATTTGATTGAAGAATATCACAGGTTCATGTAGTTGAGAGATTTTAATTTCATGACTAAGGACTGTACAGTAATCGTAATTATTCTTTACATTTATTTGGGAAGTGGGTTGGCTTTTTGATTTTTTAGCTATTTTAGTCTGGAGCCAAAAAGTCTTATTTGGGATGAACTTTTTGATTTTTTTTTTTACTTTTGTGAGAGAAAAACTGTAATGATTATGAGTTAGATGTGATGTTTTGTCTTATTGGACTAAAATTTTTTTTTTTTTGGTAAAATAACCAAAAAGCCCCACAAGCTACAATTTCCCAAACAAGGGCTAAAACTCATAATGGCATGGCAATTTATCCACAGTTAAAGTAGGATTTTGATAACAACAATGCTAGGTATCATGAAAAACTTTTCATGAAAATAATCATGAAAGCTTTGTGACTCTTGGATTACACTTAGAATAAATTTTCATGATCCTTATCTTTTCCCTTTTGATAATGTATTGTTATCGCATCCTCTGAGATGATATCTCTGTTTCTTGCAAGAAATAGAGAGAATTCAAACCATGTCTATATTAAAATAGAATTAACATTGAATATCATGAGCTGTGAATGAGGATTAAAATGCAATTGACAAGTGTTTATTATTTAAATTAAGAGTGTTGGGTTGTTTTTTCATTTTTCATTTTCCAAAAACACAAAAGTTTTTCTTTTTCTTTTTCATTTTCATAAACAGCTCAACTTTTAGGAAAAGTCAAAAAATTTCTTTCTCACTAAGTGAAAATGATTGGTTTTTTTTTTTTTTTTTTTCCTTTAAACTTTTCATTATTTTGTTTTGAAAAATACAAAAAAAACAAAAAAGAAGAAATCAAATCACAGCCAAAGAAGCCATAATTATTTTTGGAACTAATCTGTATAAAAGAATTAATTCCCGCCTAAAACCTCCACTTTTAGAGACTAAACTGAATTTCAGTCGCCAAAACCCTCCACTTTGGGCGACTAAACTGAATATTAGTCGCCAATTGTTGACTTTTAGCTACTAAATATTTTTTAGTAGCCAAAAAGTTTCACTTTTGGCTACGAAATTTTTTTTGGTCGGTAAAACATGTACAATCCGCGACCAAACTAATTTTTAGTCGCCAAAACCTATACTTTTGGCTACTAAATTTTTTTTAGTCGCTAAAACCCATATAATCGGCGACTAAACTGATTTTTAGTCACCAATAACTATACATTTGGCTTCTAAACTGTTTTAGTAGCCAAAAGTCTTCACTTTTGGCTACTAATTCCATTTTAGTTGCCGAAAGTGCTACTTTCAGCGACGTAAATTTTTTTTTAGTCGCTATTTGTGCTTTTTGTTGTAGTGTGAACGAATTCAAAATTTATATTTTATATGAATAGAAAATTGATGGATTAAATTGTATGGATTTCAGGAGCATTGGAGCACATTCATAGTCGAAGAAGACTTCAAGTTCATATCAGAGAATGGAATAAATGCAGTGAGAATTCCAGTAGGGTGGTGGATTGCCAGTGATTCAAAACCTCCACACCCTTATGTTGGGGGATCCTGGCAAGCCTTGGACAATGCCTTCCTATGGTCTAGGTATGCACTTTTTTTCTTTTATTTTTATTTTTTTAGTGACGAACCTCCTGAAAATGGGACTGCATTAGACAATTTCTGCAAAGTAAATCCTGGCTACACATAGTTATTGATAAATTATGTGTATCAATAAGACTAAATGTGTAATGAAAATTATTAAATTCAAACATAATACTAAAAAGAATCAAACCTAAAATGTTTAGATTCATAGTTCAGATAGATTTTTCACTCAAATACTTGCATTCCTCACTAAACTCAAACAACACGTTTGGAGACTAAATATTTTAGCTATAAAGTCAAAAAGTCAATATTTGTTGTCATATTAATCTCTCTATTTTTTATACATCTTTTCATAAAAACTAAAAAAGTTATTAAAAAAATAGTCTATTCCCAAATGATTGTGGCTTAAAAGTCAATTTATTGACTCTAAAAAATTTATTTTATTAAAAAAAAATCTTAATTCAATTGACAAATTCATTTTTGGTTAAAAAAAAATTATTTTGAAAACAAATTTTCATTCATTTCTCGTTCCCCCAGCCTTCTTAGGCCACGACTCACCTCTGGCTATTAGTAATCACCTCCCATCGAAATTCACCTCTGGTTGCTGCCTACCTCCTCACTTTTTTTCAATACAAGTTTTTGAAGACATGTTTGTGTTGAACATGCTATTTTTTCTGTTTTCACAAAAAATAAACATAAATATGTTTAATAACTTGGTGTTATTTTGCTTGTAGAAAATATGACATTAAGGTTATCATTGACCTACATGCTGCACCAGGTTCTCAAAATGGTTTTGAGCATAGTTCTTCCAAAGATGGATTTCAAGAATGGGGATTATCTGACCAAAATATACAACAAACAGTTAACGTTATAGACTTCTTAACTGTCAGGTACAAACATACAATCACATGTTTTAGCACGATTCAATTTCGACCATATGATAAGATCATGTGTACTTAATCATATGTATTCGCAACCTTTTTAAATTAAAATCTTAATTAAAAATTTTGTAATCCAATAATTAATATTTAAAAACTTCAATTTATTAGTTTAATTCAAACTTTAAATTAAATAAAATTTGATAGTTAGTATTTTTTGAAAAAAAAATGCCTATAATATAGTGGTTGGTATTTTTATTTTATTAGTTTATTAAGTTTATTGAATTTAGATTGACTCAAATTTCATTTTATTTTTCATTATTTCAATTTAAACAATATTAACACTAAATTTCAAATTTCATTATCAATTTAGTCATTCCATTCAAATTAGACATTAAAATAAATTATTTTCAACACAGTCAGCCTGTGTTTGGCAAGTGGGTTTGTAGGCTTTTTTGACTATTTTAGCCACAAAAAACAAAATAGGCTATTTTAGCCATTACAAACAAAACATCACATCCAACCCATAATCATTACATTCTTCTCTCACAAAAAAACTCAAAAAAGTCAAAAAGCCAAAAAACCCTTCCCAAACCAAACTTTTAAGCTCAGGCTAAAATAGCCAAAAAAGCCAAAAAGCCAAAAAGCCAACACACTCACATGAGGAGTACATGTATAAAAGTTTAGGGTTTACATTGTTTAAATTGGAATAAATATCATATTAAAATTTGAGATAAACTATAAGTTAAAAAATGCAATTTCTATTTATATAAAAAAAATACATGACATGGTATTTTTTTGAGACAACAAAATAAATTTTAAGATGTCCATGGTTAAATAAGGTTTCCTTTAAAAACAAAATTATTGGTTTAAAAAAATTATTTTGTTAGAAAAAACCTTCACTTGTTTGACAAACCTATTTGTTACCTAAAAAGACACTTTAGCCATTCTAAAAAAGATTTTGAATAATAATAATAATTTTAAAAATATGTCAAATAAATTAATTTTTTTGTAAACTTATTTTTAATGGGTAAACTATTTAATTAACTCTTAAAAAAAAGTCTAATTTAACACGGTATTAGAATGTAATATATATACATGTGTACATTTAATGTTCATTGTGTCAAATTCTAATATCAGATGATGCATAGCAATGATTAGAGATGCTCTAACAATTAAACTTACGCACACGTGCGCACACACAAGAAAAGGAAAAAGGGGCAAAACTCACCTCCTTGAAATTTAAAAAAAATACAATCTACTTATATTTTTGATATAAGAATCAGATTCTCTTCCGTCCACCATGGACTTAGACCATGTTGTTTGGTCTCGTGAAATTTATCACATGTCTCATTTTGATAATTAGAATTTTTCATTTAGATCACAATATATAAATTATTCATATATAAAATAAATAAATAAATTACCTCTCAAAAATAAATGATCTAATTTTCAAATAATATCTGTTATATATTTTTTTAGGAAACTTTTTTGATAAATTCACTTTCTAAAAGTTTTATTCCATCTAATCGATATTCTTTTTGACTATTCCATTAGGTCCTATTTGAGATAATAAGACCAAAATACGCTTTTCATCTACTTATATTCCATTTAGTTCACATTATTTTCTTATGTTTCAATAAGTCCTATGGGTGATATAATTACCAAAATACTCCTAATGTGAATGTTCACACCGTCAATGTGAATGTTCATATCGTCAATGTGTAGGGGCCTGGCCCATGTCGACCCTCGTGGGTGCCCGAAAAATTAGAGTCGGGTCGGTGCGGGCCTGACCTATTGACAATGTGAATATTCACATTGACATGTTAACATTCACATTAATAGGAGTGTAAAATTAGCTCGTGTCCCTTGGCGGCGTGAAACCTGCCCGCAGCCCATGGGCCGTCCGAGGCTGGCCCGGTCCGGCCCGTTGACAATGTGAATATTCACATTGACATATTAACATTTACATTGATTAGAGTATAAAATTGGTTCGCGGCCCATGGGCAACCAAAAGCCCGCCCACAGCCCGGGGCAGGGCCGGTCCGGCCTGGCCCGTTGACAACGTGAATATTCACATTGACATGTTAACATTCACATTGATAGGAGTGTAAAATTAGCCCACGCCTCGTGGCTGCCCGAAACCCGCCCACGGCCGGTGGATGGCCCGGGGCAGGCCCGGCCCGACCTGTTGACAATGTTAATATTCACATTAACATGTTAACATACACATTGATAAGAGTATAAAATTGGTTAGCGGCCCAGGGCGGGCTCAGCCCGGCCTGGTCCGTTGACAATATGAATATTCATATTGACATGTTGACATTCATATTGATAGGAGTATAAAATTAACCCGTGCTTCGTGGCTGCCCGAAACCCGTCCACGGCCCGTGGGCGGCCTCGGGTGGGCCTGGCCATTTTTTTTAATTTTTTCTACCAAAATTTTATTATTTTTCATAAAAAAAGACACTAGGCCTTGGCGCGGGCCGGGCCTCAGATCGAGCCTTGAATGGGCCTTAACCGGGCCGATGGGCAGGGCCGGGCTTCAAAGTGATGGCCCAGGCCCTAGCCTAGGGTCTCAGACTAGGCTCGAGCTTGGGCCCAAATGAGCCTTCCCAGGCCGGCCCGGGTCGGGCCGGCCCACGGGCCAAAAAAATTAGGCCCAGGCCTTAGCCCTGGTACAAGGGTATTCGGGCTTTGGACAGGCCGATGGGCCTGGGCCTAGCCTCGAGCTTAGGTCGGGCTTGGGTGGGCCTGGCCATTTTTTTTTAATTCTTTTTAATTTTTTCTACCAAAATTTTATTATTTTTCATAAAAAAATACATTGCGCCTCGGACGGGCTGGGCCTTGGACTGAGCCTTCAATGGGCCTTAAGCAGGCCGATGGGCCGGGCCGGGCTGGGCTGTAAAGTGATGACCTAGGCTCTAACCTAGGCTCTCGGACATGCTCGGGTCCGGACCGAAATGTGCCTGCCCCGGGCCGTAGGCGGGCTTCGGGCAGACCACGGGCCGCGGGCCAATTCTACATCCCTATTAATGTGCATTTTAACATGTCAATGTGAATATTCACATTGTCAACGGGCCGGGCCGGGCCTATCTCGGGCTGCAGGCAAGCTTCGGGCAGTGGGCAAATTTTACAATCCTATCAATGTTAATGTTAACATGTCAATGTGAATATTCACATTGTCATGGGTCGGCCAAGCCCGTCTCGGGCTGTGGTCGGGCTTTGGGCCACCCAGGGGCTGCGGGCCAATTTTACACTCTTATTAATGTAAATGTTAACATATCAATGTGAATATTTACATTGTCAACGGGCCGGGTCGGGCGCGCCCTGGGCTGCTGGCCAATTTTATACTCTTATCAATGTGAATGTTAACATGTCAATGTGAATATTCGCATTGTCAACAGGCTGGGTCAGGCCGGCCTCAGGCCGCGCCATGGGCCGTGGGCGGGCTTCGAGCAGCCACGAGGCGCGGGTTAATTTTACACTCCTATCAATGTGAATGTTAATATGTCAATGTGAATATTCACATTGTCAACGGGCCGGACTGGGCCCGCCTCGGGCGGCGGGCGGGCTTTTGGCCGCCTATGGGTCGCGGGCCAATTTTATACTTTTATCAATGTGAATGTTAACATGTCAATGTGAATATTCACATTGTCAACAGGCCGGGCCCGCCCCGGGCCGTTCATGGGCCGTGGGCGGGTTTCGGGCAGCCACGAGGCGTGGACTAATTTTACACTCCTATCAATGTGAATGTTAACATGTCAATGTGAATATTCACATTATCAACGGGCCGGGTCGGGCCCGCCCTAGGCCGCTGGCCAATTTTATACTCTTATCAATGTGAATGTTAACGTATCAATGTGAATATTCACATTGTCAACGGGCTGGGTCGGGCCCGCCCTGGGCCGTTGGCCAATTTTATACTCCTATCAATGTGAATGTTAACATGTCAATGTGAATATTCACATTGTTAACGGGCCGGGTCAGGCCCGCCCTAGGTAGCTGGCCAATTTGATACTCTTATCAATGTGAATGTTAACATGTCAATATGAATACTAACATGTCAATGTGAATATTCACATTATCAACAGGCCAAGCCGTCGGCGGGTTTTGGGCAGTCACGAGGCGCGGGCTAATTTTACACTCCTATCAATGTGAACGTTAACATGGCAATGTGAATATTTACATTGTCAACGGGTTGGGCCGGGCTCGCCCCAGGCGGCGGGCGGGCTTTTGGCCAGCCATGGGCTGCGGGTCAATTTTATACTCTTATCAATGTGGATGTTAACATGTCAATGTTAATATTCACATTGTCAACGGGCCGGACCGGGCCCGCCCCGGGCCGTCCATCGGCCGCGGGCGAGTTTCGCACCGCCAAGGGACGCGGGCCAATTTTACCCTCCTATTAATGGGAATGTTAACATGTTAATGTGAATATTCACATTGTCAATGGACAGGGCTCGCCCCGGCTCGCGAGTGGGTTTCGGGCCGCCCACGAGCCAATTTTACATTCCTGCCAATGTGAATTTTAAAATATGAATGTTCACATCATAAAATTGCTAACCGTTCAAAAAATATTTATAAGGGTATCAAAATTAAATATAAGGGCATAAGTGTCCAAGAAAATAGTGTAAATCAAGAAAAAGGACTTTGTGGAATAAAACTTTACATACATGGGACTAAATGGGTTAAAAAATTCATTCATGAACTTCTTGGGTTAAAACACTTCTAAATGGAATTTATCAATAATTTATCCATTTTTTTACTTGTATATGTCATAAAATAATGTGGTTATAGTTGTCGGATTAACTTAATTCTTTTTGTCAATGGTCTACATGTTGTGTTTTAAAAATGTTGAAAATTTTGGTTTATTAAGCTTATTTTGGGCCGACTTTGAGCCTAAAATTGAGTGGGCCCCGAACGTCTTTTGGGACGGGTCCGAAGAGGTGAAGTGTTCCTTGCCGTGTGGCAAGTCACACGGTGAAGACGGTTTGTCAAAACCATTTATGAGTGAATGGGAACATGACGTTGTTTTCGGGTTCGTGGAATAGGAAATTTAAGGAAGTAAATGTGGGGTTCTTTGGAAACGGTTGTCCCACATTGAAACTTTGAGAGAGTTTTGTTAAGTTTATAAGCTCTAGCCTACAACACTTGGGTTGGGCCCTAAGGGGCACCACAAGTTTGTAGAAGGGGGGGTTATGGACAAAGTGAACCTTAGCCCAAACCACCACACATACACGTGCGTGCCGCCGTCGCCGTCCGGCCGGGCGCGGGTGTGGGTTGTGGGTCGGGTCGGTTCTTGTATTAATTTTTTTGGACAAAATTCATTTGAATTTTTTCAAAATAATATTGCAGGAATTTAATTCAAATTTGAATTCCAATTTTTGTCCAACATTTAAGACTCCTTCTGTCCGAAATTCATCTCAGATTCAAACTGAAAAACTGCCCAACAGGTTCGGTTTTAACTGCCCAGCAGTTACAGATCTGTTATTTCCGAACAGATTCAAAACCTGGCAACATATCTGTTTGAATTAAAGACAGCACCTATTCAATTCAAAATCCCACCTGTTCACTTCAAATTAGTACCTATTCGGGTCAAATATTTTGCCTATAAATACAGCCATGTTCTAGCAGTCTATAGAATCCGAAAATCAGTCTGCAATCCTTTCTCTTGCTGTCAGGATTTTCCTATTTGCATTATTTCTTCATATTAGTTTTAGAGATAAAATAAAGAGAGTATAAGAACACAAGGTTCTAGTTCGCCGTACAAATTTGTGTGGAATGCTACTACAAGTTTGTGAAGATCATTGTATCTCGGGAGATAGACGCTACTCAACCGTAAGCACCGTAGCGGGGCGAATCTGTCTTAAGGACAGAGTGTCACACACTCGACTTGGTCTTTAATTTTTAATTCGGTTAGATAAATAAATTCGGTACGTTATTTATTTATTTGTTTGACTTTGTTTCAATTTATTTTATTTACACAGCAGATTGTTCTAACAATCTTAAGACATATTCGAATTATTCTATTTACAGAATTTTTCGTTTGTTTCCCTTTCTCTTTCTTCTTTTAAGAAAATTATTTTTTGTGAATTTACAATTTAATATTCTGGTTGGAAAAACAAATGCTATTTGACAGATAGTAGTAATATACTGTCTATTTTCTTTGACAACTAGTAGTAATATACTGGTGTCATTAACAATTCAGAATATATATTTGTGGAATTTTGTCAGAAATTAATTTTGGTTTTAGAAATTATTTTCTTAGTGTTCTTTAATTAAAAATAACTTAAGTTTTTAATTATTGAAGTGAAACAAAAATTTAATTTTTTGTGTGGAATTAATTTGGTTAAATAAAATTTTATTTTATTTCCAAATTAATTGGAAAAAAAAAAGTTACATTCTTGTTTTTTTATATTTATAGAATTTAATTCTATGAATTTGGATTAATTTTCTGTGTAGTATACATTCTAATTATAATTTTGTTTTATAAATTAGAATCAATGGCTACTGAAACAAATGCTCAAACAACTACTACTGTGGTGGCTGCAATGATGCCAACCCCTTCTCCTGTTGTGACAGTACCGATAAATCATGGTGAAAAGCCAGAGAAGTTCTTAGGAATTGACTTTAAAAGATAGCAACAGAAAATGTTGTTCTATCTTACAACTTTGAACCTGGCTCGTTTCCTTCGTGAGGATGTTCCTATTTTGAAAGAGGATGAAACCGACCGGCAAATGGTTGTTGCGATTGATGTCCGAAAACATGCCGATTTCCTTTGTCGGAATTACATCTTGAACGGACTTGACAACACATTATACAACGTCTACAGTCCTATCAAGACAGCAAAGGAACTTTGGGAGTCTTTGAAGAAAAAAATACAAAATGGAAGATGCCGGCTCAAAGAAATTTGGGGTTGGTAGATTCCTAGATTTTGTAATGGTTGATTCAAAAATTGTGATCAGCCAAGTTCAAGATTTCCAACTCATTCTATATGACATTCACGCAGAAGGCATGTCTCTCAGTGAATCCTTCCAAGTTACAGCCTTAATTGAAAAATTACCACAAGGTTGGAAGGAATTCAAGAACTACCTCAAACACAATCGCAAAGAAATTTCTATGGAAGAATTAATTGTGCATTTGAGGATTGAGGAGGACAACCGGAATTCTGAAAAGTGGGCTGGTAAGCATCCTATGGAGTTTAAGGCTAATGTGGCGGAACATGTTTCAAAACCCAAGAAACGAAAGTCTTCTGGAGAAAGTTCATCACAAGGCTCTAAAGAGGGGGAAAATAAAAAGTACAAGTTTAATGGCAAATGTTACATCTGTGACAAAGCGGGACATCGGGCCAGAGATTGCCGTAGCAAAGACAAAAACAAAAGAAGAACAAGTAAAAAGCCTGCTCAAGCCCACATGATTGAAGTGGACAATATTTCCAATGGTGTAGATGATATCAATCTTTCTGCAGTTGTTTCCCAGGCAAATCTTGTCGGAAATCCTAAAGAATGGTGGGTGGACACTGATGCTACTCGCCATATCTGTGCCGACAAAAAGATGTTTACATCTTATTCCACAGTGGACAATGGTGAACAACTTTTTATGGGCAACTCCTCAACTTCCAAAGTTGAAGGACAAGGGAAGATTGTTCTCAAGATGACATCTGGAAAGGAACTCACTCTCAACAATGTGCTGCATGTACCAGACATTCGCAAGAATCTTGTTTTCGGATCTCTGTTGAGTAAGAATGGGTTTAGGCTAGTATTTGAGAGTGATAAATTTGTACTTACTAAGAATGGGATGTATGTAGGAAAATATTGCATGTTTGATGGCCTTTTCAAGTTAAATGTAATGACCGTTGTACCCTCAGTTATTAATAATAATACGTCTTCTTCTTACTTGCTTGAGTCTTTAAATTTATGACATGGTAGACTAGGACATGTTAATTATGGATCTTTGCGTAGATTAATTAATATGGAATGCTTACCTAAATTTGACATTGATACAAATCATAAATGTGAAATTTATGTTGAGGCAAAATTATTCAAAACTTCTTTTCATTCAATTGAAAGAAGTTCGGAACCACTTGAATTAATTCATAGTGACATTTGTGATTTTAAGTCAATTCAAATAAGAGATGGGAAAAAATATTTTATCACTTTTATAGATGACTATACTAGATATAGTTATGTTTATTTAATTCGAACTAAGGATAAAGCTTTGGAAACTTTCATTCAATATAAGAATGAAATTGAAAATCAACTTGGTAAGAAAATCAAGAAACTTAGAAGTGATAGAGGTAGTGAATATGAATCACCTTTTGGTGAATTTAGTAAACAACATGGAATAATTCATCAAACCATCGCTTCTTACCTCAGCAAAATAGAATTGCTGAAAGGAAAAATAGAACCTTAAAAAAAAATGATGAATGCCATGTTAATCAGTTCTGGATTACCTCAGAACTTGTAGGGGGAAGCAATACTTTCTGCAAATTATATACTTAATAAAGTACCCCGAAAGAAAGTGAATCAAACACCTTATGAATTGTGGCATGGAAGAGTACCATCCTACAAATACTTAAAAGTGTGGGGGTGTTTGGCTAAAGTGGCTATTCCTAGTCCTAAAAAGATTAAGATAGGTCCTAAAACCATTGATTGCATTTTCATTGGTTATGCTAAGAATAGTAGTGCATATCAGTTTTTGATTTATAAATCAGAACATACCGAAATGCATGTAAATACTATTATTGAGTCTCGGAATGCATCTTTCTTTGAACATGTGTTTCCGAATAAGATTGGACAAGAGACTAGTAATAATAAAAGATCTTTTGATGCTATTACTAGTAATGATCAAAAACATGATCAAAAGCTAGATCAAAATGAAGAAGAGGAACTTAGGCGTAGTAAACGTGCTAGAACCTCAAAATCTTTTGGTCCAGATTTTCTAACATATTTGTTAGAAAATGAACCTTTAACTTTTAAAGAGGCTATGTCCAGTCCTGAAGCTCCTATACGGAAAGAAGCTGTCAATAGTGAAGTTGAATCCATCTTGCAAAATCACACTTGGGAATTGGTTGATTTGCCACTAGGTTGTAAACCTCTTGGGTACAAGTGGATTTTCAAAAGAAAAATGAAAGCGGATGGATCAATTAACAAATACAAGGCAAGACTTGTGGTCAAAGGTTTTAGACAAAAAGAAGGTCTTGATTACTTTGACACGTACTCACCGGTTACTAGAATAACATCCATTAGAATGCTAATTGCTATTGCATCTTTATACAATTTAGAAATTTATCAAATGGATGTAAAAACCGCTTTCTTAAATGGTGAGTTAGAGTAAGAATTTACATAGAACAACCAGAAGGGTTTTCTGTTCTAGGAAAAGAAAAGAAAGTGTGTAAATTGGTTAAATCATTATATGGTTTAAAACAAGCGCCAAAGCAATGGCATGAGAAATTTGACAAGGCAATGATGTCAAATGGATTTAAAATTAATGAGTGTGACAAATGTGTTTATATTAAAAACACAGATAAAGGTTATGTCATTGTATGTCTTTATGTAGATGATATGCTCATCATAGGTAGTAATAATAATATGATTAAAACTACTAAGAAAATATTGAATAAACATTTTGACATGAAGGACATGGGCATTGCTGATGTAATTCTTGGTATGAAAATTACCAAAACATCAGAAGGATATGTTTTGTCACAATCTCATTGCATTGAGAAAATACTTGACAAATTCAGCAAAGATGATGATCATCTTGCTAGAACATTTGTAGATGTTAATTTGTTTCTATCTAAGAATGTATAGGAAAGTATTTCTCAATTAGAGTATGCCCAAATTATTGGAAGCTTAATGTACTTGATGAACTGCACTCGCCCATATATAGCTTATGTAGTAAGCAAATTAAGTAGATATACGAGTAACCCGAGAGTAGAACACTGGAAAGTAATTATAAGGGTTCTAAGATATCTCCGATTTAGTCGTAACATTGGGCTGAATTATACTAGATATCCAGCAGTATTTGAAGGTTACTGTGATGCAAACTGGATATCGGATACTAAAGACTCAAAGTCCACCAATGGGTATGTCTTTATTCTGGGTGGGGCGGCAGTATCTTGGAAATCTTCCAAACAGACTTGTATTGCTAGGTCTTCAGAATCAGAATTCATAACTTTAGACAAAGCAGGGGAAGAGGCAGAATGGCTTCGCCACTTCCTTAAAGATATTCTAATATGGCCAAAACTGATGCCTGCTATATGCATACATTGCGATAGTCAATCAGCAATAGTTAGAGCACAGAGTCATATGTATAACGGGAAGTTTAGACACATTCGTCGTCGACATAATACCATAAGACAACTACTCTCTAATGGAATTATTTCCATTGAATATGTGAAGTCTAAAGACAACATAGCGGATCCACTAACCAAAGGGTTAGCAAGAGAGTTAGTTGAGAATTTATCGAGGGGAATGAGACTAAAGCCTATTAAATAAGAGTTACCACAACGGCAACCCAACCTAGTTAACTGGAGATCCCAAGATCTAGGTTCAAAGGGACAACCAAGTTGTGATTGACTCAGAAGGATCACTGGAGAGTCCAAGTCCTACCCATTTCTATGATGAAATAGTGATGTCTGCAGAGGTTTAGGTTAAGTAATACTTTTAATGATTCTTATATCTAGGTAAACCTAGTGGAGTATGGCAGGATACTCTTCATAAGAATCACCTATGTGAGTGTGAACTGGGCCGGTTCTATAAGATTTGTGAAGGGCTACAATTCTCTAGAGCACTCATGAAAGACCAGGTTATTCAGGGCCAAAATGAACACAATAATGAGAACTAAACTGTGTCTGGGGATATACTGTGTGAGTTCTATTGTCTTGGTTTACACAAACGGCTGAACAGTTCAAGACATCATGTTCACTGGTTAGCTAGTAAATCCGATAGTGTCTTACAAGGGAAGATTCAAAGCTAAAAGCTACCTATCTTTCGCAGAATATTTTCAATTTCTGTACTCTCTGTATTTAGATCATGTTGTTGTATTTTCTCTCCGTCAAGTTCCATTCATGTGGGGGATTGTTGGAAAATTTGGTTTATTAGGCTTATTTTGGGCCGACTTTGAGCCCAAAATTGAGTGGGCCCCGAACGTCTTTTTGGGGCGGGTCCGAAGAGGTGAAGTGTTCCTTGCCGTGTAACAAGTCACACGGTGAAGACGGTTCGTCAAAACCATTTATCAGTGAATGGAAACATGACGTCGTTTTCGGGTTAGTGGAATAGGAAATTTAAGGAAGTAAATGTGGGGTTCTTTGGAAAGGGTTGTCCCACATTGAAACTTTGAGAGAGTTTTGTTGAGTTTATAAGCTCTAGCTTACAACACTTGGGTTGGGCCCCAGGGGGCACCATAAGTTTGTAGAAAGGGGGAGTTATGGACAAAGTGAACCTTAGCCCGAACCACCACACATGCGCGCGCACGCCGCTGTCGCCGTCCGGCCGGGCGTGGGTGTGGATTGTGGGTCGGGTTGGTTCTTGTATTAATTTTTTGGACAAAATTCATTTGAATTTTTTCAAAATAATATTGCGGGAATTTAATTCAAATTTGAATTCCAATTTTTGTCCAACATTTAAGACTCCTTTTATTCGAAATTCGTCTCAGATTCAAACTAAAAAACTGCCCAACAGGTTCGATTTTAACTGCCCAGTAGCTACAGATCTGTTATTTCCGAACAGATTCAAAACCTGGCAGCATATCTGTTTGAATTAAAGACAGCACCTGTTCAATTCAAAATCCCATCCGTTCACTTCAAATTAGTACCTATTCGGGTCAGATATGTTACCTGTAAATACAGCCATGTTCCAGCAGTCTTTAGAATCCGAAAATCAGTCTGCAAATCCTTTCTCTTGCTATCAGGATTTTCCTATTTGCATTATTTCTTCATATTAGTTTTAGAGATAAAATAAAGAGAGTATAAGAACACAAGGTTCTAGTTTGCCGTACAAATTTGTGTGGAGTGCTACTACAAGTTTGTGAAGATCATTGTATCCTGGGAGATAGACGTCACTCAATCGTAAGCACCGTAGTGGGGCGAATCTGTCTTAAGGACAAAGTGTCACACACTCGACTTAGTCTTTAATTTTTAATTCGGTTAGATAAATAAATTCGGTACGTTATTTATTTATTTGTTTGACTTTGTTTCAATTTATTTTATTTACACAGAAGATTATTCCAACAAAAAATGAATTTTGAATTATCGCGATGAGATTCGTGATGGGCCGCACAAGCCGAACAACATATTCCAAAATCTACTAATATCTCTTTTAATAAAATTAAGTTGACTGAAACTAATGCAAATAATTGTTAAATCAACTTCAATGAAATTCATACAAATTATTATTTTTTAATTGTTACATGATTTTATAGGTTTGCTAACAATCCAAGCCTTTATGCTGTTGAGCTGATCAATGAGCCTTTAGCACCTGGAGCATCACTAGATAGCATAATCAACTACTATAAAGCTGGTTATGAAACTGTTCGAAAGCACTCCAAAACAGCTTATGTGGTTATGTCAAACCGGTTAGGACAAGCTGATCCTAAAGAAGTTTTTCCTCTTGCTAGTGGTTTAGAGAGTACGGTGATTGATGTTCATTACTACAACCTCTTCTCTGATGTTTTTAACGACATGACTGTCCAACAAAACATAAACTTCATCAACACCAACCGAACAGCTGATTTGAATCTGGTTACTACATCAAATGGGCCTCTCACTTTTGTTGGTAATGTTCCAAATGTTCTTTTGTATCATTTTAGTTATTATGTTTGGCAATCAAACGCATGCAGCTCTAATGCAATTTTTTTAAAAAAAAATTTGCTAGCGTGTTTGATAATGCTTTATGTTTATAGGTTTTTTTTATATTTTTTTATATTTATAAAAAAATTATAAATTATAAACAAAAACTTGTTTAATGTCTATTTTCATTTTCAAAAACTTATAAACATTTTATAAATTCTTTATTGTACTCTTCTAATTGTAAAAAAGTTTATTTCATTTATTTTACAAAATAAAATAAAATAACTTTCATTACGTCCTTCTCCCATGCCTTTTAGCTACTAGGTATCGCGCAGCACCACCACCAAACATTTGGCCACTTCCATTAGGTCCTCATTCTCCCATCGCTTCTAGCTATCAAGCATTGCTCATCACTACCACCAACCACCACATTTGGCCACTCCCATTACGTCCTCTTTCTGCCATCCCTTCTAGCTACCATGCATTGCTCGCCACCACCGACCACCACATTTGGCCACTCCCACGCCTATCTCTTGCCACCATCGTCAGTGACCTCCTTCAACAACTATCTAGTAACCACCTCCTGTCACTTTGGTTGTCAGTTACCACCTTTGGCGGTTGGTTACCATATCCAATTGTCGGCAACCATTCATAGCCATCACCAACACCCTCCAACGGATAGGAACACCCTTCGAAGGATGCACTTCCAGTAATTGACAATCACCTTTAACCACCATTTCTGACCATAGTCAATCATTTTGACCCACCCCCTTTACTTGTTTTAAAAAAAAGTTTTAAAACATATGTACCGAATATGTTTTATGTTCACCTTTACTAAAATTAAACTGTAAAAATTTTGGTAAATGGTACCAGTTTATGTAAATAGAACTTGTTTGCTCTTTTCATTTACTAGAAAATGATTGAACCTTTTGTTTGAAATTGAATTTGCAGGGGAATGGGTTGCGGAATGGCAGGTGAGTGGGGCCACAAAAGAGGATTACCAAAAGTTTGCTGAGGCCTAATTGCAAGTGTATGGGCGGGCCACCTTCGGCTGGGCTTATTGGACTCTCAAGAATGTCAACAACCATTGGAGTCTTCAATGGATGATCCAGAATGGTTATATCAAACTTTAGATTTTAGTACAGCTTGTTATTCAGTATTTTAGCCCCCCTCAAAATAAATAAATAAATAAATAAAATAAATACTGGGTTCTGTTTTTAAAAAATAATATTGGTAGTTTGCTAAATTAAAATGACCAATCAGCTATTAAATTAGTGAAATCAATAAAGAAAAAAAAATATATAACTTAACTTTCACAAATTTTCTAAAACAATGTCGATAAATTCTTATTGGCGTGGCATATTCTGTCCCAATTCACTATCTTAGCTTTCTTTTTTATTTTCCATGTATTGCCACTTCGTTATCGCTTAAAACTAATCTTCATTTCGTCACTATTTGTTGACGGAAAACGACTATGTACAGAATCAAACTCCTTTGAGACTCCATGTTTGAATTTTCGGAATCCACCGAAGAGAACTCTCTTGAATTTAAAGTAACAAACTCCTTGATGTATGTAACTTAGATCATGAGTGGAGAACTCTCTCAAAACATCAAGGAAAACTCGCAAGACTTTCAAAAGAAAACCTTAAACCAAAACCCTAAGACTCTTTTACACAAGATCTAGGAGAAGTAAATCTAAAATCAACCTAAACAGATATAAATAGGAAAACAGAGTTCGCGATCTACGCTCGAGCGCATGAAAGCCCGCTCGAGCGGTTTCAGTAAAATACGCGCGTGACAAACCAAGTTTCCGCTCGAGCGCTAGAACATACGCTCGAGCGCGAAATCACACATCTCAGTATTTTTACAGACCTGACAAACTACTGAGACATCCCATAGTATGCTCGAGCGCCAATGGTTCTGCTCGAGCGGGAAAGACAAAAAATTAGGAAAAATTACAACTTTATCAAAACAAAGTTTGTACGAGGATTTGACAACAAAGGGACCTAACAATCTCCCCCTTTGTCAATTCCCGGACAAAACTTTTCTAAACAATTTTCCCTAAACACACGCACTAGACACTTGGACAATCTAGAAAATAAGTAAACAAACCAATCAACAAAAATGCTGCCATTCGAATAAACCACCAAACATCCACCTGTGAGACAACAAGCAACATACCAGAAAAACAAAAACTGTGGAACTTCATAAGAAGATATCAAAATATATACATAATGAGAACCACTATACTATATCCAAAATGTCCAAAATAATATCCAAAATAAATGCACCATAACAAGACATAGTATCCATCATCAAATATCAAAAAGCAAAGAATCCAACATATATCCAACATGCAGCAATGTACATCAAAGAGAGCCAGAAGTAATCAAAACAATGTATCATGTATCCAAAGTATCCCAAAAATGTACCACCAAATATATCCACCACCAAAATGTCCAAAATGTTCTCCCATTTTTTGGCCGGGAGACAAGGAAACAACCAAGGAGATCATGCATCAGGTGGAGGTTGAGGCTATTGAATCTGAAGTAAGGAAATAATGTGTGCCAGTTGAGTAGTAGTCTGGATGGCGGACTGCTTCAATTGCCCAAGGCGGCCATCAAACGCATCAAAGCGAGCATCCAGAAAGTCCAACCTCTGTGTCATAGCCTCCTCAAAATACTGAAGCTGGTCATGAAAAGCCCGGGGTGGAACAACATCCTCCTCACTACCAGCTGCGGCTGCATCAAACTCCGCTTCCTCAGCAAGTCTAGCAGCTGTACCTACAGAAGTACCAGCCCTAGAAGACTCCCCCTTGACGTGTGCACGACTTTAGGAAACAGTCTTTTTAGTGAATGGTCTAGAGGGAAAGGAAAACTCATCATCCTTGAAAACTGGAAGCTCAAGTTGGGACAAGAGACGGTTGATCATACATCGATAAGGGAGACCTAACTGTTTGTTCCCAAAGACACCTATCATCTTGCGAATAATGATGGTGGCAAGATCAATGGACATATGACGAGCAAGACAAAAAAAAAACAAACCCCTGATCTTGATTGATTTCGGAAGAGTGTGTGGTCACAATAATGTTAGCATAGACAATGAGATTAAGCAGTCTAAACTCGGGAAGGAGTTCAAACTGTTTAATCAAAGAGCCCTTAAGCCAAGTCTGTGGAGCACCACACAAAACTTCAGCCACATTATTAAAGTCACAAGTAGGACGAACCGGGAAAGGATAGTGTTCAGGAAAAACTCTATCAATCTTAAGAAGCCCTCGAATAAGATCAGGAGTGACAGAGATGGATCTAGACCTAACCCAAGTGGTGAAGGAA
Source organism: Camellia sinensis (assembly GCF_055761805.1). NCBI lineage: Eukaryota > Viridiplantae > Streptophyta > Magnoliopsida > Ericales > Theaceae > Camellia > Camellia sinensis. The sequence goes on from NC_138966.1 coordinate 102,310,140, forward strand.
TGATCAATGTCACTGATATTCTCAATATTGCAGAAAAATTCTCGAACCCAGTCACGATTTTGACGACCAGAGAAAGACAAAACCAAGTCTCCACCTAAGGGGTCAAACAAGGGATGAATGGGAATCGACTCGAAAGTATTGGGCTGGACATTATGTTCGAGGTGAACAGTCCGAGCCGCAAAGGACTTATGAAATAATTTGGCTTGTTTTGCAGATTGAAACCTATCAGAATTAAAAAGAGGACGCGACATTGTAGACTTTCGTCTCTTAGGAGCAGGCATGATGACACCAAGACACAACTAAAATCCAAAACAGAACAACCCCAAAGACAGAACAATCCCCAAAAAACAAATCAAAATATGAGTAACTTAGTTAGAAAACTATCTCACAAACACAAGGCATAATATGGATGACAGATTTCAAGGCATAATCTCAAAGACAATCTCAAAGCATAAGAATGATGACATTATGAAGAAAATAAAGCTCTAAATGAGGATCCAAAACCTTGTAATACAGAACAAAAAAAAAAAAAAACATCAAAGACATGAATGACATGAGACCACCATGAATATTATCAATGAGAAACCCTAGGTCTAGTGACACAACAAACTACACAAAACACATGAAATCCACCATTAAATAGAAACCAAAACTCAGTGATAGTGTGTGAGGCAAGGGAGACAAAAAAACTAAACACAAAATAAAGAAAAACAACGATGCCTAACCCCCACAAAAGTCGAAATTACAGCAAAAAAACAGAGAGAAGAAGAGGGAAATGCTTACCAATGGTGAATCGACAATGAAAGAGGAAGGAGGAAAGCACAAACGAGCCCAACAATGGCACAATCCAAACCCTAGAGAGGAGAGACAAAAAGAGGGGGAAAAAATGACCTGAAGAGTCGAGGGAGGGAGTTTTATACAAAATAAGTTCGCTCGAGCGTAAGTATTAACGCTCGAGCGTGAGACAAGGCAAGTAGATACCCGCTCAAGCGCGAATAAGTACGCTCGAGCGCAAAAACACCCCTCACAGAACTGTAAAACAAGGACAAAAATGCTGCAAGGCTAAAAACACGCTCAAGCGTGAAACATTCCGCTCGAGCGGGGACCCTTTTTTTTAAAAAAAAAACAAAAAACAAAAAACAACTAGGATGACCTGTAACAAGTAGGGAGTCCAAGTGAACAACTATACCACTAGGATAAAAGAATCTATCAGTCATGAGTCCTAAAAATCTATAAAAACAATTTGAAGCACCAGGTCATGAACAAAACAGATAGAAATTAATCAAAGCCATAAGCAACATAAGAATGCATAACTCAAAAACACACATGAGAGTTCACAAATAAAATGTGTGTGTGCAATCCTTGAGAGCAACAAAGCTAGAGTTAATCCTCGTAGTGATCAGATGGCTGGACCTCCGACAAGAGTAATTGACCATCACAGAGAAAAGTCAAACCACTAGGAATCACGGGGTATTTATTGAGTAAAAGAGGAGGCTCCCCCTCAATCAATGATTTTTGTTTTTTTTTTTATTTTTTGAACTTTTCTTTCTTGTGGGCACTCACTAGTGGCATGCACGCTCAAAAGTATGGAGACCAAACCAGTGAAGAATGAAATCAAAAAGGATGGCTTGGTTGGTGCCTCTGAGGTAGCCTTTTTCTAATGCCCGGATTTCAATGAACTGAGGGAGAAACCATGGAAGTGAAAAAAAAATGGTAGATGGTTAAGAGACTCAACATCACCCATGATATACTAGTATAGGTCAATTCCTCTGAAAAAGTACAAGAAACACTATTAGTGGTCCATAGAGAACTTTGATCACTTGTGCAGAAACCCCTGCAACAGTTTATCTCAAGGATGTGTACAGAATGAGATCATGAAGTAAATGAGTATGGGCATTCAGAATGAGCTATGAACAAAGAAGAATGAGATCTTGTAAGCAACATGAGCAGTATTCATATAAATTTTTGATGCAAAGATATCAGGACTCAATGACAATGGGATTATCACATCCAAGTACAGTAAGCCAACCACTCACACTCACAAAAAAAAAAAGAAGAAGGAAACAACCTAGTTTCTGAGCACTACACCCAAGGTCTTTCTAAATCGAAGAAGATCAAGGGGTTTTGTAAAAATATCAGCTTTTTGATGCTCAGTAGGTACATGTTCCAAAGCAACAAGGCTTTCTTCCACTAACTCTCGAATAAAATGATGACGGATGTCAATATGTTTGGCGCGAGAGTGTTGAATAGGATTTTTTGAAATGTTTATGACACTTGTGTTGTCACAGAAAAGAGTGAGAGTGTTCTGTTTTATCCCATAGTCATGAAGCATTTACTTCATCCACAACATTTGTGCACAACAACTCCCTGCAGCAATGTACTCAGCCTCAGCAGTTGAAAGGGAGATGGCATTTTGCTTTTTACTATGCCAGGAAACTAAATTATTCCCAAGGTAAAAACACCCCCCGGATGTACTTTTCCTATCATCAGCACACCTTGCCCAGTCGACATTAGAAAAACCAGTAATTTCAGCTGTAGTATCAGTAGAAAACCAAATCCCATACCCCAATATCTCATTAACATATTTGATGATGCGTTTGACCGCAAGAAGATGAGACTCTTTAGGACTGGCTTGGTAACGGGCACAGACACCTACACTGAATGCAATATCAGGACGACTGGCTGTGAGGTAAAGAAGACTCCCTATCATACTCCTATAAAGGGTAGGATCTACATCAATTTTGGAGGAGTCTTTAGAGAGGTGAAGACTGGTGCTCATAGGAGTACGAGCATGTTTGGTAGACTCAAGACCAAACTTTGGCACTAGATTTTTGGCATACTTAGACTGAGAAACAAACATACCTGAAGGAGACTGTTTAATTTGAAGGCCCAAAAAATAAGACCACTCTCCCATCATGCTCATCTCAAACTCATGTGTCATGCAATCCGAAAAATATTTCACAAGATGATCAGTAGTGGATCCAAACACAATATCATCAACATAAATCTAAGCAACAAGAATATGAGACTTAGTATGTTTTACAAATAAGGTCTTATCCGCACTACCCCTTTGGAAATCATTATCAAGAAGAAAGGTAGTAAGTCTATCATACCAAGCCCGATGAGCTTGTTTCAACCCATACAAAGCCTTGTTTAACTTGTAGACATGATTTGGACATTTAGGGTCCTCAAACCCTTTTGGTTGCTCAACATATGCCTCTTCTTTCAAGTACCCATTCAGAAAGGCACTTTTTACATCCATTTGAAACAATTTGAAACCAAGAAAACATGCAACACCAAGTAAAATACGAATAGATTCGAGACATGCAACTGGGGCAAACGTCTCATCATAGTCAACACCCTCTACTTGTGTGTAGCCTTGAGCAACCAACCTAGCTTTATTCCTAACCACAGTACCATTGTCATCAGATTTATTTTTAAAGATCCACTTGGTACCTATCACATTCATGTCTCTAGGTCTGGGAACTAGAGTCCAAACTTTGTTACGTTCAAATTGACCTAATTCTTCATGCATAGCATTAACCCAACTATCATCTAGCAAGGCCTCTTTAAAGTTCTTAGGTTCAATTAATGAAACATAGCACATATGTGTTACCTCATCCCGAATCTATCTTCGGGTTTTCATTCGATCCGATACACTATCAATCACCTGTTGAGATGGATGATTTAGTTTCACTTTTGCTGATGGTTTGAACTTAGGACTTGCGGTGACAGTAGCATCAGGAGTGATGTCTCTTTGTGCACTCTTTGGATTTTGACTTACCTGTGAGGATGGTGCTGTCTCAACTTCTTGTGCTTGGATCTCAGCATCACTTTGACTCTGTGGTTCAGTATCCAAGATTGGAGACTCACCATTGTCATCCTCATTTGTTGCTGGAGTAGGTGAACCTGTGTCATCTATAACCACATTGATTGATTCCATTAAAGAAGAAGTTCGCAGATTATAAACTCGAAAAGCCTTACTGGTGGTTGAATACCTTAGAAAAATACCTTTATCACTACGGGAGTCAAATTTGTCCAAAGGCTCTCTATCTTTGAAGATGTAACACTTACTCCCAAAAGTTTTGAAGTATTTTACATTAGGTTTCAAACTCTTCCACAATTCATATGGAGTTTGTAAAGTGTCAGACCTTAAATACATGCGATTTATAACATAAACAGCAGTATTTGGGGCTTCAGCTCAAAACTTTGGAGGAAGTTTCTTACTAAGGAGCATGACCCTAGCCATTTCTTGAACAACTCTGTTCTTCCTCTCAACCACTCCATTTTGTTGTGGAGTAATAGGTACAGAAAATTCATTCTTAATTCCATGCATATCACAAAAATCCGAAAACGAACTATTTTCAAATTCACGACCATGATTAGTTCGGATTCTTATGATACGCCTAATGGAAATACCCTGTTCATTTTGGATTTTAAGGACTAAGGCCTGGAAAGCATCAAACGTATCAGATTTTTTCTCAAGAAATTTACCCACGAAAATCGAGTAAAATCATCAACAGTTAAAAAAATATATCTTTTACCTCCAATGCTTTTAGTGCGAGTAGGACCCATTAAATCCATGTGAACTAATTCAAGAGGACGTTTGGTTGCAAAGCTATTCACCTTTTTATGAGAGGCACGAGTCTGCTTTCCAAGTTGACATGGTCCACACACATGGTTCAGATTCTTACCCAGCTTAGGTACTCCTCTCACAAGCTCTTTGTTGGCTATCTTAGTTAGGTCTTTGAAATTCATATGACCTAATCTTTGATGCCATAAATCAATGTTACTTATGATGGCAGAGTGACAAGTGAGATCATTAGTAGTAACAATCCCATAGCAGTCATCAGATGTGCGAACCCCATGCAAGACAGTATTTCCCTTTTTATCCAAAATTTCACATTTATTTTTTGAAAACAATACTTCATGATGGGAATCACACATTTGACTAATACTCAAAATATTTTCTTTAAGACCATCAACAAATAAGGCATTTTTAAGCTTGGGAAGACCAGTAGCACTTATAGAGCCCTTACCAATAACTCTAGAAGTGTCGCCACCTCCAAAGGTAACAATTGCTCCTTCATATTTTTCAAGGGAGGTGAAGTAGGATTTGTTACCGGACATATGACGAGAGCACCCACTATCAAGATACCACATGTGTGAGTCACGTGCTTTTAGAGCAGTGTGAACAACTAAACAAGTCAAATCATCCTTTCTTACCCAAATCTTTTTGGTCTTGGTGAATGTCTTGGCATTGTGAACACCCTTATGAATCTTGGTGTTCTGCCTAGACATGTAAGGTTGTCTTCTAACCCAAAAAGTATTTAAATTTCTACCCTTTTGAGACACCTTACCAAACAGTTCAAAGCAATAAGGACGAATGTAGCCATACCTACCACAGTGATGACAAATAAAAACAGGTTTTACCTCCCTTTTGTTAATCTTACCAACTTTAGGTAGATGAAGAGAGGGATCACCCTGGTCTACCTTCAACTTTCCCTTTGCTTGAGTCTTCAGGTCATATGAAGTAGAGGCCTGTCCCTTGTGAGCTGTTGCACCATAGCCTAGCCCACTTTTGTCACAACCCATCTGTTGAGACCCGAGGATGTCTTCTAGAGATTTGGAACCTTTGTTCCACATGAAAATTGTGGCTCTAGCAATACGGAGTTCTTCATCTTTCTGACAGACTATCTCCTCCAATGTAGCTTGTGACATCTCGAGGCTTTCAAGCTTCTCTTCATATGTGGAATACACTTTCAGAAGTTCATTCCTTTCAGTTTCACAGGATAGGAGTTTTCCACATAGGTCTTGCCTGTCACTTGAGATCTTGATGACATTCTGCTTTGCTGTTACAAGTTCTCCTTTGAGCTTGACATTCTCACTTTCACATGCTTTGAGCTTGAGAGAGAATTTGTCATTGATTTTGGACAAATTCAGAGATTCCTCGTAAAGCTTTTCGTAAGCTTGTTGTAATTCTTCACCATTAATCTCCTCATTGTCTTCCGATGTTTCATCATCCTCTTTTTGCTCTTCATTCTCCTTGACCTCATCCAATCTAGCAACTAAGGCAAGAAAGTTGCTGGATGGTGGTGAAGGTAAATCTCCTCTTTCATGAAATTGGCTCAGAATTTCCCATGCATCTTTAGCCTTCGTGCAGTGAGCGACTCGTTGCTGTTCTTCATATGAAATTGCTCCACGAATAGTCATCAAGGCTCTCTGATTGCTCGGATTATTAGGACTTTCGGTATCTTCTTCAATGGCTTGCCAGCTTTCTGCGTCAAAAGTTCTCAGAAAAGCCCTCATTCTGATCTTCCAATACAGGTAGTTATGCCCATCAAAGGTAGGAGCATGATGCAAGTTCTAACTACGAGCTAATTCCGCTGGCTTTGGAAGAGGTTGAGTGAAAGTGGACCAAAAAGCCATGAAAGTACTATCTCCGTCTTCACCGGATTCAGGTTCTTCGGGTTCTTGTTCTAACCCGCTTTCATCATCCCAAGTCACAGTGTAGACTTTCTTTCGATTCTTTTTCGAAGGGCATTCAAGGGCAATATGACCAAACCCTTGACATTCATAGCACTTGACCCCTTGTCCCTTTACAATCTTTTTATCAGTTTTTGGAGCAGGTTTTGGTGGAAAAGTTTTGGGTTTTTCATTACTCGTCTTTTGAAATAGGGTCTCTGAAATTAGGCTTCTTTTTCTTCAAATTTTTTTAAAATTGTTTAGTAAACATAGCCGTCATCTCAGACTCTAAATCAAATTCAGTCTCCGGAGTTTTTGCAGTCTCATGAGTACTAGTGAAAGCCACACTATCTTTTTGTTCTTTCTTTGAAATCTGGTGGGCTTCATAAGTCTGCAAATTTCCAACCAATTGATCAAGCGTGAGGGTATAAACATTCTAAGCCTCCTCAATGGCTCTCGGGTAAAGACCTCAAAATTTTTTCAACAACTTTAGCTTCTGGGATTTTTTCACCGAGTATGAAACAGGAATTTACGATATCACTAAGTTTTGCATAGAAATCATCAAACGTCTCATCATCGTGCATAAAAAGGGTTTCAAAGGCGGAGGTGAGACGTTAAAGTTTTGACCTTTTGACAGAAGTAGTACCTTCCTGAATTGTTTCAAGAATGTCCCAGGCCTCTTTTGCTACCTCACACGTACAGATACGACGAAACTCTTCAGGTGTGACGGAGCAAAAGAGGGAATTGAGAGCCTTACTGTTCCAACTCGAGTTTTGGTAATCAGTTGTGTGCCATTTATCAAGGGGTTTAGGAATATCAATACCATCTATGGTGACAATAGGTTCACTCCACCCACAGATCACGCAGTGCCAAACTTTCTCATCGATGGATTTTAAAAACGCTCTCATACGAGCTTTCCAATAAGAATAGTTTGTACCATCCAGTAAAGGAGGTCTATGAGTCGAGTTACCTTCACGAATAGAATCCATAATACTAGTCACACAAAATCACACTCCTATAGTTTTGAAAAAGACAAAGAGTAACCCGCTCTGATACTAATTGAAAATCCTAAAGTGATTCGTGATTTCCAATTCCCAATTATCCATAACACAGTCTAAATCATCAAGCACTTACAAAAGTGAGTTAGATTGTTGTTTTCGAAATAAATAATAAATCAACACAAACGATTTTTACGTAGAAAAACCAAAATTGAAGAACCTTCAATTGTAATAAAAAATCACGGGCGAAACGCCACTAATCAATCCACTACTGAAGAAAGAAAGATTACAAATATAACATACAAATTACCCAACTCAGTCAATTTGCCTTCAAACCTTCTGTAACTCTTTCACCGCGCCTTCGTCTCGGGACTGATTGATCTGAAGTTGAATTCACAACTTCGTTTATCGAATAAACGACTACGTACAGAATCAAACTCCTTTGAGACTCTATGTTTGAATCTTCGGAATCCACCGAAGAGAACTCTCTTGAATTTAAAGTAACAAACTCCTTGATGTATGTAACTTAGATCATGAGTGGAGAACTCTCTCAAAACATCAAGGAAAACTCACAAGACTTTCAGAAGAAAACCTCAAACCAAAACCCTAAGACTCTTTTACACAAGATCTAGGAGAAGTAAATCTAAAATCAACCTAAACAGATATAAATAGGAAAACAGAGTTCGCGATCTACGCTCGAGCGCATGAAAGCCCGCTCGAGCGGTTTTAGTAAAATATGCGTGTGACAAACCAAGTTTCTGCTCGAGCGCTAGAACATACGCTCGAGCGTGAAATCACACATCTTAGTATTTTTACAAACCTGACAAACTACTGAGACATCCCATAGTACGCTCAAGTGCCAATGGTTCCGCTCGAGCGGGAAAGACAAAAAACTAGGAAAAATTACAACTTTATCAAAACAAAGTTGTACGAGGATTTGACAACAAAGGGACCTAACAAAAGGGTTTGCTTATTTTGTTTTACTCAAAAGGAGAGAGTTGTTCTTCGATTGATTCTGGCGAATTTGGGCCTGAAACTTTGGTGGATTCTTGAGTGGTTCATTGTCATGGATTCAACGTTGGGTAAGATAATTTCGAGGTGAAGACGGTGGTAGAAGAGGCACATTGGGGTTGGTTCAATTTGGGAGTAGATTCGCTAGATATTTGAGAGTACACTTGTGTAATTCTTTTTTGTCTTTTTAGTGGATTGTTTCGTGGCTTTTGCCCGTGTTTTTTTTTTTAATCATAATTGGAGGTGCTCTAATTGTGATTTTTCCATGTTAAATGGTTGTGTTGATTTATCTTTGATTGTTTGATTGGGATTTCTATTTACTGGTTAAAACTGATACATAATCATAAATCAATATCTTGGGGATTTTGAGATTTTTCAAAGGTGAAATTTCAATGAGTAATTAACATGACATTTCAATAATCACAAAAGGAACTCCAAATAATTTTTTAGGAAACCAGTGTACGAAAAAATTTACAATGACATATTTATTATGATAGGTAACTGTCTTGCATCTAATTCCTTCCCTGAAATCATTTACTCCGACCAAGGTATTTACTTTCTTCTGCTTCTCCTCATATTTTAGATCAAAACTTTCCTTCCATGGCTTCTTCATGTTTACCTAAATCAAAAGAGCACCAAGTAAAACATCATGTTACCGAAACATACAAGTAATCCGTAATTCCAATATGAGCAAAAAGTAATAATTTTTGAAAATCCACAATCCCAAGCAATTTATAAAAAAGAAAAGATAGTCATTCTCCTAGTGATAAAAATACGCAAAATGAATACTCAATAAAACAGTAAATGAGATCGATCACATAACAATTATTTACCACATAATATATAATACACAAATGAACCACCAAACCAACATTTGGCAATATAGAAACAGGGGCAAAGAGACTAGGAGAGAACTCCAAATCCTTAAAAGAAGTCTTATGTTAGATACTCAGATTTTATGCTTGCTAAATACGGCCAATATTTTAGAGACAATTCAATTTGATATTTTGTACAAGTGAAAAGGTCAAAAAAAAAAAAAAAAAATCAATACATAATATGGGTGTTTGGGAAGTTGCTATTTTAGTAGGCTATTTTAGCCTGCGTTTGGTTGTGTTTTGTAAATGTGATTTGAGAGTATGAGTTGTATTTTGAGTTTATGGGTTGTAGAATTATGATTTGAGTGTGAAAAATTTGTTTGGTTATGGTTTTTAAATAGAGTGTTGAATTGTGTTTTGAAAATGTATTTTGAATTAAGTTTTGAAAGTTTGATGTGACATGTGAAAGGTGAAAATTTGTTTGGTGATGTGTTTTGAAAATAGTTTTCAAAACTTAATTAAACCAATAATTTATCATCAAACACACAACTCATATATCGATATCCATATTTTTTATCAACAATAATAACCAAACTATTTTTAAAATACTGAAATTAAAAATTGATTTTTTTTGTCAATTAAATTTTTTTTTTGTAATTTTTTTGAATAATTGTTTTTTCGAAATAATTTTTTCATTTTAAAATAAACCTATGTCAATTATTTTCTGCCAATTAATTTTTCTATCAATTCATTTGTAAAATATGTTTTTAATTTATTTCTAACATTTTGTTAAAGTCAACAACTTTTGAAAATACATATTAAGAAAGAAGGAATAAATACACTAAGTTTAATATTTTAAAATACAAATCATAACGTAAATCTTACAAAAACATTATCAATTTTTTTTTCCATTTATTACATGTTATGAATTTCGTCCAGATGTGATAACAGAAATGCAATGCATTATTGTACCCGTTGAGCTCATATAATTGTGGGGATTGGCATACGAAATGACTATTATGCCCCTCTTCCCTTAAATGGAGACTGGTTACATAGAACAAAATATAAAGGGTAAGATAGTAATTTCACTTACTTACTACCTACCCCCTATTGTTTCATAGCTGTGTGTTCAACACTGAGGTAAATAAAAAGGAGAGGATGCAGCTGTGTACTCAGTACATGGATATCATTAAAAAAATAATAATATTAAAAACAAATAATATTTAACAAATAAAAAGTAAATAAAAAAAAATACAACATGAACCTTTTGAACCTCACCCTTTCTATTAAATCTAAATCTCATTCCGTTTACCACACCAACTTCACCATCTCAGAAACACCTTCTCCAGTTACATCAGAGAACAAAAATTAGAGAAATAGCACATATCCACCATCTCATTAGGTCCTCCTTCTCTACTTCCATAATTTACAGGTTAGTTTTGATGCCAGTTCCTCTTCATATTAGCTTCAGAAGGAGGGGAAGAGGAGGACAACCGGTCGGTCATCCCGGTGGTCTACCGGCTGGTCATCCCGGCCCAGTCACCATTCCACCTCCGTATCTGTTGGCTTTGTTTCATATCTGTTCCATTTTCATTTGTTATATTTTCTGATTTCTGTTCTAATTTTGTCACGCTATCATTTACTTTTCTGATTATCAGTTTCTAAGTTATAATAAACTATATGAAACAAACCCAATATAAATGAGAAATGTCATTCCCTATGATTTTTTTTTTGTATAAAAATATGTTTCTATGGTATCTGCCTAATTAAATTTTGTCACCAAATTTTTTTATATTTATTTTTTACATAAAAATAAGTTTGTATGCACAAAAATGTACTAATGGTTGATATATTTTTCATACATTTTTCTTACCTCTCATATGTTTTAATATACAATTTTCTTTCACTTTTGCAGTCATCATGCCAAGAACAATCATGCCAAGAACAAAGCGAACCAGGCCCGAACTTGGTGAATCCTCAAACCCTGTACCACCACCACAACAACAACATGATGGCTATCCAAGTAATGATTTTGCAACATATAATCATGAACAAGCCTATGAACATTTCATTACTCGACTAATTGTTACGGGGAGAAACGTAAAACTACCTTCTCAATATGATTCACTCTTACTTGGCAAATTAGATACAATGGGAAGGTTACCATTAAATAATTTACCAAATAAGATATATCCCCGTCTTCTACGATTATTTTATGTTCACTTGACACTGGGTGACCAACAAAATGAACCGTTCAGTCTTACCTCTTATGTTAAGGGGAAAACAATCACACTCTCTCTCCGTCGTTTTGCACAAATTATTGGAGTCGAAACAGGAGATGTACAATGTTATTTTCAAAATGAGTCTGCCTTAGAAAAAATTGTTGATGATGTCAGTCAGATTTATACCACAATTTGTGATAACCGATTTAGCGACACTAATTTAGAAGTCAGCCATTTAAAACCTCACCTTCATATTCTCCATCGATGGATAGTTGAAAATGTCAGTCCTAAAAAAGGACATTATAATCGTGTTTCATGTTTTCAAGTTTACTTGTTATATTGTTTTGAAATTGGACAAAAATTAGATTTATTCTTTATATTACTAAAAGAAATGATGATTGCAAAATTTGAAACTTTGAGTGGCCGGTCACTACATTTTGGAGCTTTGTTAACCATAACTTTCAAAGCCCATGATGTGAACCTTGAAGGTGAAGGATGGATCAGAATCACTTCACCAATTTTTGAGCATACACTGACCCGAGCTGGTGGTGCTGACACCTTGATGGGCTCTATTAATCTTGAAAATGAACCAATACCTGATGAGGAAGAACCCAATGACAATGCCATGCCACCACATGAACAACCTCAGTACTGGACTGATTATTTAGCCTTGGAACAAGAACGGTACAATCAGCGCCTACAATGAGAATAACAAATGACTAATCAGTTCAATACATTGGGTACTTGGTTCGATGAAATAGCCACCGCTCATAACTCACTAATTCATCAATTTGGTGAGTTTCGTGTAGACTTAGAGAGACGTGCTGAACTAACAAGGAACCGCATTGATTAGATTGACTATCGAGTCACTCAGCTATACCATCAGCATTTCCCTCCACCTCCAACACCACCTGACAATGATGTTTAACTTGTTCAAAAATCAAGTAAAATGGTTCACAGATATGGTGATTATATTTTTTTCCCTTTTTTTGTTTTGGTTATTTGTTTCCTTATTTTGTTCTGATTGTTTTACTGTTGTTATTTTGTTATAAACTTTTCTATTCACATACTTAATAACAACGTGGGGTTTTTTTTGGAAGTATTTAATTACACAGCTACAATGTTATAACAATCTGTACAAAAATATTATGCATTGAAAAAATTATTTGTACAAAATTTAATAAATAGTACTTCATAAATGTCTACGAAATCCTTCATTTGAACAAAATGAATAAAAGTTAAACAATTATTAAATAATTTGTTTGCATCAATTAATAGAAAAAATTAAATTAATGTTCTGAAAGGAAATAAAACAAGTTACAATTTAATAATAAGCATGTGTACCAAAAAAAAATATTTAATAATAAACATTCTTTTTTTTAATGAAAAGGAAAAAAAAAGTTAATATAAACTTGTGTACAGAAAATTAAAAAGAATACCCCAGCGTTTACACAAATTAGACACCCTTACTTGAAGGTGTACCCCAGCGAATTTTTACACATTCTTCATATAAAATCATATTTTGCTATAAAATCGGGTGATATAAAACAATAAAATATAATTTAATTTTTTATTTTATTAATTTAATTTATTATTATTATTATTATTATTGTTATTATTATTATGCTTTAGTTTTTATTTGTTTATTTTTTATTTGTTACACTTTTAAATGGTCAAGTTATCACCACCACCACCACCCACCACCCACCTCCCACCAGCCACCACCACCTACCAGCCACCATTTGCCACCACCACCCATCACGACCCACCACCCATCTGCCACCACCACCCACCACCCACCACCCATCTGCTACCCACCACCCACCACCACCCATCTGCCACCCATCTGTCACCACCACATTTAATTTAATAACAACATATTTATTTATGAAAGTTTCTAAGAAGTCAGTAAATCACAGAAATGATGGTTGGGCGAAGTTATGTAGTAACGGTATCATAATGACTGAAATTAGTAAAATAATTACACATTTACAACCAGTAGTCAGTACGATATTCACTTGCCTTGTTCACATCCCTTTTCTATTGATGGTGAACATGATTTTGCCATATAGCAGTAGCAATTGCATCCCTAACGTTAGATTGGGATGTTAACTCATGTTGTGACATGTCAACATAGTCAGCTTGGTCTCCAACAAGGCCGTCTGCTTCTGCTTCTGCGGCCATTTCATTATCAGCTTCCACAAAGAATGGATCCATAGCTGCATGTAAACGGATCCAATTGTGCACTACACAACATGCAATCACGAGAGGCCCTTGTCGTGTAGACTTGTAATTTGGCAAGGACCGCAATATTAGAAAGCGCTTCTTCAAAACACCAAATGTTCTTTCTATGACATTGCGTAATGACGAATGTCGATGGTTAAACAATTCCTTAGGTCCTGCATAACGATGGCCGCGAAACTCTTACAAGTGATACCGTTGAGACCGAAATGGGGCAAGAAATCCAGGCATGTTCGTGAAACCAGCATTAACTAAATAGTACTTGCCTACATGTAAATAATGAATACACAGTTCCGTCAATTGATATGTACAAAAACAGACAAGGAAATAAGTGTACCGTATGTTATTCAGGGACAGTCACCATTGGGTGGGTGTGGGAACTGTAGATCAGCTCGTGTAATAGAGTCGACCAGAATAGCGTTGTCGTGAGCGCTACCTTCCCATGCAGAATTAATAAATGTGAACAACATATCGAAGTCGCAAGCTGCGAGTACATTTTGCGATACCGTTGCTTTCCGACTGCGAAATGTATTTTGTCTTGAAGCAGGGACCCATGCATCCACCAATGTGCCATCGATAGCACCGACACAATCCTAATTGATAGATATTTGTTTCATATTAAAAGCAAAACGAACTTCGATATTACTTTCATACTTTTAAAAAAATAATATTTATTAACCCTTATTGATATGAAGAAACTTACAGGACAGTCATACTGTTCGTACCTTGAACCTGGGAAAAAACCTCCTGTCATTTAAAATTTTTCCCGGTGTGTCCTCTAGGTTACGTGGTTTGATAACCGATGATGAAAGCTTGCACAATGCCCGAATAACAATTTTTATGTGCCGACAAATTGTTTCCGTGGAGTGTTGAAATCTATTTGCCATTATTCGATGGCGATCATTTTGTTCAAAAGTGTATAAAAAAATTCCAAGCGATTCCTCCACACTGATTTGCATATGTTCAGTATCGATAAAGCCATTATGGAGTAAAGTGTCTTTCAATAAAATGAATGTTTGTGCATCCATTCGCATAATGTTCATCATTGTTTCTGGATGTCCATTTAATAGGCCGAAGATGTAATCATTACCTCTAATGGACATGTTCGCTACGGTCGGCGACTACTTGACGCCTTGATATGGTCATGCATTAAAGCAATCATCAAAAAATCCATAAAATCATCAACAACCTCATCCTCCTCTGATGAGAGCTCCATTGTATTGTTTTCTCTGTCGGATGCCATATGGTTTTGTCTACATCACAGTAAAAGGATAATTAAATAATATGTTATTCATGCTGTAACAGTTAGCATTATTGGTGAAACAGTAAAATTCAGAGGAGAACAAAATTTATTTAACACATGGTGATATTATAATAACAGAACATAGTTTTAATATAACAGAAAACACTTAAAAGTTCCAAAAAAAAAAAAAACATACGAACATAGAAAAGGAAAGAGGATATGATGGAATGAAAAAAAAAAAATAAAAACCAAATCAGGAATAATGAAATCATCAAACAGTTCAGCCAAGAATATTTGCTAACACAAGCAAAACAGAACGTCTCAGTCACTGCAAAGCCAGGATCATGGCTAGGCGTAAATGGGTAGGAGTGAGCATAAAAAACCTTCGCCATTCCTTATCCTTGAACAGTGTCAGTGCCCTAACGTACTGCAACGGTGGTATGTCCCCAAGCTCTAGCAATGCATCTTGGCATGCATCAAGGGAATAATCATCACCACATGCACTTACAGCCTCAGTCTCATTTTCTCGTGCACGTGAATGTCCTGTTTTGGCTTGAACATAGGATGTGAAAGCTGCGCACACATCATCAAACCCACTTGATCGAGACTTTTTGGAACGACCACTGTCAGTCTGGCTGGTTGCAGGGCCCCTCTTGTGACTTTTGCCCTTTGTTGGATCCATATACTCATCCCTGAATAAGTCAGCAGGAAGGGCCTCAGCAGCATTACTCCCACCAGCATTACTTCCACCAGCATCAGCGTTCCAAATTTTATTTAACATGCCATCTTCTTCTTCTGAGTCAAGGGGTCCTTGTGTGGATGCACAAGACAGGGCCCCTGTGGCATAACAATTTTCAACAATTTCAGCCATTTCTTGAAAATATTCAAACCCTTTTGTCCTAAACTTCTTCACATTTTTGCTAGCCTACAACAAGTACAAAACAAGAATTAAGCACTGTATATATCATGAAATGTTTAAAATAAAATTAGAAAATAGTACAGATTAATGGAAAACCTTATCCCAAAATTCATCGGATGCAACAACAGTGCCTATAATAGGATCCCATCCCAGACCAGTCTGTGCCTGGAGTCGCTTAAATGTCTGGTAATCAGCTTTCAATCGCTGATATTTTTTGGCGCACCTTGACACCTGTATACCGAAATCCATATATGTTGTGCAACTGATTTGCATAATGATTCCAATGCCTAATTGTCCACGAAGTAGTACGGCCCGTTGTTTGATTGTTTCTAACCTCATCTCTCAACATATTTATTAATTTCGTTTCAATTCTGGGCGTCCACATTTTGGTGTTCTCATTGTCATCGGAATTATTTCCATCCATCTATAAACATACAAATTATATTTAAACTGGTTTGAAGGAGAACACGGATAAAGGAAAAAGAACAGATGATTTTATTTCGAAGAAAAAAGTACATAGCAGATTAATTGAATTTAAATAGCAGAAATATAATCACCAAAAAAAAACATTCAGATAGCAGAAATATAACCACAAATAATAAAAAAAAATCAGTTAACATTGTGTTTAAATAGTAGGAAACAAATCAGTAAAAGAAAAATTAAGGAAAAAAAAGCAGTAAAAATCCCGGTAGGTTCAAACAGTTGAGGGGAGGACCGGTAGGTTCAAACCATTAAGGAAGAAATGGAAAACGGGAAGACAAAACCGGAAGAGGTGGGAGGACCGGGTGGAAGACCCGCGGGTCGACCAACGGGATGACCCGGGGACAACCAGCCGGGTGTCCCAGGCACTGCCGCTGTAGGTTCTGATCGATGAATGGTTCAAACAGTTCATAATTTAAAATAACAACTGATCTGAAATGGAAAATACGCCTCTACAATTTCTCATAAACCATTTAGGAATTGATTTCAATTTCTCCGAAATCATTTATACATAACAGATGAATGGTTTACTGACTATTCTTGAAGAGCTAAAAAGTTGAAACAGTTCAAGATGAAGAATGAAAACATTTATCGACTCATCTGAAATCATTTTCAGATAACAGATAAAGGATGAAGGATTTATTTACCAGATTAGTGGGAGTTAAATAGTTATCGCCGGTGATGGAATGTGTATACTAATTGAATGTGCCACTGTTTGCTCGTCGGATTCGACAATAAATTTGATAAATTTGACCTGAAAAAAAAATAAAAATAAATTAGGATGAATTTCTCAAATAATTTCCCTATAAGAAAATATATAAATAAATTTGTGAGTAATTTCACCTCGCAGTCGTCGTTGTTTGGTTGCCCGTAATAAAAATCTTCCGCAACGCACAAATCGTAACTCAGTCGATTTGTGAAATATGATACCAGTATAGAGCGGGTTGGGTGGATTCATTATTTATAAAATGAGTCTGACTTTTGAAACCCACCCATGATGAATCTAAAGCACGGATGTTTGATACAGAGAAGCCACCCGTGATGAATCTGAAGGACTGATGTAGATGAGGTTCACATGAAAGTTGCAGAGACGATGAAGAAGGCAGAAACGTTGAAAGGAAGATACAAGCTGCCAAACAGATTTTCAAAATGTAATTTGAATTAACACGCGGAATCAACTTTTGAACGTCATATCCAAACGTCATGCGCGAGCTCACGTGTTGAAAATTGATTTGAATTAACAACCAAACAGAGCCTTAGTTTTTGGCTCTTTTAGTAGGCTAAAATTTTTGTATTTGGGAAGAGAGTTGGATTTTTTTTGTAGTTGGGTATGATGTTTGTGAGAGAAAAATTGAAATGATTATGGGTTTGATGTGATATTTTGTCTGATTGGCTATTTTAGTCTATTTTGTCATTTTGTGAATTTTAACCCAAAAAGCTAAAAAAAACCTTTGCCAAACAATTGGTTGAGAGAGAGATGTAATATAAGAATTAAGTAATATCATTGTGAACTTTGATATAATTGTATATAGAATGAATCCAAATGGTAACAATAGTGGCAAGCATGCAAAAGAGAATGACCCCAAAATAGCATTCGAAGCAAATGAACAGTAACAAATGCAGTGTTATTTTTAAAAGATAAGAAGGTAAAGTGCTACCGGACCATACACAAGGGAGTCAAGTAACTTCTGCCCTATATTTTATTATAGAAAACAAACTAACAAGAAGTAACAAAGTAGAGTTGGTTAAATTACTCAATTCCACAACCAAGACAGGTGTTCAAATCTTGCTAGTATGTTGTTTTCACTACAGAAATATTAAAAAATGACGAACAAATATATCACTGGTTGTTTGGTTCACTTTGTTTTAGAACCATAATGGAAGCCTTAAAACCGTGAATGAAATATTAAAAAATGACAAGCAAATACATCACTGGATGTTTGGTTCACTTTGGTTTAAAACCATAATGGAAGCCTCAAAACCGTGAATCAAACAGTTTGGTTTAGAACCGTAAGGGAAGCCTTAAAACTCCGAATCAAACTGATTTGAATGTTCCAAAAGAGGTTTGTATAACAAAGATAAAAAGAAAAAAAAATCTATGACAGTAAAGATTATCCAAAACGTAAAAAAGAGGTTTCCAAGAAAAGATGACCCAAATACAATTTGTCACAAGTTTGTTTTGATGAAATAATATATTTTGACCACAGGCACAAATAATTAACTTCGCAATAGCAATCGCCCTAAGAAAACAAGTAAATGTGCATAAAGAAAGAAACAAAGGAGAAAGAGAAAAAAAAAACCATTTACATTTGAGTAGGCAGAGAAACAAGACTCTGGATATTGTATACACGAGAAATAGTTTCTGCAATTAGAGACTTAAACTAATCAGGACAAAATGTAAGAATATATAAAAGATGGCAAGTAACAACACAAAACATACCTAAATCAGACCATGTTATAAAGAGGACTATAACCAAATCAAGCTAGTTCAACTCATGTTCAGTTTATTAAAAGTTCATTTAAGATTCACTCATTATGTAAACAAGTTTTCAATGCATTTTGAAGCTCATCACCATCTGAAATTAAAAAATCAAAAAACAAAAAAAAAAAAAAATTAGGTACTCAAGCTCAACTCCATTAAAGCTCATTTGAATTCATCAACTTTGAGCACATTCTTAAATTCGTCAAGTTTTTTTGTGAACAACCTACCCATTCCTTTGGGAGTTGTATGGCTTATTTTCATCTTTAATTAACTTTAAAAAAAAAATTCATGTCAAATTTCTTTACTTTTTAGATCAGAGTTGACTATACACAATCTTAAAAATCATAAAAATTTGATTTTTATAATTTTTTTTTTTCTCTTTTAAAAGAATAATCAGTTGTCATTTTAGTTTTAGCCCAAGTTATAGACACCCAAAATTTTAAAATAAATCCAAAGATAGAAGAAGAAAACCAAGACAAAACTAGAAGAAAAAAAAATTGCAATAGGACTAATGTGTGTATATAGGGATGTAAAAATGCCTCGAGTCCCGTGGGCAGCCCGTGGCCCGAGGTGGGCCCAGCTAGGTTAGGTCTAGGCTCGAGTCCAGCCCAGGACCTTATGCTTGGGCCTTCCGTTTGAAGCCCAGCCTGGCCTAAAAAACTTTTGGCCTTGCGAGCAGCCCAACCCTGCTGACCCGACCCTCTCTTTGCCAATAGTTAAATTTAAAAAAAAATAAAAGGCAAGTTGCTACCAACGGTCAAATAATTTTGAAAAATAAAATAAAATAAAATAAAGGCTTGATCTTGTGCAAGCTGCCGTGGAGTTGAATATGTGTTAGGACTCCTATATTGAGATTTTGAAATTATATTTGTTGTTTGGAGATTTATCTTTGTATAGAGACATTTGTTTTAGATTGTCGGCGGTGGATAACTTTAATTGTTGTAGAAATTGCATGAGAATTAGATTAATTGAAACCAATTACTCATACATCTTGCATTAAACGTTGTTTCATATTTATATATTGAAAATGCATCATTTTGAGAAAAATGGGTGAATATCTTGGTGAATCTAGTTAGGGAGTGCAGTTGTGGTATTATCTATATTGCCTGTGTGTCCTTAGTGAAAGTCCAGAAACTTGTGTAGTTAGGTTTTGATTCTTCTGATTAGTACCGGTAAAATGGCTTTGATAGTACTTGTATAGCCAACTGGCAGACATGTATCTAGAGATTCCCAGTGTTGTGTATCCATTACCCTGTTTTCTAATTTAAAAAGTATTGTTTTATGAATTGATTTATAATCATGGCATTGCATTATTTTGAAAGAGAAAAGGTTAATATTTTGGTAAATGGCATGTATATGCATTCACTATATGACTTTATTAAGTATCATATAGGGTGTTAAGGTATACTCTACTGGGCTATGTGAAAACCAACTTTCAGGTGCTAATAGTATGCTTCCACCAAAGACTTAGCTCCGGAGGATCTTGAAGCCGAATGCTTATTCGTTTTGTATTGTAAATATTTCCATTCAAGCCTCGAGCTTTTATTTGTATTGGGCTTGACCCACTTTCATTGTAACCAAGCAAGGGCTGAGGCAACATAGGCCGAGGGGGGTCACGTGCCCCTCCTCAGTTTTGCAAAATATATATATATATATATATATTTGTGTTATTGTCATGTATAAAATGTATTCTATTTTTTTTTCTTAACATGTTCTTTGACTAATGATTTATTATATTGTTCACAACAAGTAGTTATTTGATACTTTGGGAACACTATGTGGTATTATTTATGTAGTAGTTTAAATAAATAGTGCAGCAAAAAATATTATAGATTAGATATAATGAACTCATTATTTTCAAATAGTTGACATACCACTTAGTGTGATTTGTGATTTTCTATACTTTGAGCATCACGTAGGTAACGTCATATAGTACTCTAACACTGTTTAATAATTTTTATTCAAAACACATCATTTATAAGTAATGTCATCTCTTTAATATTTTTCTGTCAAATAAAAATAAAATAGATTTTATAATAATTTGTGCTATAAATGATGTGTTTTTATTTTTTTAAATTAGGAATTTTGATCTATAATTTTTTGTGCTAAAATTGCAAATTTACATCATCATCTTACACCGAGCTATTCCACACTATTATAGAATTTTGATTTGTTCCTATTAATAATGAATATGTAATTTTTTATGTTTAAATTTATCTCATAAAATGATTATTATCTTAATGTTGCTCATGATTTTTTTTTAAATAAAAAATTATAATTAATAAGTGCCCCCTCTAATCTAATTTTCTAGCTCCGCCACTTTAACCAAGTATCACCTTGGAAATATATATGTAGCTATAAAGGCATGAACTTATCTGTATTCCTTTTTAATTCCAGATATCACTTTGTGGTATATGCTATAGATTCAAGATTTAGGATTTATGAATGTATAATGCATATGGCACCTTTTGTATTGTTTTCCAGATAATTAATGAAAGATTGAAATCTTATTAGTTTTCCGCATATTTAGTGTATATTATGGGATTATTTGTTGATACATTTTAGGGGCGTTACAGAATCATTACCAAACCTTTCGGACTTTTCTGTGTGGTTGTTTGGAATATTTGGCTCAATCACAACAATGTGCTATTTAACTTTGATGGCGCAGTGGGCAAGAATGGTCTGGCTGGGATTAGAGTTGTTGTACGAAACTTCAAAGGAAATATCCTAGCCTCATGCTCAGAGCAAATCTCGCATTTTAACGTTGTAGATCATGTGGAGGCTTTGGGTGCTCTTCGGGTTTTGATAATGGTTAAAGATCTGGGATTTGTTTATGTTCATATAGAAGGGGACTCCCTCACAGTGGTCAATTCGGTGAAATCTAACAAGTTGAATTTTTCAACTGTTGGCTCTGTGACTGATTGTGTTCAATCAAACCTTACCGACACAGAAAATTGGGTGATTAGTCAAGCGAAGCGCAGGGTAATCAAACGGCCCATTGTCTTGCTCGTTTGGTTCTCTGTAAACGAGTTAAGTCTGCCCGGCGAGACACAGAAAGAACAACTCGCCATACGATTGCGAACTCAAAGGACTTAAATGTTGAAGGCAAAAAGGTGAGGTTATTGGGGCATCCAAATTTTCCGAAGGAAGGGAGTTATGGATGCTTCATGGATGGGTTTCGGCCAAAACTATGCTCCAAATTGGTTATGCAAAAATTCCCACAGACGGCGCCAATTGTATGAGCACGAAATAATTCTTCTCGTATGATCCTGTTGATCAAGTTTGCACTCCTCCAAACAACGTTGCTTTGCCACCTGAAAACACAAACATGAGCTAACCGGCGGGTGTGTGTCGGAAACCCCTCCGATGCCTAAGTCAGCAACTAAACAATAGACAATAAGCTCTGTGTATTCTAGAGTAAGAATTGGGATACCTATACATAGGTCTGGTCATGAGTTTTTATAGACTTTATGTCAGCCGCCATTCTTCTTATAACTTCGTCTTGCTCCCTTACGCGATCTTCGAGAACCTGATGATCTATTTTCTGCCTCTGTCTATTAGGGCTTTGAGAGCGGTGTGGACTTGAGCCCTGTCTTTCTCTCGCTTCTCTCCGCGGATTCCTTCGCTGGGGATCTAATTTCACCATAGGTGGGATAGAAGGTAAACCTTCGCACCTCCCACCCCCCTCCAGGGTTTGCCCATCAATAGCAAATTACGACAAGTCTTCATTGTGCACCATTGCTCCCAACTAGAGAGGAAAGCTTGATTAAGAGGTTTTGTTTTTTGTGGAATCCCCACAGACGGCACCAATTGTACGAGCACGAAATAATTCTTCTCGTATGATCCTGTTGATCAAGTTTGCACTCCTCCAAACAACATTTCTTTGCCACCTGAAAACACAAACGTGAGCTAACCGGCAGGTGTGTGCCGGAAACCCCTCCGATGCCTAAGTCAACAACTAGACAATAGACAATAAGCTCTGTGTATTCTAGAGTAAGAATTGAGATACTTGTACATAGGTCTGGTCGTGAGCTTTTATAGATTTTACTTGGCACAATCCTAGTAGGATTTCCAACTCTCCTTATAAGAGTCCTTCTAGGAATCACACACCCTAGTCACTACCAACCAAGTGAGATGGTTTGCACAATCCTAGTAGGACTTTACTCTCCTTAGCAGAGTCCTTCTAGGAGTCACACTCCTACTCATTACCAACCAAGTGAGATGGTTTGCACAATCCCAGTAGGACTCTAACTCTCCTTAGCAGAGTCCTACTAAGAGTCTCATCACTGCAAGCCAAGTGAGATGGCTGAACCCTTTACCTCTGTTATACATTCCTGACCGTGCTCACATAGCTCGGTGATACTTTAAGCACCACTATCAGTCTTGACTCTGAGATAACGCCCTGCAGAGCTATTCTTTAGCTCGGTTCTCCCTCCACTGATACCTCGGTCCAGGATAGCTAGGTTAGTTCACTAATAGCCCATCTCTGACCGACCCGATGTTTAGATGGTCAAGGACCGTGCTACATGAATAATTACCTCGGCCCATAGTTCGGCCAAAACTAGAAATATGAGATGTCTTCTTGGCCTAAGACCGAGCTACACCAGTCCTTATTTCGGCCCATTACGCGGCCCAACTCCCAAATAAGACTCTTCCTAACTCGGCCTAATTTGTTTACAAATTACCCTCTCAGGTTCTTAGGCATATTTTGAGAAATAGTAAAAAAGTCAAATATTTGAATGTACAAAATTGCATAATCAATACAATTAAATTTCATTGCAATTTTTCTTTTCGTGCCGCACAAAATGATATTACTGTTATAAGTAAAGTATCACATCAATTATCTCTCAATTTTTAAAAATTATCTTTAGTTCATGAAACAAGATGGACAATTAAAATATGCTGAATTTCATGACATTTAAAACAGCTGGATGAAATGCTTAAAAACTGTGTAAAGTGAAAGATCAAAGAGTTAGGCAGTGTTGGTTTAGTTTTAGAATCGTGATTTTAATTAAAAAAAATTTAAAATTCATAATTAAACATATAATTCAAAACTCAATTTAGAAATTATTTTTAAAATTCATAACCAAACACATAATTTAAAAATAAATTAATTTTTGTTTTCAAAACTCATAAGCAAATTCTTTTCAAAACTCTATTTTTTTATTTAAAAAAAATGATTTTTTTATTATTTCGTTCTTTAAAATTATTTTTTAGTTTATATTTTTTTGAAAAATACAAAATTTCAAACAATATTTTGTTTATTTTATTTTTGAAGAAAATTATTTTTTTATTTTTTTGAAAATATATATATATATATATATTTATTTTTATTGATAAATCCCATTTAGAAGTGTTTTAACCCAAGAAGTCCATGAAGGAATTTTTTTAACCCACTTTGTCCTATTTATACTTTTATTTCATAAAGTCATTTTTCTTGATTTATACTATTTTCTTAGACTCGTATACCTTTATATTTAATATTGATATTTAATATTGAAAGCAGAAGAGAGAAAGGAAAAGACCAAGGCATAAGAAATTTCATATACAAATTAAATAACATTGATGTTATTATTTTATATTATTATATAATGTGAATATATTTTTAATTGACAACACATTAAAAATAATGTGAACATTCTCTCTCATCTTATGTGAATATATTTTTAATTAACAGCACATTAAAAATAATATGAACATTCTATCTCATTTGATGTAAATGTTTACAACTCCTTTCCGAAAAATTCTCTCTCATCTAATGTAGTGATGTGAACGTCTACAATATGTGAACCTTCTTACTTTTAATTGACAACACATTAAAAATAATGTGAACATTCTTTCTCATCTGATTTGAACGTTCACATCATCTTTTCAAAAAATTCTCTTTCATTTAATGTAATGATGTGAACGTTCACAACATGTTATATTTTTAATTTATAATACATTTTATTCACAATATGTAGTGATGTGAACATTCACAACATATGAACATTCTCTCTCATTTAATGTAGTGATGTGAACGTTTATATTCGTATTTTTAGTATGAATATTCACATCATGTAATTGACAACACAATGAGAAAAATTCATTTTAAATTAATGTGAATATAATGATGTGAATAGTCATTTTAATTACATGATGTGAATATTCACATCATGTAATTCACAACTCAATGACAAAAATTCATTTGAATTTAATATGAATACAATGACAGTCAACATTCTAATGCATGGGAACTACCAAAATATAATGACAATCAACATTAAATATCAACATTAATAGGGGACATGCAGTGCCGGCCCTGGGCATGGGCCAACAAGACCATGGCCTAGGGCCTCTCAAAATAAACCCAAAAAATGGGCCTCCTGCTATTATGGTTTAATGTAATATATTAGGTATGTTTTAAGTTAAAAAAAAAAATTAAAAAAGATTCAAACTAACTTAAAACAAATTGACCTATTAAAAAATTGAAAAGCCTATTCAAAAAAATTAACATTGTTATCCATTAAAAATAGATCCAAAAAAAGGGTCCCTCCTATTATAGTTTATTGTAATATACCAAACCAAACCAAGCCTTAAGTCCCATCAAATGGGGTCGGCTACATGAATCCTTCTTCTCCACGCAGTCCTATCAAAAGCCATTTCATTAGTCAAATTAAGTAGATTCATATCTCTATTTAAAACGTTAGTCAACGTTAATCTAGGCCTACCCCGTCCCCTAACACTTCCATCTACCGTTACAACATTGCATCTCTTCACTATTGCCTGTATTGGTCTCCGTTGAATATGGCCAAACCATCTCAAACGATTCTCTCCCAACTTATCTTCTATTGGTGCTACTCCTATCCATTCCCGAATACACTCATTCCTAATCCTATCTTGTCTAGTCTTACCACACATCCACCTTAGCATCCTCATCTCAGCCACACTAATCTTATCTACATGTTGTTTCTTGGTTGCCCAACACTCCGTCCCATACAACATAGCTGGTCTTATAGCCGTTCTATAAAACTTACCTTTTACTCTAGTGGGTATTCGTTTATCGCACAATACCCCAGACGCACTTCTCCACTTACACCATCCCGCCTTAATCCTATGGGCCACATCTGCATCAATCTCTCTTGCTGTTGTGATAATCGACCCTAAATAACGAAAATGTTCACTCTTAGGCAATTCTTGGTTCTCAATCTTCACTTCTCCTCTGCTTTCATTGTTACTGTTACTAAATTTACACTCCATGTATTCTGTCTTAGTTCTACTTATCCGGAATCCTTTAGATTCAAGAGCTTTTCTCCAAATCTCTAACTTAGTGTTAACTCCTTCTCTAGTCTCATCCACTAGCACAATATCGTCTGCAAAAAGCATGCACCATGGCACGTCATCCTGAATATTTATCGTCAACTCGTCCATAACTAATGCAAAAAGATAAGGACTTAAGGTAGATCCTTGGTGTAACCCTACAGTGATAGGGAATGCATTTGTCTCTCCAGTTGGCGATCTAATAGTGGTC
Organism: Camellia sinensis; assembly: GCF_055761805.1. Taxonomy (NCBI): domain Eukaryota; kingdom Viridiplantae; phylum Streptophyta; class Magnoliopsida; order Ericales; family Theaceae; genus Camellia; species Camellia sinensis. Next base: position 102,336,526 of record NC_138966.1, read on the forward strand.
ACCACCCCTTCATACATGTCCCTAATCACGTCAATGTAACCTTTTGTCACCCCTTTCTTCTCTAACACCCACCATATTATATCCTAGGGCACTCTGTCATATGCTTTCTCAAGGTCGATAAACACCATATGAATGTCTCTTTTCTTTTCTTTATACTTTTCTATTACTCTCTTCAAAAGATAGATCGCTTCCATTGTTGACCTACCAGGCATAAACCCAAATTGATTCTCTGACACCTCTGTTATATCTCGCAATCGGCGTTCCATCACCCTCTCCCACACTTTCATTATATGACACATTAGCTTGATTCCTCTATAGTTGTTACAATTCTGGACATCACCTTTATTCTTATAGATTGGCACTAACATACTCTTCCTCCACTCATCTGGCATATTCCTAGTCAACAAAAATTTTGCTAAACAATCTAGTCAACCAACCAACTCCCTTTTTACCCAAACACTTCCAAGCTTCAATAGGGATATCATTGGGTCCTAAAGCCTTATTTGATTTCATTTTCTTAAGTGTAATTTCCGCTTCAAAGTTCCTAATCCTGCGATAGAACCTATAGTCTTGGTTTATCCTATTACTGGCTATTTCTTCCCTTATTGTCGTACCTCCATGCTCCTCATTTAATAGTTTTTCAAAATAATTCTTCCATCTTTCCTTAATCTCATCATCCTTCACCAATACCTTAGAATCCTCACTCTTGATGCACTTTACTTGATTAAAATCTCTTGTTTTCCTCTCCCGTATCTTAGCAATTTTGTATACCCTCTTCTCTCCCTCCTTACTATCTAGTCTAGTGTATAGGTCATCATACACTTTCAACTTGGTCTCTCTCACTACTTTCTTGACCTCCTTATTAACCAATCTATAGCTCTTAAGGTTTTCCTCAGTTCTATCCTTCTACCACTTTTTAAAGCACTCTTTTTTTGCCTTAACTACCGCTTGAACCTCTTCCCTCCACCACCAAGTTTCCCTAGAGCTGGGTCCCGTTCCTTTCGACTCTCCAAGCACTTCCCTTGAGATTCTCCTCATACAATTGGCCATCGAGTTCCACATAGTGTTAGCATCACCTTCTAAGTCCCAAGTACCTTCCTTATCCATTCGATTCTTAAATATTTTTAGTTTATCCCCTTTTAGGTCCCACCATCTTGTCCTACGACGCCCACCATCCTTCTTAGCTTGGTATTGCCCTCTAAAACATAAATCTAATACCAAAATCCTATATTGAGAGACCATACTCTCTCCAGGAATCACCTTACAATCATTGCATTTTAAGCGGTCCACTTTTCTCACTAAGAAGTATTTGACTCTTAACTAATCCACTCTTAAAGGTTATCAAATGCTCCTCGCTCTTCTTATACATAGTATTGGCCACCACTAGGTCAGAAGCCAACACAAAATCTAAGATAATCTTTCCAGCCTCATTTCTGTCACCATAACCGTATCCACCATGCACCCTTTCATAACCTAGTTTATCTATGCCCACATGGCCATTAAAATCTCCACCTATAACCAGGTTCTCTCCTACGGGTATCTCCTGTAAGATCTCATCCATTTGCTCCCAAAAATCCCTCTTAGTCTGATCATCTAACCCTACTTGAGGGGGTATATGCGCTAATAATGTTCACTATATTCCCTTCAATAACTAGTTTAACTAGCATAATCCTATCTCCTTTCCTAGTGACCGCCACTACACTTTCTACAAGACCCTTGGCAATTATGATTCCTACCCCATTCCTGCATCTATCCTTACCACTATAATATAGTTTAAAACCGGTATCCTCAATTTCCCTAGCTTTCTCTCCCGTCCACTTAGTTTCTTGTATGCAAGCTATACTAACTCTCCTCCTAATCATAACATCTACCAATTCCATCGTCTTACCAGTTAAAGTTCCTATGTTCCAAGTGGCTACCCTAAATCTATAGTCTTGGACTAGCTTCTTTACCTGCGCTCGTCCAGAAAAGCGCAGAAACCTTTGCTCATTTTTCACCGCACCCAGGCGTCAATGCGGCGCCCCTTGCTCACTTTTCGAAACACCCGGAGGCAGGCGCAACGCGTCACTTGAGGCGAACGACCTAGCATTTAAACGATTCAAAGTAGGATTCATTTTCATAAGGGATCCGAGCGGCTTTTTTACGTGTTGGCTGTCGGTTACCTAACACACAACCCTCCTCCTTAACCCGGGCTTGGGACCGGCGGAGTTGTTAACAACCCCGGCGGAGTTAAGGTATATTTTAAATCTTAAGGTATATTATAGTTTATTGTAATATATTAGGTATATTTTAAATCTTAAAAAAATTTAAGTAAGACCCAAACTAACTTAAAATAAATTGACCCATTAAAAAATTGAAAGGACCATTTAAAATATTAACATTGTTATCCATTGAAAATGATTTTGCAAAAAAATTAGATTATGCAAGTATGATTGATTTATTTACTTCTAAAAATGCAAGAAGAGCGAGGATTAAACGACACTTATTAATTGTTGTAATGTAATACTAAATATTTTTTGTGATTTTGACACAATTTTTTTGTCTTCTATTTTCATTTTGTTTTCATTCAATGAAAAAAAAAATGTAAAGGGCCCCCAAAAATTTATTAGTTGATTATTGGCTTTGGGCCTCGAAAATCTCAGGGTCGGGCCTGAGGACATGAGAGATTGGGCGTGTTTTGGTCTTCTTATCTGAAATAGGATCTAATGGAATAGTCAAAAAGAATATGGGTTGAATGGAATAAAACTCTTAGAAAGAGGACTTATGAAAAAAGCGCTTTTTTTTTTTTTTAAGTAATTGCCAAATAATTTGTTATGATTTAGCTATATATGGATGATTCAAAATTTTTTTAAATTTATAAAAAAAATCAAATATTTAAAAAATTAAAAAAATATATTTAAAAATAAAATAAAAAATCTAAAATGAAAAATAAAAATAAAAATTATATATTTAAAATAAAAAACAAGTCATTTTAAATTTTTAAATATTTAAAAAAAATATAGCGCACACATATAGTAAATACAACGCACATTTAAAAAACATATATTTATCCTTAAAAAAATAAATTTAAGAAAAATTTTAAATATTTAAATATTTCAAAAAATAAATCTAAAAAACTTCAAAATATAACACAATTCAAAAACTCAAAACTTAAAATACAACTCAAATTTTTTTTCAAAACTCATAACCAAACAAATTTTCCCTTTTCAAAACCCAACTCAAAACTCATAACTCAAAATACAACTCCACACTCAAATCATGATTCTAAAACTAAATAATAGTGCTCTAATAATCATTTTGTTTACTAGATTTTATATATACTATGCGATGTATCGCTGTTACATTAATAAGAATTAATGTGTCAAGTAGGGGTGTAAAAATAGTTTGTCAGCCCGAAACCCTTCTGCGGTCCGACCAAGTTAGGCCCGAACCCCCAAGACTGGGACTGGGTCATGTGTTTTTTGGTCAGGCCCGAGAGCTTCGCTCATTTGGCTTGGCTCGACCCGCTGACAGCTATATATTTGAATCAAATTTGTATTATAAAAAAGGATGGCTATTTTTGAAATTATATTTGTCATTAATTTTTTTAAAACAAATGTGTCAAACATATAGTTATCGATATCCAATAATCTTGATTTTTCGCATGGATATTTTACCTAGCAAGTCCTAAAAAGCAAACAATTCGAATCACCGAAATTGATCAAAAAATTGGCCTACCAAACCCAAATGCTTTCTCAAATTGAGATAACAACTTAAAAGAATCCATACCTTTTTTCTAACCCCTTCCAAATTACTCTAAATACACCCGTCTCCCCATGTTATTTTCTCACAAACAAATCTCTCTCACAAACTCTCATCATTTATCAACTCAACTCTTTAAGTTAACTGTCAAGTCTAATTTTTAAGTGGCAATTATAATTGTGCAAGAAGAAACTTTCCCAAAATAAACTAATTTTTATATCGCATTTGTCATTCAGTAACATTAATTGTTTGAGTTAATATTTATTAGCTACTCAATTTTTTACATTAATTGTTAGTTAATATATATTAATTTTTTAATTGATATTTCAATATTTAATTTCCTAATGTTTTTATTAGATTATAGAGATGAATTATAATGTAAATGATTGGTAGGCTAATAGGTGATAATCTAGTTCGGATATACTTAACCTATAGTGATACAATTTCTTTTTCATCAATAATCTATATCTATATTATTTGATGAAATAAATTTGTAATATTTTATAGAGTAAATTGTTAAAAAATCCAACCTAAAGAAGACAAAAAACATTAAGTTCAGTAGATATTTTTTATTAGCGAGAAATCCACCTTTTGTAAAAAGTTCTTTTTGTTTATTTTGAAGGACATTTTGCTTTCAATTTTACCCCTTAATTTATCTATTAATTGTTTGACTATCTGTTCAAATTTATATATATTTATTTAAATTATTTTCTATTTATTCAATTTTTTTGACTATCATTCAATTTTTTTGGGGACAAATTACACTGACCTCCCCTGAGGTTTCTGATAAATAGAAGGACCTCCCTTATAGTTTCAATAATTACAGCAATTTTCTCTACTTTACCTGACATTCTCCAAATTCTCTAATTCTGTCAAATTGAAACAAACGGTGTTACTTGCATGGAATAAATGACCTTATTACCCTTCCTTTTGAGCACAAAAAGACGACACTACCTTTGTCCTTATTCCTCTATTGACCTTATTCCTTGACCCACAAAATGACCTTTTTTTAATTTATTTTTTTTAAATATTAAAAAGTGTTTAAGAAAATTTTATTTTTTAATTTTAAATATATAATTTTTATTTAAATATTTATTTTATTTTGTAAATATTTTGATTTTTTAATTTTAATATTTTAAACTTAAAACATAACTCCACACTCAAGTTGTAACCAAACACATAAATCAAAACTCAATTCAAAAATTATTTTCAAACCTCATCACCAAATACATGACTCGAAAATTCACACTACTTTCAAAACTCTATACTCAAATCGTAACCAAACAAATAACAAAAAGGTTAAATTTTTAAAAGGAATATTTACCAATAAATCACATTTCACAAACTGTTAAACCAATTAGTCCTAACTTCATTCTTTTGTTCGGGTAAGTCCTATTAGTGGAGAGGTTTGTTTCTGTCTGATCCTATTTTCCATATGTGGTGTCACTGTGTGGACGGTTTCACCCTTTATTGTTATGTTTCCATATTCTGTTGCGGGATCACGTGATTCTTTCAATTTTGTGGGTATCACAGTTGATATTTCAATGGTACATGTTTCAGCCTTTTCATCTTAGGGTTTTCTGTTGTATCTCGTCCAACTTCCTCACCCATTTCGTTCTCTGCAAGTTCTTGTCACCATGTTAGAAAGGGAGAGAGGTCCCCCGTGTGTCGTCCCTGTCCATCTCCCTCGAGCGCTCAAGTATGGATGCATGTATGTGTCTGTGTATGGTGTGTGATGCTCTCTCTCTCTAAACCGTGTATGTGTGTCTGGTCTGTTGGGTGTAATCCTCTCCCTCCCTCAACCGTGTGTGTGTCAATATCCCTTGGGTGTGTGTCCAAATCTATCAATGTGTCGGTCTTGAGTGTGTGTTGTGAATGTGTGTGTGTCTGCCAGTGTGGTGATGTGCATGTGTATGGTCCAACTTCCTCACCCATTTCGTTCTCTGCTAGTTCTTGTCACCATGTTAGAAAGAGAGAGAGGACCCCCGTGTGTCGTCCCTGTCCATCTCCCTTGAGCGCTCAAGTATGGATGCATGTATGTGTCTGTGTATGGTGTGTGATGCTCTCTCTCTCTCTAAACCGTGTATGTGTGTCTGGTCTGTTGGGTGTAATCCTCTCTCTCCCTCAACCGTGTGTGTGTCAACGGTCCCTTGGGTGTGTGTCCAAATCTATCAATGTCTATGCATCTCGGTCTTGAGTGTGTGTCTGCCTGTGTGGTGATGTGTCTGTGTGGTGCTTGTGTTTTAAAGGGTATGGGTTTTCAATATGTGGAATACGTGGCAACCAAAAATCACATCAGTCTTCTACAAAAACCCTTAGTAAACTATTTGGGTGTGGGCCTTGTGTTAACCCCCAAACACACCAACCCAGCCCAAAACAAAAACCCCTTACAGCGCTTTGCCATTCTGTGACACCCTCACAATGTATCACATGCAACACACCACACATCCATTCACTAATTACGCACGTGAGACACACACACCACACCCAATTTTCCCCTAACAGCCGCATCAATAACGATTAAATGAGGGTAATTACGTCCCTCACAATTGAATGGGACTAAACGGTTTAGTAGAATAAAAATGGGACCAACTGGTTCATAAGTTTAAATTTTAGGATTTATTGGTAAATCTCCCTTTTTAAAAATATATTTATAAAATAAAATAAAATAATTAAAATAAAAATAAAAAAATATTTAAAATAAAAAATAATTTTTTAATTTGTTTTAATATTTAAATAATATTTTAAAAAATACAACACATAAATGTATGAAATATAGTACACATTAAAATAAATAAATAAATATTTAAAATGTAAAATATTTACCCTAAAAAAATAAATCTAAAGAATTTTAAAATGCATCTCAAAACTCTTTTCGAAACTTATAGTCAAACAAATTTTCTCTTTTCAAACCCCAAATCAAGACTCATAACTCAAAATAAGACTCCACACTCAAATCATGATTCTAAAAATAATTTTAAAAAATAAAATAATTTTTTTTTAAAATTTTTTCTTTTAAAATAGACTCTTGAAAAAAGTTTAGTTTTGAGTTTTGAAAAGAGTTTTGAATTATGTATTTGGTTATGAGTTTTGAAAAAATAATTTTTGAATTGAGTTTTGAGTAGTTTTGAGTTATGCATTTGGTTATGAGTTCTAAAAATTTTTAAAATTATTTTAAAAGAAATTTTTTTCCAAGATTGTATTGTAAAAGAAAAAATTAAAAAAAAATTATTTTATTTCTTTTTTTAAAGAAAAAATTGGTCTAGGGTCCCTCTCCCACTTTTCGTAATGGAAGAGATCCACAAACTTATTTTTTGATGTCTAAGGTCCCTAAACATATATCAAAAAAATTTCAATCCTTTATACAATCTTCATCATCTGAACCATTCCATTGCTCAACCAGAATAGCCCTAGCTTGCTCGCAAAGCGTCTTGACCTCAGCTTCTGTTAGAGGCTTGAACTCCATCAAGTGCTCGATCTGCCGATCCAGATCCGCGTGCGAAGGCATTCTCTCTCTCTCTCTCTCTCTCTCTCTCTCTCTCTCTCTCTCTCTCTCTCTTTCCGATCTAAAACACCGATCAATTAGAACAGATCAGCGGCGGTGGGAGTGCAGTGGTGGCAGAGAATGAGGACGACGGAGGAGGAGGAGATGTGATGGGATCAGGGGATCAATGCTCTGAAGAAGCTTCGACAGTGGTCGGAGATCGTCACCTCGAAGCTGTGAGAGAAATTGGCCTTCAAATCAACCACAAAGACAACGCCGGTCGTTTCTTCTTCTCGTTCTGTTGTTCGTCGGAGTGGTGGGATCAATTACCTATCTTTTTTCATGCAATGTGTTGGAGGAATTTAGGCTTCTGATGAAATCCATCAGTTAGTTGCTGCATTTAATTTTCCTCACATATTTTGAGGTATTGCTGTATAATCACTAATCTTTTAGTGGTTTGTTTCAGTTGGAAGTTCAATACTTGCATGACTATGCGGGGATAAGCACAAGAATTGGGTTGACAGCGAACCCCATCGTCAACTTCTCAGGTGTATTGGGGAGCAATGTTGTTGCACTGGGGACTGATGTCTCCTTTGACACCAAAACAGGGGAATTCACCAAGTGTAATGCTGGATTGAGCTTTTCCAATGCAGACCTTATTGCTTCATTGGCTGTGTGAGATGCTGAAGACACTCAATATTGGTGAAGTCAATTTTCTCTGGCTTGGAAAGTCCAGAATTTATCAATTTTTTCTGATTTGAAAATTGGTCAAACTTTTCTCTGGGTTAAACCCAGAGAAATTCTTTGGGAGTCCAGAATTTCTCTGGACTAATTTTCTCTGGACCAATATTCTCTGACCTGAAGAAAGCTTCATTATTGTTATTTATTTATTTGACCTGAAGAAAACTATATGATTGAAAATACAGCTTTTATATCCAGTTCGATTCTTAAAAAATACTTATTTGTATTTCTGTTTTCTTAGAAAAGAGCCTTCTAGCTATGACTTTGAAGCAACATAGAATTTTTGCTCACTCAAGACCTGCATGTATGTATCCTACACTTGCAATAATTTAAGTGTGTATGTAAGGGTATGTGTATGCTTGTGTATAAATGTAGTACCATGAAAATATTCTTCTGTTTATTACCTTTAAAAAAATAGTTAATATTTTAATGGTAAAAAACACACTGCTTCATCAAAAAAAAAAAAATTCCTGAACTGTCAGTAGCAACAATGGTGGAGGATCAAACCCATGGCAGAGAAATTTGAAATTTCTCTGGAGTCCATGAAAGGCTAAGGAAATTTCTCTGGCAGTGTCCATGAAAGGCTAAGGAGGCAGAGAAATTTTGAATTTCTCTGGACCAATTTTCTCTGACTTGAATTTTCTCTGGATTGATGTTGAGGGACCTTAGATATCATGAAAATATTTGATGTCCTTTATACTATAAAATCATAATATCAGGAACCTTAAAAAAAAATATCCCTTTTTTAAAATTATTTTTAGATTCAAGATTTGAGTGTGGAATCGTATTTTGAGTTATGAGTTTTGAAAAGAAAAATTTTGTTTGGTTATAAGTTTTGAAAAGAGTTTTAAGTTATATTGTAAATTTTTTTGCATTTATTTTTTTAGGGTTTTTCTTAAAAATATTTTAAATATTTATGTATTTATTTATTTTAATGTGTACTATATTTCATACATTTATGTGTTGTATTTTTTAAAATATTTAAAATATATAATTTTTCTTATAAATATATTTTTAAATATTTTAATTTTTTTTCTTATGTGTTTATTTATGATTTGAGTGTACAGTTTTGAAAGTAATATGGAGTTTTGAGTTATGTGTTAGATTATGAGGTTTGAAAATAATTTTTGAATTGAGTTTTGTGTTATGTGTTTTGTTACGATTTAAGTGTGGAGTTGTGTTTTAAGTTTAAAATATAAAAATTAAAATATTTACAAAATAAAATAAAATATTTAAATAAAAATTATATATTTAAAATAAAAAATAAATCCAAAAACACTGTTTGTTCCAAACACTTTTCCTTCCTATAGTAAGGTCATTTTCTTCCAAACCCGTCCTCCAATCCAAAAATATTTTTTAATATTTTTTAAAAAAGGGGCAATAAGGTCATTTACAATAGGAAAGTAACACCATTTGTTTCAATTTGACAGAATGAGGAAATTTGGAGAATGTCAAGTAAAGTAAGGGAGGTTACTATAATTGTTGAAACCACATGGGAGGTCCCTGCATTTGTCAAAAACCTTAGGGGAGATTAGTGTAACTTACCCTCTTTTTTTTTTTTTTTTTTTCTATTTATTCAAATTTTTTTGTCTATTTGTTCAAATTATTTTTTTTATTTGTTGAATTTTTAATCCTATTTTTTCTTATCTGTTGAACAAGCTTGTTGAATAGATTAAAAAATTGAATCTGTCTATTGTTAAATGAATATGTCTATCTCTCTATCTCTCTCACTTCTCATCTCTTTCTCTCTAATCTGTTGATTTAACAAACGTGCTTTTTTTCCCCTCTATCTGTCTCTCTGTCTCTGTCTCTGTCTCTATCTCTTTCTTTCTTTCTCTATCTCTCTCTCAACTACATATTTGATGAAATCCAAAAATTAACGAAGATTTGTATTTGTACACAATTCATAACAAAATTCAGAAATGAATTAAAATCTTCCAAAACCACAACACAAATTTGCAAAAACAAATCTCAAAATTATTACAACATAAATCATACAATTCAAAACAGTCTATTTGTCAAACTCCAGATCAAATCATAGAACATGTCTAACGGGATCTTTATCTATGCAAATCATTTTTTAATTTTTTACCTATGAAGGACACCATGACTATGGCAGTGAGCAACCCTAGAGCTAAGATTTATGTCGAAATTAGACTAATGTTGGTCGATAACAATCGCGGATTGAGCAGAATGAAAGAAAAATTAATTTGTATGTATATATACACATGTGAATATGTATGTATAGGCAAAGAGATAGAGAAGAGATTGAGAATGTTTACTTAGATGTAGAGAGAAAAATCGAAAAGGAAAGGTATGGCAAAACCCTAACCCTAGGTAAACTACGGCAGTGGTGGTGAAGCTTCAATTGGAAGATCTGGTGATTTAGAAAGCAGATCTAGACTTAAACATATTCAAATTCGGCCTCATTACTTGCGCCAAATCCGGCGCAGTAGGCGATGACAGTGAGTGTTTGAGGCGGAGAAGCTTAGATCTATAGATTTGAGTCATTAGCATTATCACAGAGAGAGAGAGAGAGAGAGAGAGAGACGTCCCGATCAGCAACGAGCAGGCGGAACTCTAGTGCGATGGAGCTCTGGTACAACGAGCTTGAGAGAGAAGATGGAGAGAGGCGGAGTGGAGGAGGGCGACGACGACGGATTGGCGGGACAGTGGTGGTGGGGTGGATGACGGTGGTAGTGGTGGTGTTGGAGATAAGAGAGAGAGACAGAGAGATTTCGTGGGTTTAATTTTGATTTTCACCGCATAACACACACACACATATATATAGTGGGTAGTTTGGTCATTTTATTAGAGTTTGTCCTTATGGATAAAATATTTTAGAGTGTGGATCTTTGGGTAAATAAAATTTAAATTTGAATTTATGGACCAAATGCCCAATTTTATTTATTTTGAAATAAAAATTACTTTTTAAATCTTATAATTTTTTCCCCTAAGATGTTCATTGTATTTTATGGAGAAAAAAAAAAAAAGGCAGGGCCCAGCCCGAGCCTAGACCTGAGGCCCAACCCAAGGCCCTGATTTGAGTGGGCTTGGGTTTGGGCCTGTGTTGAAATTTTCTTCACGTGGACTGGCCCGACTTGGCTCGAAATTTAGTGGTAGCCCACGAGGCCTGAGACCGGACCGAGCAGGGCCAAAATTACACTCCTGAAGTCAAGTATACAAAATAAGATAAGACTATGTAGCCATCATAATATTATATTGATTTCGTAAAAATAAAGCCAAAAGATATTGAAGTGTATATGATAAACTAAAGACTAGAGGGGTTCATTTTAACAATCCCTATTTTTTAATTTTTATTTTTTTGGATCATTTGTGATGTGCTAAAATAAAAAGGTAGTCTAATTTAACTATGATTCCCTATTGGTGAATAAAGTATTTTATGTATCATTTCAACTCATTATTTGTTATATCACTTTAAAAAGTAGAACACAAAGTAAACACTCAATTCTTTGATTAGAACACAAGTGATTTATCAAATTATGCTTTATCATACGAAAAAGTATGTCACTTTAACTTAGCATACCATTACATAAAATATTTTCTCGAATTGAATGAAGTTAGGTTTTAATCATTAGATCTAGCGTGATTGTTCTAAAGAGATTTTATTAGTTAGATTAGTCTGCATCATCTAACCCAACCATGTATTGAATTATGGTGCTTTGTGGCTGTCTACTGTCTTAAAATCCACACACATATATAGCAAGCACAACTTGAGTTTAATGTAACCATCTACATACAACATAAAAAGCAAATGATGTTGTGGATAACTAAAATGTTGATACCTAATCTACAATAAATTTAAATGGCTTTTTTTAGGTTCAATTCCATCCGTTTTTGTATTGTCACTACAAGAAAAAGGCCCATTTGAGTCATCTTATTTGCGAGAGTAGTGTTTGTCGTCACAAAAATGTGCTATTAGCGTTGGTAATATGAGATTGTTGCAACAAATACTTTTGGGTCTTATTGTTTGAGTCAGCAGAGCACACCGTCACCAAAAAATATATATATTTACGTCAGCAAAAGTCTTACCATCAAAAAAATGTATCAAAATCCCAAAAATTCCAATTTTTATCCAATTTTTTTTTGTTTTTTTTTTTATCCGTGAATATTCATATCATGTAATTGATTGATTTATTTATTTTTTGAGTGGCGCTTATTTGGTAAATGTAAGTGTGGGTTTACTGGGTTTTGCCCACTATCAAAGTACGCAAATCGAATTTGGGTTCTATTTATAACCTCCTTTTATTTTTTATTTTATTTTTTAATTATTATTATTAATGATGATGCGGAGATCTGCAAAGCATATGGTCCAAAATCGATCTCCACCCAAAAATATAACACAGTCTTCTTATAGGACTGGTGTGCTGGTCTGAGATTCTTTAATTATAGAGGATAAACTATTAAAATTATTTGAGATTTCAATGCATTTCAAACTTCATCTCTTTTTTGAGTTACTCGAACTCAATTTGTAGTCTGTTCAATTAATTTTTTTTTGTGATCAATTCAAAAGTATAAACAAATTAAACAATACCATATTTTTAAAATTCGTTAATTTAACAAATTTTTCAACGTTGAATCCAACACTGAAATTAGATTTTCCTTATAAATATACCAAACTATTTATGTGAGAAAATCTTCAAAGACAAACTTTTTTAAGTGTATTATAATCTCCAATTTCAAACAACTTTTGCCGTCGCAAAAATAAAAGAAATACTGTAATTAGTTTTTATTTTTTACAATGATTTTATTTTTTTTTTATAAAAAAAAAAAATCACAATCTTACCATTTACAATGAACATATCTTACAAATTAATTTTGATAAAGTTCATCAATTCATTGTTGAAATTGCAGTATCACAAATAAGGGAAATTCTATGATACACATTTTAAAATAGGGTGCATATTATATGCTCTAATTATGGCGTTTGATTTTTAATTATGACCTATTGTAATATTATTTATAATTTATTTATGATTTAATTATGACATTTATTGTAATTAACACTACATTTCAGTATGATATTTTTTTCATCAGCCTTTCGTTTATTGATGAATTGGATTTGTTATATCTATACGTATGTTCATCAATAATTTTTTTTTTATTAATTAAAAAAAAAACTACAAATATTATAAATCGTAATTACTGCACACTTTTAAAGATGTATGTTTTCCTTTTTAAATTGATCCAATCCAATAAATAATAGGTTACTTTCTAAACTTAAGACATCAAATCATGGCGTCTCTCAATCGGGTAAACAACTATTTGTGGACCAAGTTAGGTTGTGTTAATACTTTATATTTAGGTATGAGAACATTACATTCAACAATTAAAGTTTCATAATTGAGAGGGTAATTTATAAATAAATTGGGCCGAGCTAAGGAAGGGTTTTCTTTGGAAGTTGGGCCGTGTGTTGGACCAGGGTAAGAGCTGTGGTAGCTCGGTCTTAAAGCTAATGAGCTTGGACCAGGTGAAGTTCAAGCCGAGCTATGGGCTGAGGTATTTGGGCTTCACAAGTTGGACCTCACCTTTGTTAGCTCGGTATAAACGGCCAAGACCGAGATATAAGTGGACAAGAACCGAGCTAGGCGTCGCATATGAAGGCACCGGATTGAGTATGACAAAGGGCTAGTGTTAGCTCAGTCATACTGTTATTCAACCGTGGTAGTCATCACAGTTGGCTTGCAATGATGAGAACTCCTAGGAGGACTCTGCTAAAGAAAGTAGAGTCCTACCAGGATTGTGCAAACCATCTCACTTGATTGGTAATGAGTAAGGTGTGTGATTCCTAGGAGGACTCTTGTAGGGAGAGTTAGAATCCTACTAGGTTTGTGCAAGCAAAATCTATAAAAGCTCATGGCAGGACCTATGTACAGGTATTACAATTTCTACTCTCATAAACACAGAGCTTTTTGTCTATTGTCTATTTGCTGACTTAGGCATCAGAGAGGTTTCCGGTATACACCTGCCGGCTAGCTCACGTTTGTCTTTTCAGGTAGCAAAGCGAACACGTTTGAAGGAGTGCAAACTTGATCAACAAGATTATATGAGAAGATTATTTTGTGCTCGTACAATTGGCGCCGCCTGTGGGAAACAATCACAAAGAACAAACCTCTTGATCAAGTCATCTTTCAACTGAACCAATGGTGCACAATGAAGATTTGCCACAATCTGCTATTGATGGGCAAACCCCGGAGGGGGGAGGGAGGCGCGAAAGTTTACCTTCTATCCCACCCATGGCAGAATTAAAACCCCAACGACGGAACTCCCGGAGGGACACAAGGGAGAGACGGGGCACCAGTCCCCGTCGTTCTCAATGTCTTGAAAAGTAGAGGCGGAGGTTGGATCCTTAAGTTTTGGAGGATCGCATGAGGGAGCAAGACGAGCTAATAAGAAAGATGACGACAGACATGGAAACAATGAAGTGCCAGATGAAGGGAAAAGGGGTGGCAACAGGAAAAGGGCGCAAAGGCAACACGCTTCCTCGCCACTTGGAAGATCGCGACAGGCATATCACACCATTACAAGTAGAGAGTAAGAGCCTTAAAATAAGCGACACTCAGTCAAGGACTTCCAGGACTCATTGCTCCAGGCTTGAGAGAACGAGGACTCAAAGGTCGCATACAGAAGGGAGCAACTATCGGCCCTCGCACACGCACCAAACGACGTCTAAGCACACGGAGTTGCTTAGGACGGCGGACTTACGAACAGTGCTCGAGGAGAGGGCCCATTGGAAAGAGGACACCAGGGCTCGTGATCCTCGCAGAGTTTTAGCCTTGCAACGATTGGCTCCTAGGACACATGGGAGTGTCGAGATAGGGATGCCGATGTCGCGCCTTGCTTACGAACCAGCAGATAAAGTTTTGGCAAGACTGCAGAGCTCGCCGTTCGTTCCGGCAATTGAGAACGCACTATTACCTTCAGGCTTCCACCAGCCCAAATTCACCACATATGAAGGGAAGTCAGACCCCTGTATGCACTTAAGCCACTTTCGCCAGGTTATGGTAGTATACCGGCAAAACGAGGCCCTAATGTGCATCTTGTTTCCATCCAGCCTTGGTGACCTGGGCCTAACTTGGTTCGAAAGACTGCCAGAAGGCAGCATAGCCTCATGGGCACAGTTGGCGAAACATTCGTGACGAGATTCAAAACGAATACTAAGACGCTAGTGGAGATTGACCAGCTACTCTCCATTGACATAGGAGAGAGAGAGACATTGAGGTCTTACAATAGTCGCTACTGGGAGACTTTCAACCAGATTGGGGATTGCCCTACAAATCTCGCCATCGCATAATACAAACGGGGTTTACCAGTCGGTAACAAATTGAGGGACTCAATCACGATGATGCCACCCCTCATGATGGAGTCCTTAATGAAGAGGGTACATCAACATATCCGAGTAGAGGAAGATAGCGCCCGTGCTAAAACAAAATCTAGCACAATGGCGATACCAAATAAAAAGACTACCGCAAAAGTTAATACGGTGGAACAACCAAGCAGGAATGGGCGAGGCAGGCGAGCCAACAGTGAGGACCCAGAAAGAGGAAGTTAAGAGTCCGCACTGCCATCACCACCATGTTCAATAAACTTATCTACCAGATTCTCAGTGAGATACGTAATGAACCCTTCGTTCGACAACCAACCAAGTTGGGAGAAGTACAAAGAGGATATGATGAGAGGTCCCGTTGCACCTTCCGTGTAACGCCCTTAAAATAAACCCATTATTCATACATTCATGATATAAGAAATTGACAATATAATCAAGAGAATAAAGTGTACATCTATTTATCAAAGTATTTATCACAAAAGTATTACATGTTGACAACAAAAGTAAATGGCCTACGAGCTTACAACTTTCCAAGCCAACATTTGGTTACAAAAAAAAAAGTACAACTCATACACATTAAGCCATCGGCTTGAATTTACATGTAATACACAAAAGGTAAATAACAAAAAGGGATCTTCAGCCTTTAAGTCTCCCAAGCTATGTCCTTGGAGGTGGCATATCACCTGAACCTGGAAATGATATCCCATATAGGGTGAGCCAATGCTCAGTAGAGATATACTAAACCGAGTATGAGAAATAACTAAAACAATAGCATTTGATATATGGTTGACACTTATGAACCAACTTACAACACTTTTCAATTCAACATCAAGTACATCCATTTTTCATTTCAGTTTCCTTCACTTATACAGTTTCGATTCATAACTATGGCTCAGAACCTGGCCAAACAATTCAATGAGACTATAACACATATTAAAACACTTCCATACTTCACAATTCACATGAGAATATAACTCATATTAAAACACTTCCATACTTTAACACTTCTATATTTCAAGTGATACACAAATTTGCTGTATCAGTGGAGTCCATCCCCTATCTCCTCCCAAACAAGTTTGAGAGTCTATCCCCTATCTCCTCTCAAACCATAGAGTACATCCCCTATCTCCTCCTAAACAATATATATATATATATATATAATGTATTTAAATACTTATCATATACAATAATCAATCAATACACACAATTGCTGTATTATTCCAATCGTCATATTCAATGGCATATTCAATGTGGTTAGTTTCAGTTTTCCCTAATCATTATACAACGTCTACAACAATCAAGACTATCCTCCACCGATAGCCCATAGCAGTTATCTCTAAACAGATAATAAATTCATCAACAGATAAAATATCAACATTTTAATAGGTGAGTGATTAAAATATCCAACAACACTATTTACTACCACAATTTTCCAATTTCATGAATTCCACTTCAATTTCACATTTCCCAAACTAATTATTCAAATTAATTATTCAACATAATTAGGGCATTTTTTCCTTTTTCTCAATATTAGCCCAAAGGCTCAATTTCATCGATTTAACGACAATAATTTCATTTTTCAATGACTCATACACACATAGGTTTTAACATTTGAAAAATCCCCTTTTTATAACCTCGAATCGAACCCTAACTTTCTCAAAATGACTAAGCAACACCATCTAATCAAAATGACCAAAATTTATGTTAAAACTCATAGAATAGAGTAGGTTATCCAAATCCACAACTTTTCAAATTAAAGCGAAGCCCTCACGAATCTCTACCTTTCTTCCAAAGGGACTAGCGTAGAAGACCACTAGAACTAGATGAAACCCTAGAGAGAAGGTATATAGAGAGAGAAAGAGCAGCTGGTCTAGGGTTTGTATAAAAGAAGATGATGAAAAAGTAAAGTGTAACCCACTGTTGCCAACTGATATATTCGAGGCTCGCTCGAGCGAAGGAGTGGTCGCTCGAGCGACCAGACACAAAGAAACCTCGCTCGAGCGTAGAAAGCCTCGCTCGAGCCAACAAATCGAAACTTCAAATCTACAATCCAGAAGCATGCTCAAGCGAAGAAACCCAAAACATAGATCTCGCTCGCTCAAGCGAAGAAAATTTCGCTCGAGCGAAGATTTGCAACCTTCAGGCCAGATGCAGACGCAAGCTCGAGCGTAAGACTTCTCGCTCGAGCCACTAGACACATCACCCAACTCTCGCTCGAGTGAAGGAACCCTGGCTCGAGCGAAGGATCTAAAACACAGAGCTCGCTCGAGCGACAAAAGTCTCGCTCGAGCGAAGACACCAAAATCTGGGCAGCAGCCATTTGTTTCAAAACACTCCCAATCTGATACCAACCTGCCCAACACATCTTAAATTCAAATATAAGGAATTAAAGGACGAAAATGAAACAAATGCAACAATACTCAACCGCGGAACCTAAGTCCAGAATACTGTACATAAAAGGAAAAACCTGGGATCGCTATATTCCATGATGAGAAGGGGTACCGTACTGAAAATTGCACACCGTTGAAACAACACCTGGAGGAATTAGTGGCCGCTGGACACCTGGACCAGTACATTAAAGGGGAAACACAGCCTGCCCTCCAGGACCTCAATAAACCAATTGGGGTGTCGATCGATGGTCCACCCCAAGGCATAATCAATGTTATACATGGGATCATCGAACCCGAGCGGGTATGTGAGCTCAGAGGGATGATCAAAAAGGCTGAGCACTTAAGAGAGGTATTAAGTGCACAACCTACCATCAAGAAGGGTAGAACAGAGGCCACAAACGTCATATCCTTCTCAGATAAGGATCTAGCAAGGTTACATTGCCCACACAATGACGCACTGGTGGTCACTTTGCGAGTCAAGAATTTCGACATTAAGCGAATTTTGATTGACCAAGGAAGCTCATGCAAGATAATGTACTACGAAACCTTCAAACAACTAAAATTGGAGAACAAAGACTTGGCACTAGCGACATCTCCCCTTGTAGGTTTCAACTCAATGCCAGAGTGGCCAGCTGGCAAGATAATCCTCCCAGTCAAGGCAGGAACCATGACAAAACAGGTGAAATTCTGGGTATTGAAGGTCCCTTCCACTTAAAACATAATCTTGGAAAGGACATGGCTGCATGCCATACACTTAGTGGCTTCAACCTACCATCAAGCATTGCAGTTCCCTAACGAAGCCAGAGTGATCGAAGAAGTCTTGGGAGACCAGATTATGTCAAAACAGTGCTTCGTCACAGTAAATGGTAGTCGAGCTGCAAAAAGGTATGTGTAGATGGTGGAAGAGCCAAAAAGTAATGAACTGTTTGTGGATGTTGGCAAAACAACAGAACAGAAAGCAATAGAAGATTTGGTAGAGGTAAGGATAGATGAAAAGAACCTGGAAAAGTTCTTTCTACTTGGCTCGTCTTTATCCAGCATTGAGAGAATAAAGGTCATGGAATTCTTGACCTCTAATATCGAAGTGTTCGCCTGGACACCATATGACATGCCAAGCATTGATCCAAACATCATCTGCCACTAACTTAATGTCCACCAAACTGCCAGACCAATAATACAACGCACTCGCAGATCGACACTCCACCACGCAGAGATAGTGGCGGAGGAAGTGGGAAACTTACTGGAGGCATGAGCCATCAGAGAAGTGCACTATCCCAGGTGGATCTCCAACACTATTGTAGTGCCAAAGAAGAACGGAAAATGACGTGTTTGCGTGGACTACAAACAGTCAACAAGGCATATCCAAAGGATAGTTTTCTCTGACCATGGATAGACCAATTAGTAGACCTGACGGCAGGACATAATCGACTTAGCTTCCTTGATGCGTACAGAGATTACCATCAGATCGCTATGTATGAACCAGACCAGGAGGTCACTTTATTCACGACGCCTAGAGGACTGTATTGTTACAAAGTCATGCCCTTTGGCCTAAAGAATGCAGGGGCTATATTCCAACGGATGATCACCATAATGTTTGAACCATTGTTGGGCAAAACAATGGACAATGGAGGCTTACATAGATGACATGGTGGTCAAGAGCAAGGATAAGAAGGACCATCTTAGGGACCCAGATGAAATGTTTCAAATTCTGAATAAGAACAAGTTGCGTTTAAATGCATCTAAGTGCGTATTTGGTGTAGAATCAGACAAATTCCTAGGCTTTCTGGTAACCAACCGTGTTATAGAGGCTGACCCTTCTCAAATCAAAGCAATCTAGAACCTTGAGAGGCCCAACACAGTCAAAGAGATGCAGCATCTCATTGGCCTAGTAGCTGCGCTCAACCGGTTCATAAGTCGGTCGTCAGACAGATGTCGACTATTCTTCCAAGCATTGAAGGCCAAATTTGAGTGGGATAAAGAATGCGATCGTGCCCTAGAAAGCTTGAAAGACTGCATGACCTCTCATCCATTATTAGTAACCCCAGTGCCAGGAGAAGAACTCTTTTTGTACTTAGCGGTTTCATAGCATGCAGTCAGCGCAGTGTTGGTTGGGGCTGAAGGAATCCAACATCTGCCTATTTTTTATGTTAGCAAAACCTTGCTGGGCGCAAAAACCAGGTACCTACCTTTGGAAAAGCTGGCATTGGCTTTAATGATGGCCTCAAGAAAATTGTCACGCTACTTCCATGCCCACACCGTGATAGTCCTAACAGTTTTTCCATTAAAAGCCTTGTTTGAGAGGGCGAATTTCTCTAAACGAATCTTGAAATGGGCGGTGGAATTGAGGCATTGTGTGGGTCAGGTGATCTCTCATCTTCCTTCCCCTCTTGGATGAGCTTCTGTTAGATGGCGTTGGTATAGTCCGCTATATAGCTTGGAATGAAGTGTGGGGGAGGGTTCTGAAAGACCTCGATTTCTTGGTCATAACCGAGCTTTGATACAGCAGCCATCCAGCCACATTTGAAAAAGATGTCTTTTACAGCCTCGCATTGCAAGACATATGTGGCCTCCGCCACCTTGAAGTCGCGGTCCTTAACATCATCCGAGTTCTTTTTTAGCTAGGTTATCTCTATATCATTCTTCTTCTCAAGCTTGGCCAGCTCGTACAGATAGCGGTTTTTCTACTCAGCCAAAGCCTTCTGCTTGACCGCCTCCACCAAGTTGACTAGCTCTGTTAGCTGGGTGATTTCAGACTCAAGCTCGGCCATTTTTTGGTTAGCTTCTTTTAGTTCGGCTATTTTGGTTTTGGCTTCTGCCACAGCCAGTCGTGTTATTTTGCGTAGTTCCAGCACGCGCTTATGGGCAACGTGATTCTTTTGCATGGCCTACAAAAAGGGAGAGCAATCATTAAAAAAACTGAGCAAACAGTTAAAATGGAGAAACAAATGGAATTGAGCACTTACCAGCACTATCGCCTTGGTGGCCGAGTAGATGGCCTTGAGCTCGGTGAGATGGTCATGGTGTTCCATATCGGGTGGCAGACACACACTTTTTGCAAGGTAAAGGAAAACATGTAGTCTTTATCTGCCATCACTAAGTCTGTGTTCGTTATAGCTCGGTTTTTGTATGTGATTTTTGGAGCCCACTCTGAAGAGCTAGCCCGGTCAGAACGTGTGGGTTCTGGGCTTGGCGGGGTGGTTTAAGAGAGCAGAATTTCATCTTCGTCAATGAGGTGTTGTGGCTTGGTTGAGGAAATACGAGCATGCTTGCTCGGCCGGGATGACGAGGCTCGGGCTGTTGGGAGGGCCACCATTGCCTTGTTTGTTTGACCGGCCTATGTTGTCTCGGTCTATGCCTCACCAGCTTGACTTGTTGTTTCAGTGATCAGTGTCATTACAGCTCAGCGCTTGGCCATCTCTTGTTCTTCGGTTAGGGGTATAAGGTTAATTTGTGGCAAGTTTGGGTCTAGTTCTGGTGAAGGTTCTAGGAGAAAGTTAGTTACCCTGACCTTCCTCTTGCCACTGTATCTATAGGTCGATTCAAAGTTGAGTAGCTCGGCCCAGCTTCGTTGATGGTACCGAAGTGCGGCACGGAGAGCATCTTGATTGGCATATTGGTATTGAGATTTTAGCTGGTTCAGGTTTGCAGAAAAGAAAAAGGCAACTGTTAGCGCAACTGTTAGCGTGGTGAAAAGTTATAAGCAAGGGAAGACAAAACGGATAGACTAAGCCGATGTATCCTTACCAGCAGTCCCTTTATTCCAATTGATGTTGTAGCTCGGTATCTGGGCCTCTTGGTCTTCAAAATTGCCAGAGAGCTAGAAGAAGTTGTCATCGTTAACGTCCTTATCCGGGGTGTTTTTTACAAATTTCTCTCGGCCTCTCCTTATTCTTAAATAATATACCCAACCGTCTTCATTTTGACCGAGCGAGTATTAGTGAAATAGCTCAGCCAATCTGAGGTTGAGGCCAAGCTGGCGGTTTAGCTCGGCAATGCTGTTTATTATCCTATAAGAATTGGTGCTAAGTTGGGTTGGGCAGAGTCTGGTTTGCCTGAGAAATTCACAAATAAGTGGCTGTACAAGAAACCGTAGGCCGACTTCGACAATTGATATCATGGTGAATGGAATAAAGCCCAGTTTTCCCCACGGTGTTGTTTCTAGTTCGGCTAAGGATAGATGAACGTCGTCTGGAATTTGATAGTCTTTGCGGAACTTGGCTATGGCCCTAGGGGAGTTCACTAAAAATCGGTATTTACCTATCTAACTTAAGTTGTTTATAAATTAGCACGGTGGCTAAGCTCAGTGTTGAGATGGCGTTGAGTAACTCGGTTGAGCATGCAAGGGTGTGCCTAGCCAACCTAGTCAAGTCTGCAAAGTGGAAATAAGAAGTGTTATGCTTAGACAACTGGACCGGACTATGTAAACAGTCAAATTATAGCAAAAGTGTGAAGGCTTAGCTCAGTTCGTCTGAATGGTAAGGTGTTCTCAGTTTGGTAGTATAGAAGGGTCGACACAAGGCCTTTAGCTCGGCTAGAGGTTAGTTTACAAGGTTGTCCATTTTCTCAATTTGGTCGTAATTAAGGGCCAATCTAAGGCCCCTAGCCCGGTTGAAGATGGTTATACATCCTTATGACTAAGCTTTTAGTTCGGTTGGGTTTAAGCCTAAAGTTGCCTAAATAGGTATTTAGTTGGGTTATAGTACGATTCTGGATTCAGCTTCATGTTTTTTGAATCCAGACATTGTGTTCTTGAGCTCAAGTCTAAGGTTTGGGGTTTGTAGCATTTACACAGTACTATGGTGGATGTCAAGTATATATGAATACATTTGTGGGGATTGAATATTAAAAATGAAGAAATAAGTTGAAAAAGAACAGCATAAAGAGGAGTTAGTAAACTTACGAGTGTGAAGCCGTGAAGAATCAGTAGCAACGAAGATGAAGGAGTGAGTATAGAGCTTTGAATGCACGGGTTCTAAGAGGACAGAGGAAAAAAGATGAATAGTGGGAGTGTTTTTCCAAATAAGGATTCTTTTCCATAAAATGCACTCAAATGGGCGGGACTGTTAAAAAATTTCGAAGTATAAAGACGGCTATAACAGCTATACTTGACCAATGGGGGCCAGCCACGTGTCCAAGAGAATAGAAAGCAATTCAGATGTGCAGCGTGACTAAAAAGATGTTTTTTGACCAGACAAATCGGTAGCCTGGTAAGAATTTAGCTCGGTTAAAAGTTTGAATTTTTAGCTCGGCTGGTAACAAGTAATTCCAATCATGCTACGCAGATAGAATTAAGAGGCAATTAAGAGGGTAATTTACAAATAAATTGGGCTGAGCTAAAGAAGGGTTTTCTTTGGAAGTTGGGTTGTGCGTTGGACCGAGGTAAGAGCTGTGGTAGCTTGGTCTTAAAGCTAACGAGCTTGGACCAGGTGAAGTTCGAGCCGAGCTATGAACTGAGGTATTTGGGCTTCACAAGTTGGACCTCACCCTTGTTAGCTCGATCAGAGATTGCTGCAGTTAGCTCGATATAAACGGCCAAGACCAAGATATAAGTGAACAAGGACCGAGCTAGGTGTCGCATATGACGGCACCAGATTGAGTATGACAAAGAGTTAGTGTTAGCTCGGTCATACTGTTATTCAACCGTGGTAGCTATCTCATTTGGCTTGCAGTGTTGAGAACTCCTAAGAAGACTCTGCTAAGGAAAGTAGAGTCCTACCAGGATTATGCAAACCATCTCACTTGGTTGGTAGTGAGTAGGGTGTGTGATTCCTAGAGGGACTCTCGTAGGGAGAGATAGAATCCTACTAAGATTGTGCCAGGCAAAATCTATAAAAGCTCATGGCAAGACCTATGTACAGGTATTACAATTTTTACTCTCATAAACACAAAGCTTTTTGTCTATTGTTTATTTGCTAACTTAGGCATCGGAGAGATTTTCGGCACATACCCGCCGACTAGCTCACGTTTGTGTTTTCAAGTAGCAAAGCAACGACGTTTGAAGGAGTGCAAACTTGATCAACAGGATTATACGAGAAGATTATTTCATACTCGTACAATAATAATTAAAAAGTGAATAGTCACTAAATTCAATAAATCACCGTCACAAATAGTTCAAAATATGCAATCTCTACGATTAAAATCTAATAATAATTAGAAAGTCAACCACCTCTAACCTCAATAAGCATAAAAAAAGAGTTCAAATTAGAGATGTAACTCGGACGGTTCGATCGGATTGGGAGGTTATCCAAGCCTAATTCAAGTTGTGCTAAGACCTACCCAGGCCCGCCTAAGCTTGAATTGTAACCTGAGGTTGCCCATCAAAACTCAACCCGAGTTAAATCCGAATTATTCGAGTTTCCCGAATTACAAATGGATTTCAGTTTCTTTATATTTATTTTTTACAATTACATTATTAAATTATTAACATTTGACTCTATTTACATTTTTTTTATATAGAAAATCATCAATACCATCAATACAAATAATTTATATAATATAAAAGAGATGCCGCTATTGTAGTTCTTATAATTTATGAGTGAAAATAAAAAAAAAAAAGAGTAAGATTTTATATTATATATATATATATATATAAGGGAAAATTATTGATAAATCCCATTTAGAAGTGTTTTAACCCAAGAAAAACATGAAGGAATTTTTTAACCCATTTAGTCCCACGTATGTATAGTTTTATTCCATAAAGTCTTTTTTCTTGATTTACACTATTTTCTTGGACACTTATACCCTTATATTTAATTTTGATACCTTTATAAATATTTTTTCAACGGTTAGCAATTTTATGATGTGAACATTCATATTTTAAAATTCACATTGGTAGGAATATAAAATTGGCCCGTGGACAGCCCGAAACCCGTCTGCGAGCCGGGGAGGGCCCGGCCGGTTGACAATGTGAATATTCACATTGACATGTTAATATTCACATTAATAGGAGTGTAAAATTGGCCCGCGTCCCATGGCAGCGCGAAACCCGCCCGCGGCCTATGGACAGCCTAGGGCGGGCCCGGTCTGGCCCGTTGACAATGTGAATATTCACGTTGACATGTTAACATTCACATTGATAAGAGTATAAAATTGGTCCGCGGTCCATGGGCGGCCAAAA
Source organism: Camellia sinensis (assembly GCF_055761805.1). NCBI lineage: Eukaryota > Viridiplantae > Streptophyta > Magnoliopsida > Ericales > Theaceae > Camellia > Camellia sinensis. The sequence continues at coordinate 102,361,347 of NC_138966.1, forward strand.
GCCCGCACGCGGCCCGGGGTGGGCCCGGCTCGGCCCGTTGACAATGTGAATATTCACATTGACATATTAACATTCATATTGATAGGAGTGTAAAATTAGCCCGCGCCCCGTGGCTGCCCGAAACCTGCCCACGGCCTGTGGCGCGGCCCAGGGCGGGCTCGGCCCGTTGACAATGTGAATATTCACATTGACATGTTAATATTCACATTGATAAGAGTATAAAATTGGCCCGCGCCCCGTGGTTGCGCAAAACCCACCCACGGCCTGTAGGCAGCCGGGGCGGGCCCGGCCCGGCCTGTTGACAATGTGAGTATTCACATTGACATGTTAACATTCACATTGATAAGAGTATAAAATTGGCCCGTGCCTCGTGGCTGCCCGAAACCCTCCCACAGCTCGAGGGCGGCCCGGGGTAGGCCCGGCCCGGCCTGTTGACAATGTGAATATTCATATTGACATGTTAACATTCACATTGATAAGAGTATAAAATTGGCCCGCGGCCCATGGGCAGTTAAAAGCCCGTCCGCAGCCCGGGGCGGGCCCGGCCCGGCCCATTGACAAATGTGAATATTCACATTGACATGTTAACATTCACATTGATAAGAGTGTAAAATTAGCCCGCAGCCCGTGGGCGGCCCGAAACCCGACCGCAGCCCGAGGCGGGCTTGGCCCGACTCGTGACAATATGAATATTCACATTGACATGTTAACATTAACATTGACATGTTAACATTCACGTTGATAAGAGTGTAAAATTGGCCCGCGGGCCATGGGCGGCCAAAAGCCCGTCCGCAGCCCGGGGCGGGCCTGGCTCGGCCCATTGACAAATGTGAATATTCACATTGATATGTTAACATTCACATTGATAAGAGTGTAAAATTGGCCCGCAGCCCGTGGGCGGCCTGAAACCCGAGGCGGGCTTGGCCCGACCCGTGACAATATGAATATTCGCATTGACATGTTAACATTAACATTGATAGGAGTGTAAAATTTGCCCGCTGCCCGAAGCTCGCCCGTGGCCCGGGGTAGGCCCGGCTCGGCCCATTGACATTGTGAATATTCACATTGACATGTTAACATGTACATTGATAGGAATGTAGAATTGGCTTGCCGCCCGTGGACTGCTCGAAGCCCGCCCACGACCCGGGGCAGACTCGTTTGGGTCCGGGCCCGAGCATGTCCGAGACCCTAGGCTAGGGCCTAGGCATCACTTTAAAGCCCGGGCCGGCCCATCGGCCCGCTTAAGGCCCATTCAAGGCTCGGTTCGAGGCCCAGCCCGCTTGAGGCACAATGTCTTTTTTTGTGAAAAATAATAAAATTTTGGTAGAAAAAATTAAAAAGAATTAAAAAAAAATAGCCAGGCTCGCCCAAGCCCAGCCTAAGCTCGAGCCTAGGCCTTGGCCCACCGGCTCGACCTGAGGCTGTCGTCTTCGAGCCACGGGCCAATTTTACACTCCTATCAATGTGAATGTTAATATGTGAATGTGAATATTCACATTGTCACGGGCCGGACCGGGCCTACCTTGGGCAACGGGCGGGCTTCGGGCCTCCCACGGGCCGCGGGCCAATTTTACACTCCTATCAATGTGAATGTTAATATGTCAATGTGAATATTCATATTGTCACGGGCCGGGCCGGGCTCGCCCCGGGCAGCCCAAGGGCTTCGGGCCTCCCATGGGATACGAGTCAATTTTATACTCTTATTAATATAAATGCTAACATGTTAATGTGAATATTCATATTATCAACGAGCTGGACCCGTCCCGGCAACAGGCGGGCTTCGGGCTGCCTACAGGCCGCGGGCCAATTTTACAGTCCTATCAATGTGAATATTTACATTGTCACGAGGCGGACCGGGCTCGCCCCGGGCCGCCCACTGGTCTTGGGCTAATTTTACACTCCTATCAATATGAATGTTAACATGTCAATGTGAATATTCACATTGTATATGGGCCGGGCCCCCTACACATTGACGATATGAACATTCACATTGACGGTGTGAACATTCACATTAGGGGTATTTTGGTAATTATGTCACCCATAGGACTTATTGAAACATAAGAAAATAATATGAACTAAATAGAACATAAGTAGATGAAAAAGGTATTTTGGTCTTCTTATCTCAAATAGGACCTAATGGAATAGTAAAAAAGAATATGAATTGGATGGAACGTAAGTAATTAAAGATGGATTTATGCAAAAAGCTACCTATATAAAATATTAAGTATGATTGAATAATTTAAATTACTTTAATATCACGTAATGACTAATAATTTATATATATATATATATATTTAATATTTTTATATATCTATATATGTATAATTCGAGTTTCGAGTTATTCGGGTTGTTTGACGTTTTTACTCAAACCCGTCCAAATTTAATTCAGACTTCTAAATTTTTGTTTAAGCCCGTACCGAATTTAAAAATATCTTGTCCAAATCCTAAAAACATTTGGGCTGAGTTTGGGTTACTCAGGTTGAGCCTGCCCAAGTTGCACTTATAATTCAAATTACATACAATTTTCATAATGATAAAAAATAAACCATACACTAGATATCGAACAAAAATAACGACAATATCAAATTTTGCACCATAATTTTTTTTTTTTTTAGAATATATAAAACAGTCACATTAAAATAAAATAAAAGTAAAGGACTGCACCATAAAATTGAATTCACAACTTTTACCAACACCGTTATGTAATTCGAATTTGAGTTTTGTCAAATGATTTGAAATTTATCTTGTCGATTATTTGTTAAAAAAATTAACAATCACAATTAACAAAGTAATAATCACGATAAACAAGTATTTCACCCGTTCATCTGCATAATCGTCCGACTGATCCCCCCATAAACACCAATTCAAATCTTTCGAATTCCTCTTTTTTCCCACTAACAGTTCAACCTTCTAAATGTGTCGGTGGACCATTTGTCTATTTAATTATTAATAATAATGAAACTCAGCAATATTTTAAAAAAATAAAAATTAAAAAAGTTATGAGGGAGACATGACAAATGGTGAAACTGACAGGCATGTGATTTTTATTTACAGGAGTATTATGGACCATCAAATGATACACCCACGTGAGCTTTATTTGTCCGTTCTATTTGAGGTCTACGATAATGATATGAATGGTTGATTTTGTAAGCTTAGCAATAAAAATAAATTATGTAAAAAATCAGTTTTATTAAAGAAAAATATTTTAGTGTGCAATGTACATTATATGCAGCTCTACACAAAATTACATAAATTTTTATGAATTTACATAAATAATTATATAAAAATACGTAAGTTGAACAAAAATTTACATAAATTTATGAAAACTTATGTGATTATATGAATGTGTTGAACTTACATATTTTTATGAGATTACTTATATAAGTTTATAAAAGTTTATGTAACTTTGTATAGAGTTACATATGATGTGCATTGTATACAAAGATTTTTTTCTTTATGTAAATAGCACTAGACACATAGACAAATTATATATATATTTTTATTTTTTATTTTTTATTTTTTATTTTTAAATGGATGACAATTATGAAATAAAACTTAAACTGTCCTTTTCTTAAAATAAAATATAATTTATTCACCTATTCATTGAAAAATCGTGATTTATAAATGCGTTTTTCAAAGTAATATTTTATTTTATTTTATTTTTGAGTTTATGGGGTTATCGTTTTGGCCTCACTTGAGAATAAAATATTTTAATAATTTTTTTGTTCTTTAGCTAAAATGTAAAAAAAAAAAAAAATTAATATATTTAAAATAATTTTTTAACTTTTTAACCTAACCTTACTACATTTTTGAAGCCAATAAAGTCATTGCTCTTATCACAATGAAGCTCATGCGCCGACAACAACAAATAAAATTTGATTTATTTATTTTTTGAGTGGCGCTTATTTGTAAATGTAAGTGTGGGTTACTGGGTTTTGTCCACTATCAAAGTACACAAATCGAATTTGGGTTCTATTCATACAGCAGTGCTATACAGCAGTGTTAGAAGTCTTGAATTTGTCTCGATAATATATATATATATATATATATTTTTTGGGTGGTGACTTTGTTAGTAGTTTTTATTATTATTATTATTATTATTACTTTTAAGAGTAGTTTATGTGTAGGAATGTATCAAAAAAATTAAATATTTCATACTAATTCATCGTATAAAATTATATAAAATTAACAAAATTTAACAAACAGTCTAACTGATCAGTCAATTTTATCACTTAACCAGTCTAATCTAATTGATTGATCAGTTAAGCTGCTGGTTAAATTTTGTTAATTTCTTATAATTTTGTACGACGAGTTGGTGCGGAATTTAGTTTTTTAGCACACTCCTACACATAATCACCTTTTAAAATAAAATTAAAAAAAAACCAAACCAAAATAGCCCAACAAATAAAATAAAAAAAAATAAAAAAAAAATAACTTAGCCTATGTAATTTGATAAGGTGAGTGAGTTGGGTTAGACTTTATCAAACCATACAGGCTGAGTTAGTACGAGATGTCTAATACACATAGTCCTCCTTGCAAAAAAAGAAAGGAAAAGAAAAGATAGAAAAAAATATTTAAAAAAAAAAAAACCAAACACACAGCCAAAAAAAAAAAAAGAAAAGAAAAACCTGAATTTCGAGGCAATTTTGAGACCTCGAATTCGAAGCCTCAAGCATTAATCCTATTTATAACCTCTTTGTTTATCTGTTTATCTGTTTTGTGATTTTTTTATTATAATTAAAATAATAATTAAAATAATAATCACGATTAATCCCGATTAGAATGTATAGAGATTCACGAAGTGACATATATAGAATAATACACAATTGCTCCATAAACGCTATGATCTTTTTCAATTGCACATGTAATGGGCCTAGCTCGGTTTGCTATAAAGGGGCTATGATGGGTAAGTTATGACATTTGTAGTATTCATAGCTAAATAATTTTTTGTTATAATTAAATAAATTAATGATTAATAATTAAATATTATATAAGATATAATCAAATATCTTTTTTATTATAATTAAAATAATAATCACAACAGGTGAAAGCCAATATATAATTAGTCATAACTAAGTTATAATTAATATCACAATAGAATATAAACAAATATTATAAATATCATAATTAGAGCATATAATACACATTCTAAAATATGTATTTTTTTATTTTAAAAAAATTCCCTTTAAAAAACGTGTACTTTTTTTCCCCCTCTATATATACGCGTGAGTGTATAGCATGTAAGGCCCATCAACAAAGATTGAGAGAGAGAGAGAGCGTGTGGTATTTGAGAAGGATCAAATGGCAACAAGCTCAACAAGACAACTACTTGGCATTTGTTTCTTTCTTTGTTATATGCTCTCTCTTTCGGATGGGAGAGTCACTCCCAACTTCAAAATCAGAGCAGTGAATCTGGGAGGTTGGCTAGTTACAGAGGGATGGATCAAACCATCTCTCTTTGATGGCATCCCCAACAAAGATTTCTTGGTTTGTAAACATATACTTATTACATATTCACTAATCTTGAACCTATATGCTGTGTTTCGATCTTGAATTTGAATCAGAATTTGCAAAATAAAATGAAAAGGCAACAAAAAATTAGTTTTTATTTTTATCCACTATTCCATTCCATTTTTCTTTTCTTTGTTGTAAATTAAACACAACCATAGTTTGATTATGATAATCTTTGATGTTATTGATGTATTATTATTCATTTTTCTCAACTTTTGAAACTGACTGTGAAATTTCACTAGGATGGAACTGGGCTGCAATTCAAATCAGTGACAGTGGGAAAATACCTTTGCGCCGAACAGGGTGGAGGAACAATCATAGTTGCAAACAGGACCTCTGCTTTAGGCTGGGAAACATTCAAAGTAAAAAACCAATTAGAATTAATTGTTTTATTATACGAGTCTCTGATCATCAAAAACCAACTTTGTTTATCTGTTTTTGTTTTGTGAAGTTGTGGAGGATCAATGAAACGACCTTTCAGTTTAGAGTGCCCAACAAACAATTTATGGGACTAAATTACGCAACTGGAAATGGGATTGATGTGGTTGCCATCGCCAACACGTCATCAGAAACGTTTCAGATTGTTAGAAGTTCTTATAACTTGAGCCGCGTTCGGATCAAGGCACCCAATGGGTTCTTCTTACAGGTTAGTTCCCCTCTTTGTTTTTTGTTTTTGTTTTATTTGTTGTTGTTTTCAAAGATTAATGTTTGTCTTTTTAAAGCATGCCATTCATTTTTAACAAGGTATATTTTGTAGAGGGAATTGATGTTTATGTTGTCTTGGGAGACAAAAATCATAAGATGGGTTAGAGAATTTTTAGCGGTGGCGTGCCGTTTAATGGCATGTGATCGCTTTTGGCTATGTGTGACATGGATTTTTTTTTAGTTATTTTAGTCATAAAAAAATAAAATATGTTAAAAAGTTAATAAGACAAAATGTCATATTTAAATTATAATTATTTTATTTTTTCTCTGGTAAAAGTAAAAAAAATTAAAAAATCATCTCAAACAAAGTTTTTTAACTTCAGACTCAAATGATGACTTTGTTTTTTGATTTTTGTTTTTTCTGTTTTAAATTTAAATGGTCACATGGCTACATACATTGCGAATGCCCACCACCTAGTGGTTGGGGGAGTCTCTCAACCAATAATTATTAAATCACAAAACACATTGGTGTCATTCTTGAATAATTATTAAATAGTTTCATATTATCATATTATTACATTGTCTATGTAGTACTATGACTAAATGATGAAGTAAAATTTATGAGTCCAAAGCTTAGAGTGATTTTTCCTAAATCAATCTTAGAGTACTTTTTTGTATGGTTGATGTTTTTTTTTAAAAGTGATTATCAATATTATTGTACCCTCAATTTTTATAAAATTAACCCAACTATTCAAAAAAGATTATAAAATTAGAAAATGTCTCGTAGCTTAATTTTGTGGCTCAAAAGTGGCTCAAATGGCCAAAACGATCGTTTTGGCAATTTTTATGTTGTTCTGTACTCAAAACGACGTCGTTTTGGCCATTTGAGTCACTTTTGAGCCATAAAATTTGAGCTACGTAGCATGGTCGTATAAAATTACTCTACTAAAAATTATTTAAAAAGATCTAGATTGAATTTTTTTTTTGCGAATGGTATGGTTGAGAGATAGACTAATATTCTTAGAGTGTATTTCACATTTGGCCGAAGTACAACACAGATAGTGTATCACATGGCTATGCGACACTAATTAGACACTCTACCTAGTTCGTCAATCTAAACGGTGGCTCAAGAGGTGATTGTGTAAGTTAGAAGAAAAAAGAAAACAAGAGAAAAAATTATCGTTTTTCTTACTTTTCTTTGGATAAATAGGAGAGAAAAGATAATATAATTATTTCTCTTATTTTGTTTGGTTAAATTACATACAAGACAAAAAAAAAAAAAAACTATTTAATATTATATTTACCAAAACAACAGTTTTATAGGTGTTATAATATTTTATTTTTTACATTTCTTTGATATCTAAAGGGACATTTATGCTATTATAAAAAAAGTAGTGACTAGTTTTTTTTTGTTTTTTTTTTTTTTTTTTTTTTTTATATTTTTCTTCTCCTAACATCTCCACTTTTAGAGAGATTCAAGGTTATAAGATAATTGAGTTTCCCTCAATTTTTCTCATTTCATTTCATTTATCTCAATTTTAGTTATTTAATTTAGTTGAAATGTACGCAAACTAATCTAAAGAGATGGTTATAAAAAATAAACAAGTGATATGAATCAAGAGATATGTATTTTATTTTTCTTTTCTTCCTATTTCACCCAATCCCAACGAACTGTTAATGTTGTAATATGAGAAAGAGGAGTTTTACTATAGTTTTGATTAACTCTGTTAGATCCAAATGAATCTTTCATAATCTCCTTCTTTGAATATATTAATGCAATGTATGAGCATTAAAAATGCAAAATATAAACTCTCTCATATTATGAATTTATAGGTGATGCAAAATATAAACTCTCTCATATTATGAATTTATAGGTGAAAACAGAGGAACTTGTGACAGCTGATTCAAAGGGAGATGGTGGCTGGGGAGATAACGATCCATCTGTTTTTAACATGACAATAAGCGGGATATTGCAAGGCGAGTTTCAAGTAACAAATGGCTATGGTCCACTCAAGGCACCACAAGTTATGAAGGTAAGATGCTCTAACGAGATACAAGTTATTCATTTTTCACTAATTGATTGAATTTGACTGAAGGATATCACAGGTTCATATGGTTGAGAGATTTTTATTTCATGACTAAGAATTGTAGTAATCATAATCCTAATAATTCTTTACATTAAACCCACTAAAACGCATAATGACATGGCAATTTGTTGACAGTTAAAGTAGGATTTTGATGATGTGTTGCTATTGCATGCTTTGAGAGGGATATCTTTGTTTCTTGCAAGAAATAGAGAATTCAAACCATGTCTATATTAAAATAGAATTAACATTGAATATCATGAGCTGTGAATGAGGATTAAAATGCAATTAACAAGTGTTTATTATTGAAAATAAGAGTTTGTTTGGTTGTTTTTTCATTTTTCATTTTCCAAAAACACTAAAATTTTCTTGCTTCTTTTTCACAAATAGCTCTACTTATAGGGAAAGTCAAAAAATTGCTTTCTCACTAAGTGAAAATAATTGGGTTTTTTTTTTCTTTAAACTTTTCATTATTTTCTTTTGAAAAATATGAAAAACAAAAAAGAAGAAATCAAATCACAGCCAAAGAAGTCATAATTATTTTTGGAACTAATCCGTATACAAATGAACGAATTCAAAATTTATATTTCATATGAAAAGAAAAATTGATCGATTAAATTGTATGGATTTCAGAAGCATTGGAGCACATTCATAGTCGAAGAAGACTTCAAGTTCATATCAGAGAATGGAATAAATGCAGTGAGAATTCCAGTAGGGTGGTGGATTGCCAGTTATTCAAAACCTCCACACCCTTATGTTGAGGGATCCTTGGAAGCCTTGGACAATGCCTTCCTATGGTCTCGGTATGTACTTTTTTTCTTTTATTTTTATTTTTTTAGTGACGAACCTCCTCAAAATGGGACTACATTACACAATTTCTGCAAAGTAAATCCTGGATACACATAGTTATTGATAAATTATGTATATGTGTAGTGAAAATTATTAAATTCAAACACAGAATCAAACCTAAAATGTTTAGATTCATAGTTCACATAGATTTCTCACTCAAATACTTGCATTCCTCACCAAACCCAAACAACTCGTTTGGGAACTAAATATTTTAACCAAAAAGTCAAACAGTCACTATCAGTTGTCATATTAGTCTTTCTACTATTTATATATTTTTTCATAAAAAGTAAAAAAGTTATTAAAATAGTTTGTTCCCAAATGATTGTGGCTTAAGAGTCAATTTATTGACTAAAAAAAAAAATTATTTTATTAAAAAAAATCTTAATTCAATTGACAAAATCATTTTTGGTTCAAAACAATCACTTATTTTGAAAACAAATTTTCATTCATTTCTCATTCCCCTAGCCTTCTTAGGCCACCACTCGCCTCTGGCTACTAGTAATCACCTCCCATCGAAATTCACCTCTGGTTGCCACCTACCTCCTCACTTTTTTTCAATACAAGTTTTTGAAGACATGTTTGTGCTGAACATGTTATTTTTTCCGTTTTCACAAAAAATAAACATAAATATGTTTAATAACTTGGTGTTATTTTGCTTGCAGAATATATGACATTAAGGTTATCATTAGCCTACATGCTGCACCAGGTTCTCAAAATGATTTTGAGCATAGTTCTTCCAGAGATGGATTTCAAGAATGGGGATTATCTGACCAAAATATACAACAGACAGTTGATGTTATAGACTTCTTAATTGACAGGTACAAACATACAATCACATGTTTTAGCATGATTCAATTTTGATCATACGATAAGATCATGTGTACCTAATCATATGTATTCGCAACCTTTTTAAATTAAAATCTTAATTAAAAATTTTGTAATCCAATAATTAATATTTTAAAAACTTCAATTTATTAGCTTAATTCAAACTTTAAATTAAATAAAATTTGATAGTTAGTATTTTTTGAAAAAAAAATGCTGATAATATAGTGGTTGTTGTTTTTATTTTATTAGTTTATTGAATTTAGTTTGACTCAAATTTCACTTTATTTTTCATTATTTCAATTTAAACAATATTAACACTAAATTTCAAACTTCATTATCAATTAGTCATTCCATTTAAATTAGATAAAATAAATTATTTTTAACACATGTCACTCACATGAGGAGTACATATATAAAAGTTTAGGGTTTACATTGTTTAAATTGAAATAAATATCATATTAAAATTTGAGTCAAACTATAAATTAAAAAATGTAATTTCTACTTATATAAAAAGATACATGAAATAGCATTTTTTTTGGGACAACATAATAAATTTTAAGAAGTCCATGGTTAAATAAGGTTTCCTTTAAAAACAAAATTATTGGTTTAAAAATTTTATTTTGTTAAATAAACCCTTAACTTGTTTGACAAACCTATTTGTTACCTAAAAAGACACTTTTACCATTCTAAAAAAGATTGCTGTAAAAAATAATAATTTTAAGAATATGTCAAATAAATTAATTTTTATGTAAACTTATTTTTAATGGATAAACTATTTAATTAACTCTTAAAAAAGTTTAATTTAACACGATGTTAGAATGTAATATATACATATATATAATGTTCATCGTGTCAAATTTTAACATCACATGATGTATAACAATGATTAGAGTTGCTCTAACAATTGAACTTACACACACGTGCGGACACACAAGGAAAAAAAGGGGGGGGGGGGGGGGCGGCGGCCAAAACTCACCTCTCTGAAGTTTAAAAAAAATACAATCTACTTATACTTTGATATAAGAATCAAATTTGCTTCAGTCCACCATGACTAGACCATGTTGTTTGGCCTCATTAAGCCTATCATATGTCTTATTTTGATAATTAAATTTTTTTATTTTTTATATCACAACATATAAATCATCTATATATAAAATAAATAAATAAAAAGTGAATTCGACAACCGTAACTATGTTACTTTATTGTCTCTTAAAAATAGTTGATCTAATTTTCAAATAATATATGTTATATATTTTTTTACTTGTATATGTCATAAAATAATGTGGTTACAGTTGTCGGATTAACTTAATTCTTTTTTGTTAATGATTTACATGTTGTGGTTTAAAAATGAAAATTTGAATTATCGAGATGGGATCCGTGATGAGCCGCACAAGCCGAACAATATAATCCAAAATCTACTAATATTTCTTTTAATAAAGTTAAATTGACCGAAACTAATGCAAACCATTGTTAAATCAACTCCAATCAAATTTACACAAATTATTATTTTTTGATTGTGACATGATTTGATAGGTATGCTAACAAGCCAAGCCTTTATGCTGTTGAGCTGATCAATGAGCCTTTAGCACCTGGAGCATCACTAGATAGCATAATCAAGTACTATAAAGCTGGTTATGAAACAGTTCGAAAGCACTCCAAAACAACTTATGTGGTTATGTCAAACCGGTTAGGACAAGTTGATCCTAAAGAACTCTTTCCTCTTGCTAGTGGTTTAGAGAGAACAGTGATTGATGTACATTATTACAACCTCTTCTCTGCTGTTTTTAACAACATGACTGTCCAACAAAACATCAACTTCATCAACACCAACCGATCAGCTGATTTGAATCTGGTTACTACATCAAATGGGCCTCTCACTTTTGTGGGTAATGTTCCTAATATTCTTTTGTATAATTTCAGTTAAGGAAATGATACATATCACTAAGGCCAAGTTTGGGAAGACTAAATAAGTGCACTTTTTGTCTTTTTAGACTAAAAAGTTGAGGTTGAAAATATGAATGTTTGGGTTAACTTTTTGACTTTTTATGGAAAAATGTGTAATAAAAATTTGTAAAAATTGATTTGTAGGAGAAAATTAGAATTGGGAGTTATGCAGCCGTAATTGTTGACTTTTGGTGAATAGTGATAACTTTTTAACTTTTTGAGTAACTTTTTGACTTTTTGACTTTTTGGGGTGTTCCCAAACTTGGCCTAAAAGTGGTGCTCCAAAAAATCACTAGTGAGTTGACATATTTTTTTTTAAAAAAAAAAAGGTTACAGCAACACTGTGGCAGTGGGTGAGGCCCACTGCCACATCATCAATTAGTGGTCTCAATCATTTTCCTTTCAGTTATTATATTTGGCAATCAAACTCATGCAGCTCTAATGCAATTTAAAAAAAAAAAAAAAATTTGCTAGCATGTTTGATAATATTATATGTCTATAGTTTTATATTTTTATTTATATTTATAAAAAAAATTATAAATTATAAACAAAAACTTGTTTAATATCTATTTTCATCAATAATGCTTGAGACCACTAAAAGTGGTGCTCTAAAAGCATCACTAGTGATGTGGCAGTGGACAAGACCCACTGCTTGTGTCTTGTTATTTATTTATTTATTTATTTAAAGTGCTTGCCAACTCATTAGTGGTGCTTTAGAGCACCACTTTTAGTGGGATGTATCATTACCGTATTTTCATTTTCAAAAACTTATAAACATTTTATAAATATTAAAACCACCTCCTTTCACTAATTTGGCTGTTAGTCACCACCTTTGGCGGTCAGTTACCATCTCTGATTGTAGCAACCATTCATGGCCATCACCAACACCCTCCAACGGACAGGAACACCCTTCGAAGAGTGCATATCCAGCAATTGATAACCACTTTCAATCATCATCTCCGAGCATCGTCAATCATTTTGAGCCACCCCCTTCACTTGTTTTAAAAAAAAGTTTTAAAACATACGTACCAAATATGTTTTATGTTCACCTTTACTAAAAATAAACTGTAAACATTTTCGTAAATGTTACCAGTATATGTCAATAGAACTTGTTTGGTCTTTTCATTTACTAGAAAACGAATGAACCTTTTGTTTGAATTTGCAGGGGAATGGGTTGCAGAATGGCAGGTGAGTGGGGCCCCGAAAGAGGATTACCAAAACTTTTCTGAGGCCCAATTGCAAGTGTATGGCCGGGCCACCTTCGGCTGGGCTTATTGGACTCTCAAGCATGTCCAAAAGCATTGGAGTCTTCAATGGATGATCCAGAATGGTTTTATCAAACTCTAGATTTGAGTACTGCTTGTAATTCTCATTATTTTAGCCACCCTCAAAAAAATAAAAAATAAAATAAATAAAAAAAATGTAAGGTCTTTTGAAAAAAAAATAATATTTGCAGTTTACTAAATTAAAATGACCAATCAGCTATTTAATTAATGAAATCCATAAAGAAAAAAAATATAACTTTAACTTTCACAAATTTTCTAAAATAATGTTGATAAATTCTTATTAGCGCAGGATCTTCTGTCCCAATTCACTAAACTTGAAAAGCATATTCTCTCATTAAATATACATTTAAATAATTGTCCATTGCAACTTGACATAGGGACTTTTTGTAATAGCTTTTGGGGTGATTATAACTTATTTTGATTTGAGAGTCTGTATCAAGCTATTTAATACAACTTCTACTTGTAACTTATTAGGCAGAAATAATTTAAATAAGCTAAAAAAAATAATTATTTAAAAGTTGAGGTAAAAATACTTTTGATTTTTATTTTCTAATTACCAATTTTTAACCTAAAAAAAACTCCACCAAACAGGGCAATAGACATTTGCCAAATTATAGTGTCAGTCCTATACACGTTTCAAAGATGGGAAGTCTTTAATGTTGACTTGAGAAGTCCACAAGACCTTCGCTGCCTACATGCATACATTAATAAATAAATACAAATAAAGATCGAATCATAAAACATATGATTAATATTAAAAGGAAAAGAAAAGAAAAGAAAAAGAAAAAAAAAGAGCAGAGCTTAAAATAATTTTTGCCCATTAGTTTTACCTCGATGGATTTATGATCAATAGATATCAGAATTTGCAAAGCTTTATCAAAGTCTGAATAGTAGTTGATGGTAGGCAGCTCACGCCTTACGGAAGCGGCAACCAAAATTGTCACCTACAATAGAAGCATGACTATCACTTTTGATTTCTCTTTTCTAAAAAAAATTTCAAAACTGAAAACGAAAAGGCATTTTGTAAATTGTTATTGTTGCCAAAAAATATAAATTGTTGTGATTAATTTCTCCCCTCCAACAACTACCCCACAATATCATTACCAACATCATAACCTCGCTTTCTCTCAAGCCCGAATATAGTTTTTTCATGGTATAGTCTTTCATTTGGGATTTTTACAGAATGAAGGTTATTAGGTTTTTGTTACTGATAATTCCGTTTGACAAAACTCCTTTCAATTATAATTTTATTAGATCTTTTATTTTAGTGAGGCTATGAGTTTTTAGATTTGAATCCAATCCGAATTGTGTCTATGTAGAGGAGTTTGTGATCTTAATCCTATCATGTTTGTCACTTCACTGACCATGTCAGGGATCGAGCGAAGATGCAATCCTTTCAGAAATTTCACTCACCTGAAAAAGTACTCGGAGTTGTGTTTTTGCACTCGAGCGATACTTCTTGTGCTCGAGCATAGACCCTTGTTCTGAAACACGCGTTTTAGTTAGTCCGCTCGAGTGGCCATCCCTGTGCTCGAGCGAAGATCGCGATTCTGTTTTCTATAAATATGCAATTAATTCTATTTCTAGGGTACGGCTTCCAGATCTTTTTCTTGGATATTAAGGTTTTTATCTGTGGCTTCTTTGCTTGTTTTCTTTGATATTTGTGAGAATTTATATCATAAATTGAGTGGATTATATCAACGGGTTTGTTTATTTTGTTTTACTCAAAAAAGAGAGAGTTCTTCTTCAGTAGATTCTCGGGAATTTGGGCCTAAAGTTTTGGTGGATTTCTGAGTAGCTCATCGTCTTGGATTTGACATCGGCGTTGTGGATTCAACATTAGGTAAGACAATTCCGAGGTGAAGACGGTGGTGGAAGAGACATATTGGGGTTGGTTCAATTTGGGCGTAGATTCACTAGGTAATTGAGAGAACACTTGTGTAATTCCTTTTTGTTTTCTTAATGGATTGTTTTGTGGCTTTTGTCTATGGTTTTTTTTATCACAATTGGAGGCGCTCCAATTGCGATTTTTCCACGTTAAATCGTCGTGTTGATTTGTCTTTAATTGTTTGATTGGAATTGCTATTTACTAGTTAAAATTGATACATAATCACAAATTAATATCTCGGGAATTTTGAGATTTTTCAAAGGTGAAATTTCAATGAGTAATTAACATGAAATTTCAATAATCACAAAAGGAACTCCAAATAAATTTTTAGGAAACCAGTCTAAGAAAAAACTTACAATGACATATTTATTATGGCAAGTAGCTGTCTTGCATCTAATTCCTTCCTTGAAATTGTTTACTCCGACCAGGGTATTTACTTTCTTCCGCTCCTCCTCATATTTTAGATCAAAACTTTCCTTCCATGGCTTATTCATGTTTACCTAAATCGAAAGAGTACCAAGTAAACCATCATGTTACCAAAACATACAAGTAATCCGTAATTCCAATATGAGCAAAAAGTAATAATTTCTGAAGAACAAACCAACAATCCCAAGCAAATTATAAAAAAGAAAAGATTGTCATTCTCCTAGTGACAAAAATATGCAACATGAATACTCAATAAAACAGTAAATGAGATCGATCACATAACAATTATTCACCACATAGTATATATACATAAATGAACCACCAAACCAACATTTGGCCATATAGAAACAGGGGCAAAGAGACTAGGAGAGAACTCCAAATCCTTAAAATGAGTCTTATGTTAGATACTCAGATTTTATGCTCACTAAATACAGCCAATATTTTAGAGACAATTAAATTTGATATTTTGTACAAGTGAAAGGTTTAAAAAAAAAAATCAATACATAATGACTGAGAGAGAGATGTAATATTAGAATTAAGTAATATCATTGTGAACTTTGATATAATTGTATATAGAATGAATCCAAATAGTAAGAACAGCGGCAAGCATGTAAAAGAGAACAACCCCAAAATAGCATTTGAAGCAAATGAACAGTAACAAATGTAGTGTTATTTTTAAAAGATAAAGAGGTAAAGTGCTACCGGGCCATACACAAGGGAGTCAAGTAACTTCTGCCTTATATTTTATTACAAAAAACAAACTAACAGGAAGTAACATAGTAGAGTTGGTTAAATTACTCAATTCCACAACCAAGACAGTTGTTCAAATCTTGCTAGTATGTTGTTTTCACTACAGAAATATTAAAAAATGACAAACAAATATATCACTGGTCGTTTGGTTCACTTTGGTTTAGAACCATAATGGAAACCTTAAAATCGTGAATCAAAACAGTTTGGTTTAGAACCGTAACGGAAGCCTTAAAACTCAGAATCAAACCGATTTGAATGTTCCACCATTTGCAAAACCAGGATCTAGTACATGACCGACTACATTACACATGTTAAGCAGTACTATAGAAGGACTACAATGTACAAAGTGTGCATGAAATCATAAAACAAAATGAAAATGCATAATAAGCCATAGAAAAACTGAAAATGAACCAAGGAACACCAAACACAGCAAGAAATCTAAAATGGGCTTGTATAAACAAAGATAAAAAGAAAAAAAATCTATGACTGTAAAGATTATCCAAAACATACAAAAGAGGTTTCCCAGAAAAGATGACTCAAATACAATTTGTCACAAGTTGTTTTTGATGAAACAATGTATTTTGACCACAGGCACAAACATTAACTTGCCCTAAGAAAACAAGTAAATGTGCATAAAGAAAGAAACAAAGGAGAAAGAGGAAAAAAAAAATCATTTACATTTGAGTAAACAGAGAAACAAGACTCTGGATAATGGTATACACGAGAAATAGTTTCTGCAATAAGAGATTTAAACTAATTAGGACAAAATGTAAGAATATATAAAAGATGGCAAGTAACAACACAAAACATACCTAAATCAGACCATGTTATAGAGAGGACTATAAACAAATCAAACTAGTTCAACTCATGTTTAGTTTATTAAAATTTCATTTAAGATTCACTTGTTATGTAAAAAAGTTTTCAATGCATTTTGAAGCTTATCACCTTATAAAATTAAAAAATAAAAAAAAATAAAAAATAAAAAAATTAAGCTACTCAAGCTTAGCTCCATTAAAGCTCATTTGAATTCGTCAAGTTTTTTTGTGAACAACCTACCCATTCCTTTGGGAGTTGTATGGCTTATTTTCGTCTTTAATTAACTTAAAAAAAAAAAATAAAAATCATGTCTGTTATGAGAGTAATTCTGATATGTTGAATTGAATGAATAATACAATATATTAGTAGAAGCCTGTATATATAGGCTGATAAGAAACCTAGATAGGTACATAAGAAGATAGAGATACAATGAGATTGAGATAAGTATAGAAGGAGATACAGATAGAGATATATCTAATACAAATAGATAGGTATAATAATATATAGATAAGTATAAAAATATATAGATAAGTATAATAATATACAGCTAACACCCCCCTTCAAGCTCAAGGTGGTAAGGCAGATATCAACTTGAGCTTGGAGAGGAGATCAGAGAAGCGGCTTGGAAGATGAGCTTTGGTGAAGAGGTCGGTAGTCTGATCAACAGAGGTAACAAAGAGAATACAAACAAGGCCACTAGTAATATGCTAGCGTATGAAATGGCAATCAATCTCAATATGCTTGGTGCAATCATAGAAGACATTGTTATGTGCAATCTGAATAGCACTCTGATTGTCACAATAAAGATTGGTGGCAGCAGAATGAGAAACTCCCATGTCAGAAAGAAGCCAACGAAGCCACACAAGCTCTTGAGTAGTGTTAGCAAGAGCACGATACTCAGCCTCGGTACTAGAACGAGCAAACAAGAGTTTGCTTCTTGCTACGCTAGAAAATGAGAGAGTTGCCCAAAAAAAATAGAAACCAGTAGTGGAACGACGATCAGTAGGATCCCCGGCCCAATCGGTATCAGAAAATGCATGCAGTTGTAGAGAAGAGTGGGGGGAGTAGTGAAGACCATGAAACAGAGTTCCTTTGAGATAGCGCAAAATGCGAACCAGAGCATCATAGTGTGAAGAACAAGGAGCAGCCATGAACTGACTGACAATGTGAACAACATAAGCAATATTTGGACGAGTAACCGTGAGATAGACAAGACTGCTAACTAGTTGACGATATAAAGTGGCATCAGTCAGTAGGGAACCGTCATGGGAGGTAAGACAAGTCTGAGGATCAACCGGAATAGTGGCAGTCTTGCAATCGGTAAGACCAGCACGAGCCAATAGATCATAAGTATACTTAGCCTAGGTAAGAAAATAACAAGAGGAATCTTGGAAAATTTCCAAGCCAAGGAAGTAACTAAGAAAACCCAAATCTTTCATCTCAAATTAGCAATTGAGAAACCGTTTGGGACTAGAAATACCCACTGTGTCATCTCCAGTGATCATCCACATAGAGTAGAAGGAGAATAGTACCACGCTCCGTCTTACGTATAAATAAGGCAGAATCATGGCCACTAGAGAAAAAACCAAAGTCACAAATAGTGGAGTTGAACTTGGCAAACCAGGCACGCGGAGCTTGTTTCAAACCATATAAAGCATGGCGAAGTTGCCACTACCCAAATCCGCCCCTATAGG
Organism: Camellia sinensis; assembly: GCF_055761805.1. Taxonomy (NCBI): domain Eukaryota; kingdom Viridiplantae; phylum Streptophyta; class Magnoliopsida; order Ericales; family Theaceae; genus Camellia; species Camellia sinensis. The sequence continues at coordinate 102,380,065 of NC_138966.1, forward strand.
TTTAATGTCGTAACCGGCCAGTAATCCTTGGATTACCGAAGGCCTCTTAGCATAATAACATATAGTTAGGGGTTGCGGAAGTAAATACATAGAACATACATAGTCCATCGAGTTGTGCAGACATACATGAAACTGATAATTTTAAAATTTTAAACTTATTGAACATACGAGTGACGTCATAGATACATCACTTACACATCATTTTATGCACATAAAAGTAAACTTGTTCATAGAGCAAAAGATCAGTCTTATATACCCTTATAACATAGCCACGAAACATGACTTGGTCTGGAACCTCCTCGTGAGGCGCAAAAGGTAGCTGACAACACAAAAACGCTACAGGCGTCATCTCAGGCCTGATCACGAGCCTGCTCACCAACATACATAATAAATAACTAGTGAGTGGAGACCCAGTGAATAATAACAGAGTAAAGGGGTAAATGAATGATGTCCCATAACTTTGACTGTGACTGAAATGCACGTTCATATTTTCATTCAGAGCATACACATATATAGTTCAAGGTTCATGCTTAGTCTTTCATAATACATTCAGCAGCGCTGCAGATCACATTAATTGCATCAAAGGTCATACTTATCAGTTCCATAAAGGAACCTCCGGCCGGGTATAGCATACTTGTTAGTTCCATAAAGGAACCTCTGGACTAGGAATGGATAACTTGTCAGTTCCATTAAGGAACCTCCATCCAGGCATAGATAACTTGTTAATTCCATAAAGGAACCTCCATCCAGGCATAGATAACTTGTTAGTTCCTTAAAGGAATCTCCGGACTGGAAATGGATAACTTGTCAGTTCCATAAAGGAACCTCCAGTCGGGCATAGATAACTTGTCAGTCTCGTAAGGGACCTCCAGTACTGGGAACTTGCATATACTTGAATCATGGTAATATTTGAATCATTGCATAATGTCATAAGTGCTTGTTAGACTTGGACAATCATTCATTGCATAAAACATAACATTTCATAAGCAATTCTTAATCTGCGAGTAGAAAATAATTTACTTGAACATAACTTTACTAAGTTATTACTCACAGATACTTGAACTTTTGGGTAAAACATATGAACTTTTGGGTAAATGCATTTCACGCTCGAGCATAACTCACGTCGCTTGAGCAGAAGTGCACGTATTCAGAGTGTCCACTCGAGCGTGAAGTCTCCCGCTCGAGCGTGGATCAAATTTCTGGAATTTCCAGATTTGATCTTCAAGCTCAAACTCAACCTTTAAAGAATCAAACCTCATTTTTCTGGGCCAAAACTTGAGAAAATAAATGAAAACCCTTAAAACAACATGAATTAAAGATTATATCAAGAAATTATGGCCCAAGGACATGCCAATTGCTCAAAATTCCAACTCAAACTTTATGAATGTTTTGTAAACATAACATGCATGGACTTCCTTAATCTTGAGCTTCACAAAACATGATCAAATACCACGAAACAATTTAAAACTTGATGATTTCCCTAAATTGAGGTGAGTTTCAAACATGCAAGAAGGAATTTCCTAGCAACATGTTCTCAATGCATTGAAATGCACATGCATGCATGAATTCATTCTTAATTCCATTCTTTTAGCTCAATTCTCTTGTTAATCCTCCTAACACAATCAATTTCATGCTCTAACCAACCAAATTACAAAGCTAGAGATTAACATTCTTACCTAAGGTTCTCAATTCCTTAGGGTTAGAGATGTTCTTGAGTAATTCTCCAAGGTCTCCTAGCAAGTTTTTCTACCTTCAAGCTTGATCTCAATTTCCTTCCCTCTCTCATTCTTTCCCATGTTTGTGTGTGTGAGGAGGCTCAAAATGTGATGACCATCCCCAAAAAGGATGAGTGGAGCATGTAGGGAGCTTATAAGAGCTCACTTGGTAACTTATTAATTAAAACAAATTAAATGCGCATTAAATTAATCTAATTCAATCGTTCTGAATCGAATTTTAATTAAACCTACCATAAGGTCCTAAAAATTTCAATTAACACATAAATCAGATCAATTTCTGTATCGGATGCTGATAAGGCCTTCAATTCACAAATCGAAACTAAAACATGTACAGATCTATCTATGCTGAATAGATAGAGACACAAAAATAATGCAATGCACATGTAATTAACTCATGATCTCTTCTTAATTACTTGTTAGGCACACTTAAGCATGAATTAACATTAATTAAGGGTCGAGGTTGTTACAGTCTTCCCCCCTTAAGGAGTTTGCCTTCCAAACTCGAGTTACCTTCATTTTGGGAGAACACTAGATTTAAAGGAAACAGTTCAGGGTATCTTTTCATCATGTCTTCTTCTGTCTCCTAAGTTGCATAAGTTCCTCTATGATTTTGCCAATCAACCTTTACCAAAGGGATTTCTTTGTTCCTTAATCTTTTGACTTGGCGGTTCACAATTTGCATTGGCCTTTTCTCATAGATGTAATCATCCTTTAGAAGTACATGAGTTGGTTCTATCACATGAAATGGATTCCTCAAATACCCTCGAAGCATAGATACGTGAAAAACATTGTGCATATGCTCCATTACCGGAGGTAGGGCCATTCGATAGGTTATTGTATTGATCTTCTCCAGAATTTTATATGGTCCAATGTATCTTGGTGCCAACTTGCCCTGCACCCCAAATCGCGTTTGGCCTTTCATCGGAGTTACTTTGATAAAGACATGATCCTTGACTTCATATTTCCTGTCTCTTCTTTGGACATCAGCATAACTCTTTTGGCAGCTTTGTGCAGTTTTCAAACGTTGTTGAATCAGATTTACTTTCTCAGTCGTTTCTTGTATAAGTTCTAGGCCCAACAATGGCTTATCCCCAATTTTCGCCCAACAGATAGGAGAACGACATTTTCTTCCATAGAGAGCTCCATAAGGAGCCATCCCAATACTTGAATGGTAGCTGTTATTGTACACAAACTCAGCTAGAGGGAGGTAGGTCTCCCAATTCCCTTGGAAGTCCAACACACACATTCTAAGCATATCTTCCAAGGTTTGATTGGTTCGTTCAGTTTGACCGTTTGTTTGTGGATGATAGATGCTACTCAATCTCAGTTCTGTCCCCAAGGCTTGTTGTAAAATCTGCTAGAATCTTGACATAAACTTTGAATCCCTGTCAGATACAATAGATACTGGCACCCCATGCAGTCTTACAATCTCATTTATATAAATGTTGGCTAATTTGTCAGCATTGTAAATAGATTTAACAGGTAGAAAATGAGCAGATTTAGTTAAACGATCAACTATAACCCAGATAGAGTCCATATCTCAAGAAAAGTGAGGCAAACCCACAATGAAGTCCATGGTAATGTGCTCCCATTTCCATTTTGATATTGGAAGTGGCTGTAACAAACTAGCGGGTCGTTGATGTTCCGCTTTAACTTGTTAGCAGTGCAAACATCCAGCTACAAAATCTGCAATACACTTTTTCATTCCAGGCCACCAGAAATTTTGTTTCAAGTCATGATACATTTTTGTGTTCCCAGGATGTATGGCAAATTTCGAATTGTGAGCTTCAGACATAACACGTTTTCTCAGGTCACAATAGTCAGGTACACAAAGACGATTCTGAAATTTCAGTACGCTATTCTTAAACACAAACCCCGGCCTCGGTTTTGAATTAAATTCATCTACAATCTTTTTTTTTTAGGGACTCATCTTCAAATTGCTTTTCTTTGATTTCTTCAATGATCACAGGTTGGGCAGAAATGGCAGCTAGGATCCCACCTTATTCATGTATCACAATTTCAATTTCGTTCTTTTTCTAGGCCATATAACAATTCCCTTTGACCGGTAAACAAACATGACAAATTTCCTACTGATTTCCGACTCAAGGTGTCTGCCACAGTGTTAGATTTTCCTGGATGATGCAAAATCTGTAAATCATAGTCTTTGATCAGCTTTAACCATCTCCTCTGTCTCATGTTTAATTCTTTTTGGGTGAAAAAGTATTTCAAACTTTTATGGTCCGTGTATACTTCACAAGTTACCCCATACAAATAGTGATGCCAGATTTTCAAAGCAAACACCACAGCTGCTAGTTCAAGATCATGAGTCGGGTAATTCTTTTCATGTGGTCAGAGCTGCCGAGAAGCATAGGCAATTACCTTTCCACTTTGCATCAGTATACAGACCAAACCTTTGTGGGATGCATCATTGTAAATCTGAAATCCCTCAGTTCCATTGGGCAAGGTCAAAATCAGTGCAGTTACTAGCTTGGTTTTCAACTCTTGGAAGGCAGACTCTCTGAGACCATTCCAATCAAATGAAATATTTTTCTGAGTTAATTGGGTCAATGGCATAGCCAGTTTCGCAAAGTCTTTCACAAACCTTCTATAGTAACCTGCAAGCCCCAGAAAACTTCTAATTTCGGATACATTGGTTAGTCTTGGCCAGTCAACAATGACTTCAATTTTCTGTGGGTCCACTAATACACCATTCCGGTTGATTACATGGCCCAAACAGGCTACACTGTCCAGCCAGAACTCACACTTGGATAGTTTTGCATATAATTTCTTCTCTTTCAGAATCTGTAAGCTAGTTCTTAAATGATTCTTATGTTCTTCCCTAATTTTTGAGTAGATCAATATATCATCAATAAAAACAACAATAAATTCATCCAGAAATTGTTTAAACACTTTATTCATAAGGTTCATGAAGGCAGCAGGTACATTGGCCACCCTAAATGGCATGACTAGGAATTTATAATGCCCATATCTAGTTCTGAATGCGGTTTTCTCTACATCTTTTGCCTTGACTTTCAACTAGTAGTACCCAGATCTAAGGTCAATCTTAGAAAACACTTGGGATCCCTGAAGTTGGTCAAACAAATCATCAATTCGGGGCAGGGGGTACTTGTTCTTGACGGTCACTTTGTTCAACTCACGGTAGTCAATACATAGCCTTAAAAATCCATCTTTCTTTTTAACAAACAACACCGGAGCACCCCAAGGTGAGGTTCTCGGACGGATAAACTTCTTATCTAAAAGTTCTTGGAGTTGAACCTTCAATTCCTTCAATTCTATAGTCGACATCCTGTAAAGTGTCTTGGAAATAGGTTGAGTTCCAGGTGTCACTTTAATAGTGAATTCAATCTCCTTATCGATTAAGTCCTCGGGTAAATCATTGGGAAACACATCAGGAAAATCACTAACCACAGGAATGGTTTCTATACTGGCACCATCTAAAGGCTCAATCAATGCACAACACAAGTAGTCTCGACAACCTTTTCTTAACAACTTCTTGGCTTTCATGAATGAAATCAAGTATGGTAGAGGAACTACCCCATTCCCAGTGAAAGTAAACTCAGGCATACCAGCTGGTTTAAACATGACAGTTTTATTCACACAATCAATAGTAGCACAATATTTAGTTAGTCAATCCATACCCAGAATGCAGTCGAAATGATCAATGCTCAAAGGTAGCAAGTCTATATATAATGTCACATCACTAATTACAACATCACATGCTGAGTAAACATAAGCACACATCATAGAACTCCCAGATGGTGTAGACACAGATAACAAACATCTCATAGGTTTTATTGGTGTAGTTAATTTCTGAGAAAAAGCATACGAGACAAATGAATGCGTAGAACCAAAATCAATCAGTACATAGGCGTTCTGAGCACAGATAGGAATTATACCTGACACCACTATTTCGGTATTCTGCATGTCTCCAGGCACAAGTGCAAACACTCTCCCTTGCCTTAGTGTCTCAGTCCCAACATTGTCTCTGGCATTTATTCTAGTATTAGCCCTTGTTGTAGGAACAGATCCGGTTGAACTTGCTACTGGGTGGTTAACACTATCAAACCTCATTGGACAGCCTCTAATCATGTGACTAGTTTTGCCACATCGGAAACATGCACCCGAAGCACGTTGACACATGCCTTTGTGTTTCCTTCCACACTCTGAACAGATTGGTATAGATCTACTACTCTGGCTTGAGCTGCTCGGAGATCCAGTATTTTGCTTTTTGTTCATGAAGAAAGAACGACCCTTCCGAAAATTAGATCTAGGCCTTTTGCTTTTCCATTCCATTGTTGGTGCTTTAGCTTGTTTCATTGCCGCTATTGTGGTCTCTGCCATTATTGCTCTGTCCAAAACTTCACATAGGTAGGCAATTTCAATACGCCTACTCGGTCAAATGCTTCTAAATCCAGTCCACTTTCAAATTTTTGTGCTTTCTTGTAATCAGTATCCACCATATGTGGAGCAAACCGAGCTAGTTCGGTGAATTTGGCTTCATACTCAGCTACAGACATCCTACCCTGCTTAAGTCCTTGAAACTCTGACACTTTTCAATCCCCAAAACATTGGAAAAAATATTTATCATAGAAGATTACATTAAATTGTGCCCACGTCATATTCCCATTACTGCATCGGATTAGTAACCACTACCTCCAGGCTTCATCTTTCAGAGTATAGGTGTCTAGGAGAACTTTCTGGACCTCAGATCAAGGGAACACTTCAAATAGCTTCTTCATTTCAAGTAGCCATGTTTCAGCCTTTAGCGGTTCAATACCTCCAAAGAAAGTCGGTGGTTTCATCTTCAAGAACTTCTAAGTTAAACTTATGAGATCACCGTTGTTCGGTTCAGCTTGCATCGGCAGAGGTAGAGGAGGTAAAGGTTGTTGCCTCTGTTGTTGTGCCATTGCCTCAGTTAAAGCTGTTAACATTTGTTCCATTCGACTCATGCGAGCCTCAGAAGACTCACTTACATCATTTCCCCATGCATTATCCGTGCCGTTATATACACACCAGGCAATAATTAACATGGGAATAATCCTGTTCACTTCCTTTAATTTTATTTGTTTATATTCAAATTCAGTTCTCATATTCATAAAGATCACTACTCACTCACATGTGCTAATGATATGCACATACTTTATTCTAGGACATCCTAAGCTCATATGGACTCGTGTGTGTGGTATAACTCGTGCTCTGATACCACTCTGTCATGACCCAAACCCACCCCTATAGGTTTAATGTCGTAACCGGCCAGTAATCCTTGGATTACCGAAGGCCTCTTAGCATAATAACATATAGTCAGGGGCTGCGGAAGTAAATACACAGAACATGCATAGTCCATCGAGCTGTGCAGACATACACGAGACTGATAATTTTAAAATTTTAAACTTATTAAACGTACAAGTGATGTCATAGATAAAACATTTACACATCATTTTATGTACATAAAAGTAAACTTGTTCATAAAGCAAAATATCAGTCTTATACACCCTTATAACATGGCCACGAAACATGACTTGGTTTGGAACCTCCTCGTGAGGCGCAAAAGGTGGCTGACAACACAAAAATGCTACAGGCGTCATCTCAGGCCTAATCACGAGCCTGCTCACCTACATACATAATAAATAACTAGTGAGCGGAGGCCTAGTGAATAATAACAGAGTAAAGGGGTAAATGAATGATGTCCCATAACTTTAACTGTGACTGAAATGCACGTTCATATTTTCATTCAGAGCATACATATATATAGTTTAAGGTTCATGCTTAGTCTTTCATAATACATTCATTAGCGCTACAGATCATATTCATCACATCAAAGGTCATACTTGTCAGTTCCATAAAGGAACCTCTGGCCGGGTATAGCATACTTGTCAGTTCCATAAAGGAACCTCCGGATTGGGAATGGATAACTTGTCAGTTCCATAAAGGAGCCTCCAGCCGGGCATAGATAACTTGTCAGTTCCTTAAAGGAACCTCCGGACTAGGAATGGATAACTTGTCAGTTCCATAAAGAAACCTATAGTCGGGCATAGATAACTTGTCAGTCCTATAAGGGACTTCGGTACAAGGAACTTGCATATACTTGAATCATGGTAATATTTGAATCATAGCATAATGTCATAAGTGCTTGTTAGACTTGGATAATCATTCATTGCATAAAATATAACATTTCATAAGCAATTCTTAATCCGTGAGTAGAAAATAATTTACTTGAACATAGCTTTACTAAGTTATTACTCACAAATTCTTGATAGCTTCCAAATTGACGACAAGGTATGCAAGTCACCTATCTTGAGGCGCGTGACCTACATAACATGGCAGATTCATATATTGAATGCACACACTCAGGTTGTACCTAACTTGTTTCATTTATTCGTAGTGTGATTCTAGCTTGTAACCTCATTATGGGGTCTTAAACATGGCCTAGGAGTGCCTAGGATGGAATGAGGATGCAACAATGCGCTTGAAAATATTTTTCAAAACTTGCTGAAAACAGGGTCCACGTTCGAGTGTGGCTTTACCCGCTCGAGCGGACTGTAAAACATATGAACTTCTGGGTATATGCATTTCACGCTCGAGCATGACTCACGTCGCTTGAGCGGAAGTGCACGTACTTAGAGTGTCTGCTTGAGTGTGAAGTCCCCCGCTCGAGCGTGGATCAAATTTCTGGAATTTCCAGATTTGATCTTCAAGCTCAAACTCAACCTTTAAAGCATCGAACCTCATTTTTATGGGCCAAAACTTGAGAAAATACATGAAAATCCTTAAAACAACATGAATTAAAGATTATATCAAGAAATTATGGCCCAATGACATGCCAATTGCCCAAAATTCCAACTCAAACTTTATGAATGTTTTGTAAACATAACATGCATGGACTTCCTTAATCTTGAGCTTCACAAAACATGATCAAATACCATGAAACAATTTAAAACTTGATGATTTCCCTAAACTGAGGTGAGTTTCAAGCATGCAAGAAGGAATTTCCTAGCAACATGTTCTCAATGCATTAAAATGCACATGCATGCATGAATTCATTCTTAATTCCATTTTTTTGGCTCAATTCTCATGTTAATCCTCCTAACACAATCAATTTCATGCTCTAATCAACCAAATTACAAAGCTAGAGATTAACATTCTTACCTAAGGTTCTCAATTCCTTAGGGTTAGAGATGTTCTTGAGTAATTCTCCAAGGTCTCCTAGCAAGTTTTTCTACCTTCAAGCTTGATCTCAATTTCCTTCCCTCTCTCATTCTTTCCCATGTTTGTGTGTGTGAGGAGGCTCAAAATGTGATGACCATCCCCAAAAAGCATGAGTGGAGCATGTAGGGAGCTTATAAGAGCTCACTTGGTAACTTATTAATTAAAACAAATTAAATATGCATTAAATTAATCTAATTCAATCGTTCTGAATCAAATTTTAATTAAACCTACCATACGGTCCTAAAAATTCCAATTAACAAATAAATCAGATCAATTTCTGTATCAGATGTCGATAAGGCCTTCAATTCGTAAATCGAAACTAAAACATGTACAGACCTATCTACGCTGAACAGATAGAGACACAAAAATAATGCAATGTACATGTAATTAACTCATGATCTCTTCTTAATTACTTGTTAGGCACACTTAAGCATAAATGAACGTTAATAAAGGGTCGGTGTTGTTACAAAAGTTTGCAAACTTTGTTTGATGGAACAGCAGAACCAGGAGGAGGTTGCATATAAACTTCCTTGGTGAGGTCACCATTGAAAAATGCATTCTTGACATTCATCTGATAAAGACTCCAGTGGCGAGCAGCAGCAATTGCAAGTAAGCTGTGAACTAAAGTACGATGAGCAATAGGAACAAATGTTTCCTCATTGTCAATCCCATATTCTTGAGTAGATCCTCGGGCTACAAGGCGAGCTTTGTAACGCTCAATGGAACCATCTGAATGAGTTTTGAGTTTGTAAACCCATTTGCAACTAACAGTACTCTTTCTAGGAGGGAGATAAACCATATCCCAGTTATGAGTTTTATCGAAAGCCTGCAGTTCATCAGTCATAGCTTGTTGCCAAATAGGGTTAGAACAAGCTTCTCGATAAGAAGTAGGTTCATAGGAGGAAAAGGCAGTGGGACCAACAATATAATCACTGAGAAGAACAGAAGGTTGCCTTACCCATGTAGCGTGACGCTTTGGTGGAGAAGGAACCTCAATGGGAGGTGGAGATGAAGAAACCTCCACAAGAGCTGGAGAAAGTGTATGATCGTCAACAGACATAGGTTCCTCAGGATGGACGATAGGCATAGGCGACTGTGGAAGCATGGAGCTAGAATCTGTATTAAATTCATTAGAAAACAAGTCTATGGAAATATCGGTAAAGGCTGGTGAGTGAGTGGACTGTGGTATTTGAAACTTAGAAAGATTGGAGAACATTTTGTGTTCCCAGGTGACCACATGACGGGAAATACGAAGGCGTTTGGAGATAGGATCCTAACAACGATACCCTTTATGTTCTATACCATATCCCAGAAAAAAGCAAAGATGAAAATGAGGTTCTAGTTTATTGTGTTCATGAGGTTGGAGTAGAACAAAACAAGCAGAACCAAAAACTTTAAGAGTGGTTTAGTCAGGAGGAGAACCATACAAGCGCTCGTAAGGAGAAGTGTTAGCAATGACAGGTGTAGGGATGCAATTTATGGTGTGAATGGCAGTGAGGGCAGCTTCCCCCTAAAATTTTTTAGGACCAGAAGAGGAGATGAGAAGAGCCCAGGTAGTGTCGAGAATATGACGGTGTTTCCGTTCGGCTCGGCCATTTTGTTGGGATGTGCCTGCACAAGATCGAAGAGACAGTGTACCATGAGCTCGAAGAAAAGAAAGAAAATCAAATTCCAAGTACTCCTTAGCATTATCAAAAAAAAAATCTTAATAGTACGAGAAAACTGAGTACGGACCATGGCAGAGAAATCATAATAAATATGTTTAAGTTCAAAGCGATTTTTGAGAAGAATAAGCCAAGTATAACGAGAAAAATCAACAACAAAAATCACAAAGTGTAATAACCCCAACCCATAATTAGCTATTAATCAGTAATTAAGGATGTTAATTAAGTGAATAAAATGAATTATGGGATTATTATGTAAATTGCATGAGGTTTGGCTTTTTATCTGTTACTCGTGGAAATATCTGTTTAGAATCCCGCTTTAATATGTAAATTGAAAGCCTTATCGGCGTCCGAAACTGAAATTGATTACACCAATATGTTATTTGGAATTTTTAGAACCTTATGGTAAGTTTTGTTAAAAATTGATTCAGTCTGATTCGTTAGGTTTCGTTTGGCAAGCCTTATGTCTAATTAATGCATTTTTAGCACCCTAGCTATATATGTGAGCTTTTAAGCTCATTTGAGCTCATTTTCCCTCATAACTAAGTGCAAAAATATGAGAAAACATTTTAGAGAGAGAGAGATTTTATTCTAGAGAGAGAGAGAGGAGGAGATTGAAGAGAATCGAAGGCTTTGTGTTGAATTCATCAAAGATTGTGCAAGTTCTTAGCAAGACCAAGACTCTAGGTAAGAACCTAAGCTTTAATTCATGTAGATAACGTGTTTAATTATTGAATTCATGAAGATTTTGTTAAGCTAAGCAAGATTTGAGCTAAATAAGAAGGTAGAAGGATCATACCATGCATGCACGTGCATTTTCTTACCAATTGAGCATGATTTCCATAAATTCTTTCTTGCATGTTTGAAATTTATCTTCATTAAGGAAAATCATCAAGCTTCAAGTTGTTTTGTGGTGTTTGATCACGTTTTGGGAAGCTCAAAACCAAGAAAACCCATGCATGTTGTGTTCTTGAGCATTTATCATGTTTTAAGTTGAAAATGTGAGTTTTTAACAAACTCTTGGGCCATGATTTTATGAAATGATCCTCAATTCATCATGTTTTACAAGTTTACTATGTTATCTCAAGTTTTGGGGCCCAAAAGAGGTGATTTGGAGGACTAGAATTGAGTTTTGAAGTTGGAGGTGCAATCTGGAAATGCCAAATTTTGCATCCTTGCTCGAGCGAAGGAGTTCTCGCTCGAGTGACCATTTTGAGTGCGTGCACTCCGCTCGAGCAACCAAAAGTCCGCTCGAGCGTAAATTGCAAGCTCCCAGAAGTTTCATGTCATTTATAGATCGCTCGAGCGAGGGATTGTGCGCTCGAGCGACCATTCACATTTTTCATGTCCGCTCGAGCGAGGAAAGTTACGCTCGAGCGAAGTTTCATTTTCTGCATGTCCGCTCGAGCGAGGAAAGCTACGCTAGAGCGAGGACCTTATTTTCGGAAAATTTTCTAAGTGTTCCAACTCATGTTTTGGCATCCTCATTACATCTTAGGCATTCCTAAGCCTTGATTAAGCCTTAGTAATGAGGTTATGGATTAGAAACACACTAAGTAAAGAGAGTACTAAGTTAAAAGAATGCAAGTGTGTGTTTTAATCTATGTGTTAAGTAAGGACAAGAATCAAGGTAATAAGTAAGTAAGTTGTGTTGGCCTTGAGAATGTGAAATGATAAGATGTGCGTGTGTTATGTACTCTTGTGATTGTAGGTCAACGTCTGGAGATTGATTGACCGCCTACTGGAACCACTGTGAGTAACGTTATCGTAAAGATACATTTATATGAAATTATGTTCCAAATGAAATGTGATAAGCTATGATTTCTGATATGATATCTGTTTACGTGAACGAACATCCCAAGTTTGAAATCTATTATGGCATCCATAGATAGTCCCAAGTCATGGGGGACGGCATGAAAATGCGGGTCCATGACATACAAGTTTACGAGATCTCGTTAGCCACTTCATTGTGGTGATATGTGTTTAATCGGTATCCGGAACCGATTACTCTAGTCGAAAGATGTTATGTGATGTGTTCTATGGGATATACCATTATTATGTTCTGATATGAGAATGATTATGCTATGATCTGTTTTCCGCTTATGATATGTTTGGATTTCGTTCACTAACCCCTTTACCTTAATGTTATTCACTGGGCTTTAGCTCACTGTTTGTGTATATATATATATTATAGGTGAGCATTCTGGAGATCAAGCCTGAAGGATTTTGTGAAGAACTGTATTCTGTGGTCAGCCAACCATTGTGCCTCACGTGGAGGTTCCCGAAGTGTCCTGTATTTACTTTCTGTTGGTTCTGTTTATGTATATACGTCTTGTGTTGATCGTGTTGGCTGTACTTAAGTTACTGTAATGTGTGTGGGTATAATATAATGTATGGTTGACTTATGGGTATGTATATAATGTTTTAAATATTCTGTTCTTCATCTAAGTCAGCACAGCTCTTTGGGCAATTGTATTTATGTATTTGCTTCTGCTAGCCCCTTAATTTTTGTTAATCTGTTCAGAGGCCTTCGGTAATCCAAGGATTACTGGCCGGTTACGATGCTAAACCTATAGGGGCGGGTTTGGGTCGTGACAGAGTGGTATCAGAGCACGATTTATACTGCACACATGTGTCCATATGAGCTATCGGTTGTCCTAGAAATGAAATAGCGACATTGCATTACCATGCTTAAGTGTATGAACTATTATGAACACGTTCGTATTGAAAATGAAGTGAAATGAAACCTTTGTGCATGATCAAAGAAATTAAGCGGAATAACATGTAATGTTAATTTCAATACCGAATGTGGAATCTATGTGAATGTGAACGTGTGAAAGTAAGGGATCATGTGACTGTATTTGAATTGAAATAAAAGTATAAACACGTCTGATATGGAGTGAAATGTGAAATCCGTGAGAACTTTCCTTATATTAATAAGCACCCTGTTTGTGTGTAGCCAATGGAAAGGACAAGGAATGTAGACGAAACTGAATCTTCTGACGCTAGAATTAGCCGAATAGAAAGAATGGTTGAAGCCTTAACCGAAAATCTGAAACAACAGCAACAAGGGCAAATACATGTACCTGAACCAGCTAGTTATGATATGGTAATAATGACATAGAAATGTTGTGAAATGTCTAATGTTATAAGGGAACCAAGAGTTTGACTAAAACATTGGTGAGAATAGGCATGTTGATTTGTGGAAACATAGTATTTTGCAAAACTAGAGTCTTCAATGAAGGTCATGGAAGCTATATGCACTATATGTTAAACTGGACAATGAGAATACTTGGAAAATTGAGGAATTTGATGATCAACGAGATGCGTGGAACTACGGTGATTGAGGACGAGAGAAGTCATTTGATATGTAGGATAGTACATTTTAGTGGGAACCTATTATGTGGAATAGTAAACCGTAGAGTCTCATGGCTTTGTAGAATGACCTTGAAAGTCTGATTGGAATCACGTTTGGCCAGCGTGCTTCGAATCAGAAATTCTTAGTAAATTCCTTGGGAATGAATATGTCACCCTACCAGCATCCTTATATGTCTATGTGTGTATGTTTACTTGTATATGATATGTGCTTTGTGATATGATTTAGGTCAATGAATCAACCCAAGCATTGTCAACTATTTTCTTGTGTTTAACCCTTCCCTTCCGTTAATAGGAGGAGGTGGTGAAAAAGTATGAATGAAGTGGAAATTGAGTTTATCAGAATGATGAGGTTAAGTAGAAGAAGTACTAGAGAACGTAGTGAAAGCGGTGAACCCTACCGCAAATAGCAAGATCAAAAGGGAGAATTAAGTATGGAAGTGAAAAGTGAACCAAGGGAGAAAACTAAGAATTTTGTGGCAGGAAAGACGAGCAATTCTAGGTAAAGTTGTAAGAAAAATAAGTTATCCTAGTATGTTATATGTCACTAGATCTATCGGGGACTGTGTCATCGAATTACCTGAAATGTGAGAAGTTGGGGCATTAAATAAAAGACTATCCCAAAACCTAAGAGAAAGCTTAAATAATTTAATTAGTTAAGGATAGGACTTATGTACAAGTAGGACTGCTTGAAGTTAACAGTTTATGTGTGGGTGTTCGTTTTTAAATAAAGTTGTGTTATTATGTTTTGATAAAGTTTTGTTTTGCTTTGTGTTGGAAGAGTATTTAATCTTGCATGAACGATTATCCATTAGTTTCTGTATCAAGTGTTAGCTTGTTTTGATGACATTCTTGAAAGGTCCTTTCGTGCTAGGGGACGTTAAGCTTATGTAGCACCTTTGTTGAGATATCTCTTTGCCATCGACGGTCATGTACGGATGGTACCATCAACGGTCATGTACGGGTAGGTTGTCTAACTGATTCCGGCTTGGCCACCGACGGTCATGAACGGGTGTGCTTCGATTCCGGGGCGGTTATTCCTCTGTTTTGTTAAGAATGTCATCCTTTGTGTTATGTACATGGTAGTAAACAGCCCTAGAGGCTTTGAAAGATTTTGATTGATGAACTCAATTCATCCCATGTTTTGTTACCAGTTATGTTATGTGTTATTTGATTAAGACGGAACCCATTTGTTGGAATCATTTAAAACTCAACCGAGGTTGCTAAAAAAGAAATTATTATTAGAGTATCACTAAGATTGAACTAACTTAAAGACTAAACGATTTGAGCCAATGAAAATTTTCCTACTTGATATCTAAAAAAGTAAGACTTCATTTACTGGAATTATATTATTATGGAACTAGTGAAAACATTGATAGTGACTATTTACGCTATATTGAATTATAAACCTGGAAGAATTAGCGGGGCTGGACTGTGATTAATGAACGCTTTGAAATCCACTTCTGGATATGAACAATTACATACTTGTGCACCCACATGTGAACTTACTTGGAGAATGTAACATTGTATTTAACCTGAACTCTTCGATATGAACTATTGTGGTACATGACTCTGATGTGATTTGAGAGCCGAGGAACTTGGAACAACTGTAGAACTACTGACTATGCACTTAAGCGAATGGAGTTTGAACTATAGAATTAATATACCTCGTTTGGAAATAATAAGGCTAGAACCTTTACCTGATCTAATGTGATATAACTATGATTTGAGGAGGCCCTTATTGAGAGTTATTATCTGATTGATTACATCGTGGGGGATTATGAATTGCTTATGATTGAATAACAGGGCTGTGTTGCTAAGGGAACTAACCGAATGAGAATTAGAATCGATCTTGAACCCTTAGGAAGAATATGAACCATCAACGGCAGACTATGTGATTACAAATAGCTTCTTACTATATGCCTGTAACCGATTGGGAAAACACGTGAATGAGATTATGAAATTTGGTAACTTGTGCTTGGAGAATATAGGAATATTGTATACATGACATGTGATTAATTACTCGGCAGTACTATTTTGACCATGAACTTGTTTGACTAGAGAATGATTGCTTTAGTATTACTGTACTTCAAAAACTGATGGGATTTGTGACAACAGACTGGTTTGATTATAAACTTTGACTACCTGGGGGTATATGCAATCAGTAGGACTGCTTTTGTATTGACACATAGTACGTTTGAATCAGTGGAAACTGAGGCTGATGAATAGTATATAAGTGATTACTTCAGAATTTTGTTTACTGCTATAGGGTTAACATACGAAATTATACCTTGTATTCCTGATAACTTCAGAATGACCTGGACTAACTGTGATGGGTTACCGAATGGAAAACCAAATTGAACAAGGACCGGATGGATGACATGAAATTGCATAAATTAAATCTCTGTAACTTGACAACGGGAAATTATTTGTGAAAATGGAAACCGTGTGAGTCTAAGTCGCCCGATAAGTACTTGATATAAGTAATGTGAGTAATAACTTAGTAAAGTTATGTTCAACCGTAGCTATTTTCTGTGTGATAAAAATAAGATCTATTTTCTGAAATAACACGTTCTGTACAATGAATGATTGTCCAATTTCTGTTATGTATTCGTGACATCCTTAGCATCATGTGATATTTGTTCTCTGTTACCCGGATCCGAAGGTTCCCTCATGGAACTGACAAGTTATCCTCACCCGGCCGGAGGTTCCTCTATGGAACTGGCAAGTATGATCTAAGATGCTTTGTAATTAATCTGTTAGCGCTAATGGATGTATCACGTAAACTTAATCATGACTTATGATTTCTGTCTGTGCATGATCTGGACAAGAATGTGAATATGAACATGTATATGAATCTGTTTCTGATTAAAAATCTAAATGCATATAAGACTCTGTTTTGATACGAACCCTAACCTCTGTATATTATTCTGTTTCGGTGCGAAGCTAAAGTCGAGATTGGGTTGTGAGCATATTTATGATTATGGTTATGCTTCTGTTTTGTATAGAATTGTAGTTATATTTTGATGGACATCATTTCTTTTGAGATAAGATAACTTGAGTTTGGAGGACCAAACTTCTTAAGGTGGGAAGACTGTAATAACCCCGACCCGCAATTAGCTATTAATCAGTAATTAATGATGTTAATTAAGTGAATAAAATGAATTATGGGATTATTATGTAAATTGCATGAGGTTTGGCTTTTTATCTGTTACTCGTGGAAATATCTGTTTAGAATCTCGCTTTAATATGTAAATTGAAAGCCTTATCGGCCTCCGAAACCGAAATTGATTACACCAATATGTTATTTGGAATTTTTAGAACCTTATGGCAAGTTTTATTAAAAATTGATTCAGCCTGATTCGTTAGGTTGCGTTTGGCAAGCCTTTTGTCTAATTAAGGCATTTTTAGCACCCTAGCTATATATGTGAGCCTTTAAGCTCATTTGAGCTCATTTTCCCTCATAACTAAGTGCAAAAATCTGAGAAAACATTTTTGAGAGAGAGAGATTTTATTCTAGAGAGAGAGAGAGAGAGAGAGAGAGAGGAGATTGAAGAGATTTGAAGGCTTTATGTTGAATTCATTAAGGATTGTGCAAGTTCTTAGCAAGACCACGACTCTAGGTAAGAACCTAAGCTTTAATTCATGTAGATAACGTGTTTAATTATTGAATTCATGAAGATTTTGTTGAGCTAAGCAATATTTGAGCTAAATAAGAAGATAGAAGGATCATACCATGCATGCACATGCATTTTCTTACCAATTAAACATGATTTCCATAAATTCTTTCTTGCATGTTTGAAATTTATCTTCATTAAGGAAAATCATCAAGCTTCAAGTTGTTTTGTGGTGTCTGATCATGTTTTGGGAAACTCAAAACCAAAAAAACCCATGCATGTTGTGTTCTTGAGCATTTATCATGTTATAAGTTGAAAATGTGAGTTTTTAACAAACTCTTGGGCCATGATTTTATGAAATGATCCTCAATTCATCATGTTTTACAAGTTTACTATGTTATCTCAAGTTTTGGGGCCCAAGAGAGGTGATTTGGAGGACTAGAATCGAGTTTTGAAGTTGGAGGTGCAATCTGAAAATGTCAGATTTTGCATCCTCGCTCGAGCGAAGGAGTTCTCGCTCGAGCGACCACTCTGAGTGCGTGCACTCCGCTCGAGCGACCAAAAGTCCGCTCGAGCGTAAATTGCAAGCTCCCAGAAGTTTCATGTCATTTACAGATCGCTCGAGCGAGGGATTGTGCGCTCGAGCGACCATTCACATTTTTCATGTCCGCTCGAGCGAGGAAAGTTACGCTCGAGCGGAGTTTCATTTTTTGCATGTCCGCTCGAGCGAGGAAAGCTACGCCGGAGCGAGGACCTTATTTTTAGAAAATTTTCTAAGTGTTCCAACTCATGTTTTGGCATCCTCATTACATCTTAGGCATTCCTAAGCCTTGATTAAGCCTCAGTAATGAGGTTATGGATTAGAAACACACTAAGTAAAGAGAGTACTAAGTTAAAAGAATGCAAGTGTGTGTTTTAATCTATGTGTTAAGTAAGGACAAGAATCAAGGTAATAAGTAAGTAAGTTGTGTTGGCCTTGAGAATGTGAAATGATAAGATGTGCTTATGTTATGTACTCTTGTGATTGTAGGTCAACGTCTGGAGATTGATTGACCGCCTACTGGAACCACTGTGAGTAACGTTATCGTAAAGATACGTTTATATGAAATTATGTTCCAAATGAAATGTGATAAGCTATGATTTCTGATATGATATCTGTTTACGTGAACAAACATCTCAAGTTTGAAATCTATTATGGCATCCATAGATAGTCCCAAGTCATGGGGGATGGCATGAAAATGTGGGTCCATGACATACAAGTTTACGAGATCTCGTTAGCTACTTCATTGTGATGATATGTGTTTATTCGGTATCCGGAACCGATTACTCTAGTCGGAAGACGTTATCTGATGTGTTCTATGGGATGTACCATTATTATGTTCTGATATGAGAATGATTATGCTATGATCTGTTTTCCGCTTATGATATGTTTGGATTTCATTCACTAACCCCTTTACCTTAATGTTATTCACTGGGCTTTAGCTCACTGTTTGTATATATATATACATATATATTATAGGTGAGCATTCTGGAGATCAAGCCTGAAGGCTTTTGTCAAGAACTGTATTCTGTGGTCAACCAACCATTGTGCCTCACGTGGAGGTTCCCGACGTGTCCTGTATTTACTTTCTGTTGGTTCTGTTTATGTATATACGTCTTATGTTGATCGTGTTGGCTGTACTTAAGTTACTGTAATGTGTGTGGGTATAATATAATGTATGGTTGACTTATGGGTATGTATATAATGTTTTAAATATTCTGTTCTTCATCTAAGTCAGCACAACTCTTTGGATAATTATATTTATGTATTTGCTTCCACTAGCCCCTTAATTTTTGTTAATCTGTTCAGAGGCCTTCGGTAATCCAAGGATTACTGGCTGGTTACGATGCTAAACCTATAGGGGCGGGTTTGGGTCATGACACAAAGTATCTTGACCCCCCATGGTTGGTGTGGGGGAAGGTTCCCAAATATCAAAATGTTCAAGATCAAAAGGAGCAGTAGAAATAGAAGTACTTTGATTAAAAGGTAAAGCAGGTTGTTTAACAATTTGACAAGATAAACAATCGACATCATCAAGACGAACACGACCTAACTGACCACTAGAAACCAAAGGTTTCAAACGACTAAAAGAGACATGCCTTAAGTGACAATGCCAAAGATAAAAAGAAGACATTGTAAATGCAATAGCAGAGCGAGAACCTTGGCCAGAATTGAACTGATATCTAGAACGAGAAGACCTGGTCTTAGATGAAGCAGTAGAAGGAGCTCGAGGACAACTGGTTTGGAGATGACCTAGAGCAATCTTGTGACAGGTCAAACATTTGTGAACCTGGCACTGAACAAGAGAATGATTGGTTGGCAAGCCGCGATTGCGACAATAACTGCATAGACTAGATAGCTGAGGAGATGAAGAACTCGGAGATGATGGCGTAGCAAGAATAGAATCCGTGGTTGGAGATTTGAGAATCCCAAAACGTGTTGCCTCTGATAGTAGCTCAGTAATGGCTTGCTCTAAAGTGGGCAAGGGTAAACGATGGAGCAAAGAAGCACGCACGGGCTCAAAAGTGCTATGAAAAGCCATAAGAAACTGCAATAGTCATTGACGATTTCGATAGGTAATAAATAATTGTGCATCATCAGAATGAGCCCATGGAGGTTCAGAAAGAGTAAGCTGGTCCCAAATAGATGACATCTGCGATAAGAAGTCATTGAGAGATTGACCCGGTGCCTGGCACATGTGATGTAAAGTATGTTACAGTTGATACTGATGAGCATGTCCAGTGGTCTAATAACGTTCTTTCAAGAAATCCCAAATTGCTTTAGCAGGAGAAGCAAGGGAATCATCTTCCTGAAAGCATCCAAACTGAAGATGGATGGAAGGAACTGAGGTAGCCTGAAACCATGTGATAATCTGATAATTCTTACTTTCCCATTCGTCAAGACGGTCATCGAATGCAGAGTTAGGCTCATCCTCCTTCTGGTTAGGTTTGAGAAGAGCACCAGTAATGATCCGCCAAAGGCGTTTGCCTTGATGAAGCTAGAGAGAGTTTGGGCCCAACTAACATAATTGGACCCATCAAGGATAACAGAAACTAATTGGGTGTTCTCAATACGATCCATAATTTCAAAAATAGAGGTCACCAATAGAATTAGAAGGCTGGAAAACTTAGAGACAGGTAGGGCTGATGTCAGCACTGTGGCTATGATGATGTCAATAGAGAGACAGTGGCTGAGTAGGGCTGACGTCAACGGCTGAAGATGAAGAGAAACGGTTAAAGAAGCCGGGCGAAAGCCGAGGCAAGGGGCACACAGCTAGCAGAAGCCAGGTGGAAGCCGATGAGGATTTGGCTGATACGGAAGCTAATGGCGGCTAATGCGGAAGCCGACAGCCAAACCGAGGTCGGATTGGCTGAGGTAAAAGCCGAGGGACGGATGCCGAGGAAAGCCGATTGAGACGCTTACACAAGCGTGCTGCGAGTGGAAGCGACGTCAATAGACACGCTTCTCTTTGGGAGGCACGTGAGGGCGCGTGGAAAGGTTGATGGTGGTAATTCTGGTGTCGTTGGTTTCGTCTTAAAGAGGTGGAGAGGCTGGTGTAGTCCAAATGTGAAAACAGTGATGGACAAGAAATGCAGAACCCAATAAAAACCAACGTGAGATAGAATCAAAGTTGCCAGACCAATAAAATAAAATAAAAAAATGTGATAAAGAAAAAGAAGAGACTAGGAGAGAACCTTAGGCTCTGATACCATGTTGTGAGAGTAATTCTGATATGTTGAATTGAATGAATAATACAATAGCAGAAGCATGTATATATAGGCTGATAAGAAATCTAGATAGGTACATAAGAAGACAGAGATACAATGAGATTGAGATAAGTACAGAAGGAGTTATAGATAGAGATATATCCAATACAAATAGATAAGTATAATAATATATAGATAAGTATAATAATATACAGCTAACAATGTCAAATTTCTTTACTTTTTAGATCGGAGGTGACTATACACATTCTGAAAAATCATTAAAATTTGATTTTTATAAAAAAATTTCTCTTTTAAAAGAACAATCAGTTGTCATTTTAGTTTTAGCCCTAGTTATGGACACCCAAAATTTTAAAATAAATCCAAAGACAGAAGAAGAAAACCAATATGACAAAACTAGAAGAAAAAAAAATTGCAACAGGACTATTGTGTGCATGTAGGGGTGTAAAAATGGCCCGAGTCCCGTGGGCGGCCCGCGACCCGAGGTGGCCCCTGCACGGTTAAGCTCGAGCTCGAGCCCAGACCAAGACCTTATGCTTGGGCCTTCCATTTGAAGCCCGGCCTAGCCTAAAAAAATTTTGGCCTTGTGGGTGGCTTAACTTGGCCCACCTGGCCCTCCCTCTGCCAACTGTCAATTTTTTTTTTTTTTAAAAAAATAAAATAAAAGACAAGTTCCAACCAACGGTTAAATAATTTAAACCTCTCTCTGCCAATGGTCAAGTTTTTTTTTAAAATAAAAGGCAAGTTGCAACCAACGGTTAAATAATTTTAAAAAAATAAAATAAAATAAAATAAAGGCTTGATCTTGTGCAAGTTGCAGTGGAGTTGAATATGTGTTATGACTACTATATTGAGATTTTGAAATTATACTTGTTGTTTGGAGATTTATCTTTTGTATAGAGATGTTTGATTTGGGTTGTCGATGGAGAATAACTTTGATTGCTGTAGAAATTGCATGAGAATTAGGTTAATTGAAACCAATTGCTCATACATCTTGCATTAAACGTTGTTTCATATTTATATGTTGAAAATGCATTGTTTTGAGAAAAATTGGTGAATACCGTGGTGAATCTGGTTAGGGGGTGTAGTTGTGGTATTATCTATGTTGGCATGTATATCTTTGGTAAAAGTCCAAAAACTCGTGTGGTTAGGTGTCGATTATGTTGAAAAATTTGGTTTTTATAGGTTTATTTTGGGCCAACTTTGAGCCCAAAATGGAGTGGGCCCCAAACATCTTTTGGGGTAGGTCCGAAGAGGTAACGTGTTCCTTGCTGCATGGCAAGTTACACAGTGAAGACGGTTCGTCAAAACCAGTTATGAGTGAATGGGAACTTGACGTCGTTTTCGGGTTGTGGAATAGACATTTAAAGAATTAAATATAGATTTTTTTGTAAGGCTTGTCCCATATTAAAACTTGAAGAGAACTTATATGTGTATATAAGTTCAAGGTGACAATACTTGGGTTGGGCCCCAAGGGACACCCCAAGTTTGTAGAAGGGAGGAGTTATGGAAAAAGGAACCTTGGCTCAAACCACCACACGCGCGCGTGTCGCCGCCGCCACCGTTTGTCCAACCAAGCCGTGTCGGGTGTGAGTTGTGGGTCGGTTCTAACATTAATTTTTGGACAAAATTTATTTGAATTTTTCCAAAAAAAATCTTGTAGGAAATTATTTGTATTTCAAATTAAATTTGAATTCAAATTTTGTGTCCAAAAATTGTGCCTCTAAATTGCACTAATTTCCCAACTGTTAACAGGGTTTTAAACTGCTGGACAGATTCAAAATTGTCCAACCAGTTTTCTTTAAATCTGTTGCACCTGGTTAGATACATTTTTTTGCTCAGAATAGATTTAAATCTGCCCAGGCAGATTTGAATAGATTCAACCTGAAGTTCAATAGGTTCAAATGTTCAAATAGATCAGAAAAAAACTGCCCAGCAGTTTTGGTTAGTTTAATAACTGCTGTAGTTAGCATATATGTTCAAAATTCTAATTTGTATCTGTTGGGCAGATTCATACATGTTCGGATTTTTTGGACAGCCACAATTTGCCTATAAATACCAGCCATTTCCAACAGTCTTGGTGATCGAAATATTGACTGAAAAATCCATCTTCTTGCTGTCCAATTTTTGCTCTGTTGTATATATTCCTCATATTAATTTTAGGGAATACTTTGAGATTATAGAACACATGTTTTGTTCGCCGTACAAATCATTTGGAGTGCTACTACAATTTGTAAAGATCAGTGTATTTTGGGAGATAGATGCCTTTTATCTGTAAGCACCATAGCGGGGCGAATCTGTCTTAAGGACAGAGTGTCACACACTCGACTTGATCTTTTAATTATTTATTCGGTTCGGTAAAATAAATTCGGTACGTAATTTATTTATTTGTTTGATTTGTTTCTATTTATTTATTTTACACAGAAGATTGTTCCAACAATCTTAAGATAGATTCGAATTATTCTGTTTACGAAATTTTTCATTTGTTTCATTTTCTCTTTCTTCTTCTTACGAAAATTATTTTTTGTAATTTTATAAAATAATATTCTGGTTGGAAAATAAATAGTAGCAATATACTGTTTGACAAATAGCAGTAATATAATGTCTATTTTCTTTGACTACTAGTAATAATATACTGGTGTCATTAACAATTCAGAATATTTATTTGTGAAATTTTGTCAGAAATTAATTTTGGTTTTCAGAAATTATTTCTAAGTGTTCATTAATTAAAATTCTGTTTCAATATCTTAATTGTTGAAGTGCTATAGAAATTTAATTTTTTGTGTGGAATTAATTTGGTTAAATAAAATTTTGTTTTATTTTCAAATTAATTGGAAATAAAAGTTATAATTCTTGTTTCTTTTATTTTTACAGAATTTAAAATTTTGTGTTTATTTTTTAATTTTCTGTGCAGTATAAAATTATAATTATAATCTTGTTATAATTTAAAATTCATGACTACAGAAATTGGTCAAACTTATGCTCAAACTAGTACTGGTATGGTGATTGTCATGGCGCCAACCCCTCTTTATGTTAGGATTGTGCCAGTGAATCATGGTAAAAAGCCAGAGAAGTGCTTAGGAACTAATTTTTGCAAAGGCAAAGGAAGATCAGGTAAGAAGGTTGCTAAAGCCAATATGACCGAAATAGAAAAAATTTCCAATAGTGTAGATGTCATAAATCTTTCTACAGTTATTTTCAAGACAAACCTTGTTGAAAATCCTAAAGAGTGGTGGGTGGACACTAGTTCTACTCGCCATATCTGTGCTGACAAAAAGATGTTCAAGCTAGTTTTTGGAAGTAACAAGTTTGTACTTACTAAAAACGGGATGTATGTAGGAAAATGTTACATGTCTGATGGCCTTTTCAAAATGAATGTAATGATTGTTGTACACTCTATTATTAATAAAAATACACTTTCTTCTTACTTGTTTGAGTCTCAAATTTATGGCATGGTAGACTTGGACATGTTAATTATGGATCTTTGCGTAGATTAATTAATATAGCATGTTTACCTAACTTTGACATTGATTCAAATCATAAATGTGAAGTTTACGTTGAGGCAAAATTATCCAAAACTCCTTTTCATTCAATTGAAAAAAGTATGGAACCACTTGAATTAATTTATAGTGACATTTGTGATTTTAAATCAATTCAAATTAGAGGTGGGAAAAAGTATTTTATCACTTTTATAGATGACTATGCTAGATATAGTTATGTTCATTTAATTCGAACCAAGAATGAAGCTTTGGAAACTTTCATTCAATATAAGAATGGAGTTGAAAATCAACTTGGTAAGAAAATTAAGAAACTTAAAAGTGATAGTGGTGGTGAATATGAATCACCTTTTGGTGAATTTTGTAAAGAACATGGAATAATTCATCAAACCACTGCTCCTTACTCACCTCAGCAAAATGGAATTGCTGAAAGGAAAAATAGAACTTTAAAAGAAATGATGAATGTCATGTTAATCAGTTTTGGATTACCTCAGAACTTGTGGGGGGAATCAATATTTTCTGCTAATTATATACTTAATAAAGTATACCGAAAGAAAGTGAATCAAACACCTTATGAAATGTAACATGGGAGAGTACCATCCTACAAATACATAAAAGTGTAGGGGTGTTTGTATAGCGATGCCGGTATTGACCCGACCTTTGTTTCATCCCGAACTCAAGTTTTGTGGTTTAATATTGTATCCATGTCTTGTTTTCCTTCTTTAACTCTTTGAACTTGAGTTTTGGAACATGTTGGGCTTATTTCAAACAGATTGGTTGTTAGTTGGTCTAGATTGTTGTTGCCCAGATTTTAGCTTCTTCGCTCGAGCGAGGCTTCTTGCGCTCGAGCGAGCCTTGTGAAATTTGCTTCTTCGCTCGAGTGAGGTTTCTTGCACTCAAGTGAGATTTGAGAATCCTTAGGTTTCTTTTCCAGATGCAAAATTTTTTGAAAGATGAAGTTTTCGCTAGAGCGAGGCTTCTTGCGCTCGAGCAAGCGTGTGCGTCTGTAAAACTTCTGAAGCTTTGCATTCTGCGCTAGAGCGACGATTCTTGCACTCGAGCGAGGTCATTTGTTGTGTCTAGTCGCTCGAGCGAAGGTCGCGTGTATCAGTTCGCAACAGAGGCGTTTTATATCACTTTTGATTTCCTTTTTTGCGAAAAAACCCTAATCTGACACTCTCTCTCTCTAAGACACTCTCTCTTTACAAATACTCTTTGATCCAAGCATCACTACCTTACTTCCTTTGAGAAAAAGGTAGAGCATCTTGTGGGCTTTCATTTCATCTGAACCAAACTTGGTTTTGTGTACTTTTGAGGTTTTTCTTCATCTTCTTTGAGCTTCTACACTTGAGGTAGGGATATTCTACACCTTAATATGGCTTTTAACCTAGATAAGTGTTGTTGTGTATAGATGATGGGATTTGAGAGTGATTTTGAGTAAACTAGGGTTTGGGTTCAAAATTTAAAAGAGGGGTTTTCCATGTCGATCTATAAAATGACAGTGAGGCCTTGTGCATGAAGTTTCTCTAGTGCTAAAATGGTGAAATCTAACCATTAGATTGAATTTGAGGAAAAGTGGGAAGATTTGCCCTAATTTGTATCAAATAATTATTTTGTATAAATAATGAAATTGATGTGGGAAATATGAAATGAGGAGGATGTGTGAATGAATGGTGTAGTTGGATTTGATAAATCACTCACCTATGAAAAATTTGATAAATTATCTGTTTGGTAAATTGTACATTTGTTTAGAAATATCTGTTTTAGGCTATCGGTGGAGGATAGCTATAATTGTTGTAGAAACTGTATGAGGACTAGGTGAATTGAAATTGGTCATTTGAATTATGTCATTAAATATGACAATTTGATTAAACCACTGGATATATGATTTGGATAGTCATTGTATATGACAATGCTTTTAAATACATTGTATATGTATCATGGTTTGGGAGAAGATAAGGAATGTACTCCATTGTATGGGAGGAGATAAGGGATGGACTCCATTTTAAATTAAGTTGGCCGGAGTGTCCAAGGTGAAAGTCCCGAAACCTTATATGTGTATATTTGGGTGTCGATTCCCTCGAACAAGAATCCGTAAAATGGCAAGAAGTTTGAAGTGTTTGAATAATGAATGTTATTGAATTGTGAATGAATGAGTTGTAGTCTCATCTGGGATTGTTTAGATGATACGGAACTACACTTACGCATTAAATTGAAATGAATGAATGGAAATGGATTAAGATGTGGTTATTAATATTGAATGGTAATGGGGAGAATGTAAGTTGGCCTTGAGTATTGGACTTTTATCTGACATTTATATCTTAGTTAAATCTCATATATTGTGTTAGTATATCTCTATTGGGCTTTGACTCACCCTACTTGGGAAACTATTTTCAGGTACTGGTGACATGCCACTTCCAAGGACATAGCTTAGGAGGATTAGGGCTGAAAACTCTATTTTTGTTATGTTATGTTTAAATGATTATTCAAGCCAAGTGCTTTACATTTATAGAGCTTAGGACTCTTTCTTTTGTTATAACCGAGTAATATCTTGGAAAGATGTAAGCCCATAGGTCATTTATTTTGTTTTCATTAACTTGTATTACATGTTGTAGATTTAGAATGAATGTTTATGAATGTATAATGCATGTAATACCTTTTTGTAATATAAACTCTAATGAATGAAAGTATGTTATTTTCATTAAATCGATGGATCTTATGAATGGATTATTTATATTGTATTTTGAGAGCGTTCCAGTTTGGCTAAAGTGGCTATTCCTAGTTCTAACAAGACTAAGATAAGTCCTAAAACAGTTGATTGCATATTCATTGGTTATGCCAAGAATAGTAGTGCATATCAGTTTTTGATTTATAAATCAGAACATTCTGAAATGCATGTAAATGTTATTATTGAATCTCGGAATGCATCTTTCTTTAAACATGTGTTTCCAAACAAAACTGGACAAGAGACTAGTAATAATAAAAGATCTCATGATACTATTACTAGTCAGGATCAAGAACATGATCAAGGACAAGAGTAAAAGATAGATCCAAATGAGGAAGAAGAACTTAGGCGTAGTAAACATGCTAGAACCTTAAAATCTTTTGGTCCAGATTTTCTAACATTGTTGTTAGAAAATGAGCCCTTAACTTTTAAAGAGGCTATGTCCAGTCTTGAAGCTTTTTTATGAAAAGAAGCTGTCAATAGTGAAGTTGAATTCATCTTGCAAAATCACACTTGGGAATTGGTGGATTTGCCACCAGGTTGTAAACCTCTTGGGTACAAGTGGATTTTCAAAAAAAAAAAATGAAAACGGATGGATCAATTGACAAATACAAGGCAAGACTTGTGGTTAAATGTTTTAGACAAAAAGAAGGTCTTGATTACTTTGACAAATACTCACCGATTACTAGAATAACATCCATTAGAATGCTAATTGCCATTGTATCTTTGTACAATCAGGAATTTCATCAAATGGATGTGAAAACCGTTTTCTTAAATAGTGAGTTAGATGAAGAAATTTACACGGAACAACCAGAAAGATTTTCTGTTCCAAGAAGAGAAAAAAAGTGTGTAAATTGGTTAAATCATTATATGGCTTAAAACAAGCGCCAAAGCAATGGCATGAGAAATTTGACAAGGCAATGATGTCAAATGGATTTAAAATTAATGAGTGTGACAAATGTCTTTATATTAAAAACACAGATAAAGATTATGTTATAGTATGTCTTTATGTGGATAATATGCTCATCATAGGTAGTAATAATGACTTGATTAAAACTACCAAGAAAATGTTGAATAAACATTTTGACATGAAAGACATGGGTATTGTTGAAGTAATTCTTGGTACAAAAATTACCAAAATATCATAAGATTATGCTTTGTCACAATCTCATTACATTGAGAAAATACTTGACAAATTCAGCAAAGAGGATGATCATCTTGCTAGAACACCTGTGGATGTTAATTTGTTTCTTTCTAAGAATGTACAGGAAAGTATTTCTCAATTAGAGTATGTCCAAATTATTGGAAGCTTAATGTACTTGATGAACTGCACTTGCCCAGATATAGCTTATGTAGTAAGTAAATTAAGTAGATATACGAGTAATCTAGGAGTAGAACACTGGAAAGCTATTATAAGGGTTTTAAGATATCTCTGATTTACTCGTAACATTGGATTAAATTATACTAGATATCCAGTAATACTTGAAGGATATTGTGATGCAAACTGGATATTGGATACTAGAGACTCAAAGTCCACTAGTGGGTATGTCTTTACTCTTGGTGGGGCGACTGTATCTTGGAAATCTTCAAAACAGACTTGCATTGCTAAGTCTACTATGGAATCAGAATTCATAGCTTTAGATAAAGTTGGGGAAGAAGTATAATGGTTTCGCCACTTCCTTGAAGATATTCCAATATGGCCAAAATCGGTGCCTGCTATATGCATACATTGTGATAGTCAATCAGCAATAGATAGAGTACATAGTCATATGTATAACGTTAAGTCCTGACACATTCGTCGTCGATATAACACCGAAAGACAACTACTCTCTAATGGAATTATTTCCATTGAACATGTGAAGTCTAAAGACAACATAGCAGATCCACTAACCAAAAGGTTAGCAAGAGAGTTAGTTGAGAACTCATCGAGGGGAATGGGACTTAAGCCTATTAAATAAGAGTTACCACAACGGCAACCCAACTTAGTTGACTAGAGATCCCAAGATCTAGGTTCAAAGGGACAACCGAGTTGTGTATGACTCAAAAAGATCACTGGGGAGTCAAACTCCTACCAATTTCTAGGATGTAATAGTGATGTCTGCGGCGTTTTAAATTAAGTAAAATTTTAATGATTCTTATATCTAGGTAAACCTAGTGGAGTATGGCAAGATACTCTTCATAAGAATCACCAATGTGAGTGTGAACTAGGTCGGTTCTATGAGATTTGTAGATGGCTACAATTCTCTAGAGCACTCATGAAAGACCAAGTTGTTCAGGGTCAAAATAAACACAATAGTGAGAATTAAATTATGTCTGGTAATATACTGTGTGAGTTCTATTGTCTTAGTTTACATAAACGGCTAAACAGTTTAAGACATCATGTTCACTGGTTAACTAGTAAATCCGATAGTGTCTCACAAGGGAAGATTCAAAGCCAAAAACTACCTATCCTTTGTAGAATATTTCCAATTTCTGTACTCTCTGTAATTAGATCATGTTGTTGTATTTTCTCTCTGTCAAATTCCATTCATGTGGGGGATAGTTGGAAAATTTAGTTTTTATAGGTTTATTTTGGGCCAACTTTGAGCCCAAAATGGAGTGGACCCCAAACGTCTTTTGGGGTAGGTTCAAAGAGGTAACGTGTTCCTTGCCGCATGGCAAGTTACACAGTGAAGACGATTTGTCAAAACTATTTATGACTAAATGGGAACTTGATGTCATTTTTGGGTTTGTGGAATGGACATTTAAAGAATTAATTGTGGGTTTTCTTGTAAGGCTTGTCCCACATTGAAACTTGAAAAGAACTTATATGTGTATATAAGTTCAAGGTGACAACACTTGGATTGGGCCCTAAGGGGCACCCCAAGTTTGTAGAAGGGAGGAGTTATAGACAAAGGAACCTTGGCTCAAACCTCCACACGCGCGCGCGCGTGCCGCCGCCACCGTCCGTCCGAGCGCGGGTATGGTCTATGGATCGGTTCTAACATTAATTTTTAGACAATTTATTTGATTTTTTTCAAAAAAAATCTTACAGGAAATTATTTGTATTTCAAATTAAATTTGAATTCAAATTTTGTGTCCAAAAATTATGCTTCCAAATTCCACTAATTTCCTAACTGTTAACAGGGTTTTAAACTGTCGGACAGATTCAAAACTGTCTAAACAGTTTTCTTCAGATCTGTTGCACCCAGTTAGATACATTTTTTGCTCAGAACAGATTTAAATCTGCCCAGGCAGATTTGAACAGATTCAACCTGAGGTTCAACAGGTTCAAATGTTCAAACAAATCAAAAAAAAAAAAAAAGAAAAGAAAATGCCCAACAGTTTTGGGTAGTTTTATAACTGCTGCAGTTAGCATATCTATTCAAAATTCTAATCTGTATATGTTGGGTAGATTCATACCTGTTTGGATTTTCTGGACAGCCACAATTTGCCTATAAATACCAGCCATTTCCAGCAGTCTTGGTGATCGAAATATTGACTGAAAAATTCATCTTTTTGCTGTTAAATTTTTGCTTTGTTGTATATACTCCTCATATTAATTTTAGGGAATACTTTGAGAGTATAAAACACAGGTTTTGTTCGCCGTTCAAATTGTTTGGAGTGTTACTATAATTTGTGTAGATCATTGTATTCTGGGAGACAAACGCTTTTATCCATAAGCACCGTAGCGGGGTGAATCTGTCTTAAGGACAGAGTGTCACACACTCGACTTGATTTTTTAATTATTTATTCAGTTCAGTAAAATAAATTTGGTACGTAATTTATTTATTTGTTTGTTTGATTTGTTTCTATTTATTTATTTATTTTACGCAGAAGATTGTTCCAACAAATTCTTTTGATTATTACCGGTAAAATGGCTTTGATAGTACTTGTATAGCCAACTAACAGACATGTACCTAGAGATAAAAAAGTTTAATTTGAACTTAAGGATGCCAAATTAAGATAAAAATATTTTTACTGACTAATAGAACCCCTTATATTTTCAACAAAATATGAACGTGTTTTTTAAATCAATGAAGGAAAATATAATAAGATTATGGACTAAGTTTCTTGATGAAAAATAAGAATTATTCAACCTTGATAAAATATAAATAAAATAAATTTATCTTAACGAAAGTGAAACTTCGAAGGTTTGAGTCAAGCTTAAATGTCATTGCAATTTTGCTTTCAATGTATGACACATGAAATAATTGTCGAGACATATAATTTTAAATGTACAAAATTGCATAATCAATACAATTAAATTTCATTGCAATTTTTCTTTTCGTGCAGCACAAAATGATATTACTGTTATAAATAAAGTATCACATCCATTATCTCTCAATTTTTAAAAATTATCTTTAGTTCATGAAACAAGAGGGACAGTTAAAATATGTTGAATTTCATGACATTTAAAACTGCTGGATGAAATGTTTAAAAACTGTGTAAAGTGAAAGATCAAAGAGTTAGGTAGTGTTTGGTTTAGTTTTAGAATCGTGATTTTAACTAAAATTTTTCAAAACTCATAATTAAACACATAATTCAAAACTCAATTCAAAAATTATTTTTAAAACTCATTGCTAAACACACAATTCAAAACTAAATTAATTGTTTTTTCAAAACACATAAGCAAACTCTTTTCACAACTCTATTTAAAAAAAAAAAAAATCAAATTTTTTTTTATTATTTTGTTCTTTTAAATTATTTTTTATTTTACATTTTTCTGAAAAAATACAAAATTTCAAACAATATTTTGTTTATTTTATTTTTTGAAGAAAAATATTTTTTATTTTTTTGAAAAAAATATTTTGTCATTTTCTTTAAGTACTGGCCAAATAATTTGTTATAATTTAAATATATATGAACGATTCAAAAAAAATTTAAATTTAAAAAAAAATTAAATATTTACAAAAGTAAAAAAATTTAAAAAATATATTTAAAATATGTAAAAATGAAATAAAATATCTAAAATAAAATAAAATAAAAATAAAAATAAAAATGATATATTTAAAATAAAAAATACAACTCATTTTAAATTTTAAATATTTAAAAAAAATATAGCGCACACATGTAGTAAATATAGCGCACATTAAAAAAATATATAATTATCCTAAAAAATAAATTTAAGAATTTTTTAAAAATATTTAAATATTAAAAAAAATAAATCTAAAAAATTTCAAAATACAACTCAAAATTCAAAAATTCAAAACTCAAAATACAACTCAAAACTTTTTTCAAAACTCATAACCAAACAAATTTTTTCTTTTCAAAACTCAACTCAAAACTCATATTTCAAAACATAACTCCACACTCAAATCATGATTCTAAAACTAAATAATAATGCTCTAATAATCATTTTGTTTACCAAATTTTATATATACTATGCGATGTACCACTACTACATTAATAAGAATTAATGTGTCAAGTAAGAGTGTAAAAATAGCCTTTTAGCTCGAAACCTGCCTGTGGTCCGACCAAGTTAGGCTTGAACCCCCAAGATTGGTATTGGGTCGTGTGTTTTTTGGCTGGCTTGAGAGCTTGGTCGTTTGGCTCGGCCTGACCTGTCGACCAGCTATATATTTAAATCAAATTTGTATTACCAAAAAAGGATGACTATTTTTGAAATTATATTTGTCATTAATTTTTTTAAAACAAATGTGTCAAACATATAGTTATCGATATTCAATAATCTTTATTTTTTTCATGAATATTTTACTTAGCAAGTCCTAAAAAGCAAACAGTTCGAATCACCGAAATTGGTCCAAAAATGAGCCTACTAAACCTAAACAGTCTCTCAAATTGAGATGACAATTTAAGAGAATCCATACCCTTTTTCTAACCCCTTCCAAATTACTCGAAATACACCCCTCTCCCCATGTTATTTTCTCACAAACAAATCTCTCTCACAAACTCTCATAATTTATCAACTCTCAACTCTTTTAGTTAACTTTCAAGTCTAATTTTTAAGTGACAATTATAATTGTGCAAGAACAAACTTTCACAATAATAAACTAATTTTTGTATCGCATTCGTCATTCAGTAACATTAATTGTTTGAGTTAATATTTATTAGCTACTAATTTTTTTACATTAATTGTTAATTAATATATATTAATTTTTTAATTGATATTTCAATATTTCATTTCATAATGTTTTTATTACATTATTGAGATGAATTATAATGCAAATGATTGGTGGGCTAATAGGTGATGACCTAGTTGGGATATACTTAACCTATGGTAATACAATTTCTCTTTCATCAATTATCTATATTTGTATTATTTGATGAAATAAGTTTGTAGTATTTTATTGAGTCAATTGTCAAAAAGTCCAACCTAAAGAAGACATAAGACATTAGGTTCAGTGGATATTTTTTATTAGTAAGAAGTCCGCATTTTGTGAAAAGTCATTTTGCTTATTTTGAATGACATTTTGTTTTCAATTTTACCCCTTAATTTATCTATTAATTGTTTGACTATCTGTTCAAATATACATATATATATATATATATATATATATATTTATTCAAATTATTTTCTATTCATTCAAATTTTTTGACTATCTGTTCGAATTTTTTGTCTATCTGTTCAATTTTTTGGGGGGTAAATTACACTGACCTCCCATGCGGTTTCTGACAAATAGAGGGACCTCTCCTGTAGTTTCAATAATTATAGTAACCTTCTCTACTTTACCTGACATTCTTCAAATTCTCCAATTCCGTCAAAT
Source organism: Camellia sinensis (assembly GCF_055761805.1). Taxonomy (NCBI): domain Eukaryota; kingdom Viridiplantae; phylum Streptophyta; class Magnoliopsida; order Ericales; family Theaceae; genus Camellia; species Camellia sinensis. The sequence continues at coordinate 102,414,378 of NC_138966.1, forward strand.
TAGAACAAACGATGTTACTTGCATAGAATAAGTGACCTTATTACCCTTCCTTTTGAGCACAAAAAGATGATACCATCTTTGTTCTTGTTCCTCTGTTGACCTGATGCCTCTATTGACCCACAAAATGACCTTTTTTAAATTTATTTTTTTAAAATATAAAAAAATATTTAAGAAAATTTTATTTTTTTTATTTTAAATATGTAATTTTTATTTTAAATATTTTATTTTATTTTGTAAATATTTTGATTTTTTAATTTTAACATTTTAAACTTAAAACACAACTCCACACTCAAGTCATAACCAAACACATAACTCAAAACTTAATTCAAAAATTATTTTCAAACCTTATAATCAAATACATAACTTGAAACTCCACACTACTTTTAAAACTTTACACTTAAATCGTAACCAAACAATAACAAAAAGTTAATTTTTAAAAATATATTTATAAAATAAAATAAAATAATTAAAATAAAAACTATATATTTCAAATAAAAAAAATTATTTTTTTAAAAAAATTAAAAAAAAAATATTTAAAATATTTTAAAAAATAAAAAACATAAATGTATGAAATATAGTACACATTAAAATAAATGAATAAATATTTAAAATGCAAAATTTTTACCCTAATAAAATAAATCTAAAGAATTTTAAAATACAACTCAAAACTCTTTTCGAAACTTATAGTCAAACAAATTTTCTCTTTTCAAAACCCAATTCAAAACTCATAACTTAAAATAAGACTTCACACTCAAATCATAATTCTAAAAATAATTTTAAAAAATAAAATTAAAAAATATTTTAAAATTTTTTTTCTTTTAAAATAAAGTTTTGAAAAAAGTTTAGTTTTGAGTTTTAAAAAGAGTTTTGAATTAAGTTTTGAGTTATGTGCTTGGTTATCAGTTTTGAAAAAATAATTTTTAAATTAAGTCTTGAGTAGTTTTGAGTTATGATTTGGTTATGAGTTTTGAAAATTTTTGAAATTATTTTAAAAGAATTTTTTTTCCAAGGCTCTATTTTAAAAGAAAAAAATGAAAAGAATATTTTTTATTTTATTTTTTAAAATTATTTTTAGATTCAAGATTTGAGTGTGGAATTGTATTTTGAGTTATGAGTTTTGAAAAGAAAAAATTTTGTTTGGTTATAAGTTTTGAAAAGAGTTTTGAGTTATATTTTAAAAAATTTTGGATTTATTTTTTTAGGGTATTTTTAAAATATTTAAAATATTTATTTATTTATTTTAATATGTACTATATTTCATACATTTATGTGTTGTATTTTTTAAAATATTATAAATATATTTTTAAAATTTTTAAAAATTATTATTTTTATTTTAAATATATAATTCTATTTTATAAATATATTTTTAAATATTTTAATTTTTTTGTTATGTATTTGGTTACGATTTGAGTGTAGAGTTTTGAAAGTAGTATGGAGTTTTGAGTTATGTGTTTGATTATGAAGTTTGAAGATAATTTTTGAATTAAGTTTTGAGTTATATATTTGGTTACGATTTAAGTGTAAACTCAAAATACCGTGATATATGCATGCATACATGGAATGATCCTCCTTTTCTAATTCATTAGCTCATCTCTTGCATAATTTAGCTTAATTCTCAAGAATTCTTGTATTAAAGTCTTGATTACAAAGTTTAAGGACAAAATTATTACCTAGAGTCTTAATTGCACAAGTGTAGAAGTTTCACCTTCCAATTCTCTTCAATTCTCCAACTATTCCTAGCAATTCTCTCCTCTCCTAGCTTTGATATGAATTTCCTTCCTTCTCTCACTCTCTCTTACATTTTTGGCATCAAGAATGAAGATATATATCATGACCCAAACCCGCTCCTAAAAAGTTTGGTCCATGACCAGCCTGTACATAGGCCTCAAAACAAAATTTCACGAATATTTATTCGAATACGGGGCCTTAAGCGGAAGCAAATAACAACATAAATAGAATGCCCATTGAGCTTGTACATATATGAAAATTTAGAGTAATGAAATTCTTTAATTACGTTTCCATATTTACAATAATCCCAGAATTATACAGATCTCACACACACACTTGTATAAGACTCCATAAAATTCATAACTCCCAGTAATCAAAATTAAGGCCTCAGCACGGAGGCGTACCCCAGGTAGCTTGGCAGACAGGTGGATCTCAATACAATTCTAGTGCCGGTTCCTGATGGCTCACCTACATAAATATACATAAAAACGGAGTGAGCAAGGCTCAGTGAATAATAGCAGTGTAAGGAGGTTAGTTAAACAAGTATAGTCTTAGAGAATGTAAATATGCATATCAAACCATACACAGATCTTATTCATAATCATATTCAGAATGGCTTCAGGCCCACATGTAATATAGAACGGCCTCAGGCCCACATATGATACAAAACGGCCTTAGGCCCACATATAATACAGAACGGCCTCGACCCCACATATGATACGAAACGGCCTTAGGCCCACATGAAATACAAAACGGCCTCAGGCCCACATATGATACGAAACGGCCTTAGGCCCACATGTAATACAGAACAGCCTCGGGCCTACATATGATACGAAACGGCCTTAGGCCCACATGTAATACAGAACGGTCTCGGGCCCACATATGATGTGAAATGACCTTAGGCCCAACATAACGACAGCTGTCCAGAACAAAATAGGGAAGATGGAACATCGACATGTCTCCACCGCCCTTGCCGTAGAGCCATTAATCAAATATAGTTCATATCATTATAGGGTAGACGGAACATCGGCATGTCTCCATCTCCCTCGGCCTTAGGGCCATGAGACATAAACAATTCACACCACAATGGCCTCAGGCCCACTTTTAATAATAGGAACAAAACGACCTTAAGTCCATATTAAGCCATCATTCAATTATGTCCATTAATTCAATTAAAGCACGATGTCAATGGTATATGCCATTAACAAGCAACAATACATAAATCATAATCACAGGAAGTAAATAAAACATATCGTTACACTAATATTACTCACAGTGATGGGCTTCCGGTAGCGATGGGATGATGTCCTCGACTTGGCCTACAAACACAATGCACATAGCATAATATGAGGATATAATCAATCTCTTTCTTGTTCTCTTTAATCAATCAGCCGTGGTGGTTCTAAATTCATTAATTTTTAATAGGTTATAATCCGTGTCTAGGAAAATAGGAGGAATCGAAAGGAAAATGGTTTAGAAGAAGAAATGGCACAAAATCGGTAGATAGAAAGTGAACAATCATCACTAATTTGGGCATAACTATTTGTGTACTTAGAATTTTGGAGTGAGGCCACCACCATTAGAAACTAGACTTTTGGGGCTTGAATTTAGGCCGAAGAATCACTCAAAACGGAATCCAGATATGAGAGTTATGCTTATTTGAATTTGGCTGAAATAGAGCTGTCCCGCACGTGCGGGAAACAGGGCAGCACGTGTGGGAATTGGGCCGCACGTGCGGGACCATGTGCTTTTTTAGCAGAATCAAACTTGGTGTTGGAAATAGACTGTTGCACGTGGGAAGACCCGCTGCATGTGCAGCTCTGGGTCAGTTTTACTGTTCGAAAAAGTTTGTTGACTCTTAACACTTATTTTTCCACTTTTTATGCTATATTTCAACTCTAACCACTCAAAAACATGCAAAATTACTCCCACAACATAATAAACTAACATCATTCAAATAGAATTTCATCTCAATTACATCAACATTGCTCAAAGTTAGAAGTTCAAGTCTCATCTTTCTATATAATCAAACTTCCATAATATATACCCCAAAATCATATAAATACATCTTACACATGGTTGATTTTCACACAAAAACTTGTTATTCCATGAATCATTCTTAAGATTGAACCCAATTCAAGCAAATTTAAGGAAATCAAGGTTCAATTCCTTGAGTTTCACCCATTTCATTCATAACCCAACACACTTGTTCATTTACATATTAATCTTCCAAGTCAATCCTTGATTTCATGCAGTAGATGAATTATTTACAAAGATAATACCACATACCTTAACTCAATTCCTTGTTTTCCCCCTTAATCTCTTCAATTTTCCCAAGCTTCATGGTTGATCTTCGTCATCTCTCTTCAATTCTCTTCAATCATCTTCAAAGCCACCATGAATGTTAAGCTTCTCTTAGAGAGTTTTTGTCTCTCATTCTCTCTCTCCCTTGCATGGTTCTCTCTCTCTCTCTCTCTCTCTCTCTCCCTTAGATATTTTTGGCTCAAATATCTTGAGTTCAACTCATATATCTCATATATATCTCTACATCTAACTATATATAAGCTTATCACAATTTGGGAGAGCCAAACACGCCCTTACGAATTATACGAAATTGAATTCCAATTAAACTTCCCAGATGACTCTAAAAAATTATGTTGATCATAACTATGTACTCCGTTCTGGTTTCTGATGCCTCTAAGGCCTTCAATTTACAGTACAAAATTAACCAGCCAAACACACCTTAACGAATCTGACGAAATGAATTTCTAATTAATTTTCCCAAATAGCTCTAAAAATTCCCTTTAACATATCTATGTACCCAATTTCGATTTCTGAACCCATAAAGGTCGGCAATTTCAATTTTAAAGTTGTAACTCAACAGATAATGCTTTAATTCAAAAGATATAATCACATTAAAGCATATTAACCCATAGGTAAATAAAGATAATTTCTTATACACATTTTGGGGCCGTTACAATATAAGAGTGTGTGAAAGTGAAACTAAGTGTCATTTATGCCTTATATAGGCTTGAGTTAATGAGGCTTAATTACAATTAATCAAATGAACATCAATTATTCTAATTTAATCGTTCCGAATTGAATTTCAATCAAATCTACCATAAAATTCTAAAAATTCTATCCAACATAGAAATCAAGTCAATTTCGTAATCGGATGCCGATAAGGCCTTCAATTTGCAGAGCAGAATGGAAACTCAAACAGATATTTCTACGAGTGATAGATAGAAACACAAATAATGCAATGTACATATAATTAGCTCAGGATTTCATCTTAATTATTTATTAGGCATACTTAATCATGGTTGATCAACTAATCACAGGTTAGGGTTGTTACAATCATCCCCCCTTAAAGAGTTTGGTCCTCCAAACTCGAATTACCTTCATTTTGGAAAAACATTGGATCCAAAGGAAACAATTTAGGATATCTTTTCATCATATCTTCCTCCATTTCCCAAGTTGCATAGGTCCCTCTGTGGTTTTGCCAATCAATTTTTACCAACGGTATCTCTTTGTTTCTCAATCTTTTAATCCGACGGTTCACAATCTGAATTAGCCTCTCCTCATAGGTGTAGTAATCTTTCAAAAGCATGTGTGTTAGTTCAATGACATGCAATGGATCTCATAGATAGTCCCAAAGCATGGAGACGTGGAAAACATTATCCATATATTTTACGACTGGTGGTAAGGCTACTCGATGCGTCACTGGGTTGATCTTTTCAAGGAATTCATATGGTCCCACATATCTTGGTGCTAGTTTGCCTTTCACTCCAAATCGCATTTGGCCTTTCATCGGAGTTACTTTGATAAACACGTGATCCCCTACTTCATATTCCTTATCTCTTATTCGAACATCTGCATAACTCTTTTAGCGACTTTGTGCAGTTTTGAATCTTTGTTGAATCAATTTCACATTTTTTGTTGTTTCCTGCACAAGTTCTGGTCCCAACAAAAGGCTATCACCTATTTTAGCCCAACAGATAGGAGAACGACATTTCCTACTGTACAAAGCTTCATAAGGGGCCATACCGATACTCGAATGATAGCTATTATTATACACAAATTCGGCCAATGGAATGTAGGTCTCCCAATTGCCTTGAAAGTCTAACACACACATCCGTAACATGTCCTCCAATGTTTGAATGGTTCGGTCAGATTGGCCATCTGTCTGTGGGTGATAAGCACTACTTAATCTCAGCTCAGTCCCCAAATCTTGTTGCAAACTCTGCTAGAATCTCGAAGTAAACTTGGGATCTCTGTCAGATACTATGGACATTGAAACCCCATGTAATTTCATAATCTCATTGACATTCAAATTAGCCACCTTATCCGCATTATACAAAGATTTGATAGGTAAAAAGTGAGTAGATTTAGTTAAACAATCAACAATGACCCAAATAGAATTCATACCTCGAGGAGAGCGAGGCAGTTCGACAATGAAATCCATAGTAATATGCTCTAACTTCCATTCCGGTATTGGAAGCGGCTGAAGTAATCCAGCGGATCGTTGATGTTCAGCTTTAATTTGTTGGTAATGTAAGCATCTAGCCACAAAGTCAGCAATGCTTTTCTTCATTCCTGGCCACCAGAAATTTGCTTTCAAGTCATGGTACATCTTTGTATTCCCCGGATGCATAGCAAACTTAGAATTGCGAGCTTCAATCATAACACGCTTTCTTAAATTAGAAGAATCTGGTACACAAAGTCTATTTTGAAACTTCAACACATTATTCTCAAGCACAAATCCCGGCCTCGATTTTGACTCAAATTCCTCCACAATCTTTTTCATGAACTCATCTTCAAGTTGCTTCTCTCTATTCTCTTCAATGATTGTAGGTTGAGTAGAAATGGCGGCTACGATCCCGCCCTGTTCACGTAACACAATTTCAATCTCATCATTCTCTAAGTCGCATAACAACTCTCTTTTACCGGTGAGCAAACATAGAAAATTGGCAATGGATTTCTGGCTCAAAGCATCTGTAATAATATTGGCTTTCCTCAGATGATACAAAATATGTAAATCATAGTCTTTTAGTAATTCAAGCCACTGTCTCTATCTCATGTTCAAGTCCTTTTGCGTAAAGAAATACTTCAAACTTTTATGGTCGGTATACACCTTGCAAGTCACACCATACAGATAGTGTCACCAAATTTTTAGAGCAAACACAACAACTGCTAGTTCAAGGTCATGCGTTGGATAGTTCTTTTCATGCGGTTGGAGTTGCCGAGAAGCATATGCAATTACCTACCCATTTTGCATTAACACACACCCCAAGCCTTTGGAGGAAGTATCACTATAAATCTAGAACCCATCGGTTCCGTTGGGCAATGTCAGAATTGGTGCAATTATCAATCTAGTCTTCAGTTCTTGGAAGGCTGATTCCCACTGATCGGTCCAATCAAATGATACATTTTTCTATGTTAACTGTGTTTATGGCATAGCAAGTTTTGAAAAATCTTTCACGAATCTGCGATAATAACCTGCAAATCCCAGAAAGCTTCGGATTTCTAATACATTGGTTGGTCTTGGCCAGTCTATAATGGCCTCAATTTTCTGTAAATCCACCGATATGCCATCTTTGTTGATTACATGTCCCAGAAATGCTACACTGTCAAGCCAAAATTCACATTTGGAAAGTTTTGCATAAAATTTCTTTTCTCTCAAGATTCGTAAGGCAATTCTCAGATGAGTTTCATGTTCTTCTCTACTTTTGGAGTAAATCAATATATCATCAATAAAAACAACAATAAATTCATCCATAAATTGTTTAAACACCTTATTCATTAAATCCATGAACACCGAAGGTACATTAGTTACTCCGAATGACATTACCAAAAATTCATAGTGCCCATATCTAGTTCTGAATGCAGTTTTCTCTATGTCTTCTACCTTGACCATTAACTGGTGATACCCGAATCTAAGGTCAATTTTAGAAAACGCTTGGGCTTCCTAAAGTCAGTCAAATAGGTCATCTATTCGGGGTAGTGGGTATTTGTTCTTGATAATCACTTTGTTCAACTCTCGATAGTCTATGCACAGCCTTAAAGATCCATCTTTCTTTTTGACAAATAAAATTGGAGCACCCCATAGGGAAGGGCTCGGGTAGATGAATTTCTTGTCTAAGAGTTCTTGGAGCTGAGCTTTTAATTCTTTCAATTCAGAAGTTGACATTCAGTAAGGGGTTTTAGAAATTGGTTGTGTTTCAGGTATTACATCAATGGTGAATTCAATCTCCCTATCAATTAAGTCCCTTGGCAATTCATTCAAAAACACATCGAAAAATTCACAAACTATAGGAATGGTTCCCACATTAGGACTAGCAGAAATCTCAGTCAAAACACAACACATATAGCCCATACATCATTTTCTAAGCAATTTAACAGCTTTCATGGTGTAAATCAAGTATGAGGGAGGAACTACCCTTTCCTAGCAAACACAAACTCTGGTAGCCCAGGTGGATGAAATACAACAAAGTTATTCACGCAGTCAATAGATGCACAGTACTTCGTTAACCAGTCCATAGCCAATATGCAGTCAAAATGATCAATTCCTAAAGGCAACAAATCAACATATAACGTCACATTACTAATCACAATATCACATACCGGATACACATACGCATATACCATAGAACTCCTAGATGGCGTAGATATAGACAATAAATAATTCATGGATTCTAAGGGTCTAGTTAATTTCCGAGAAAAGGCATGCGACACAAATGAATGTGTGGAACCAGAATCTATCAAGACATATGCATCATGGGCACAAACGAAAATTATACCTGACACCAAAGACTTGGTGTTCTGTACATCTCTGGGCACTAGTGCGAATACTCTTCCTTGCCTTAACGTTTCATTTCCAATGTTACCCCTGACATTAGTTCTTACATTTGACCTTGCTACGGAAGCAGACCCGACTGAACTTGCTGAAGGACAGTTAACATCCTTGAATCTCATCGGACAATCCTTAACCATGTGGCCAGTCTTGCCACACCGAAAACACACACCTGATGCACGGTAACATGCACCTTTATGCTTCCTTCTGCAATCGGGACAGTTTGGAATAGAGCCACTATTTTGACTAAAGTTACTGGAGGATCCTGTATTCTGCCTTTTTGGAAATGACCTACCCCTCTTGAAATTAAATTCAAATCTTTTACCATTTCATTCAGTTATTGGAGTTGGAGCTTGTTTCTTTGCTACCAAAATAGCCTCTGCCATCAATGCTCTATCAAGTACTTCCACATATGTAGGTAACTTTAGGACGCCTACTCGATCAAACATGTCCAGATTCAATCCCCCTTCAAATTTTCGGGCCTTTTTTGTAATCTGTGTCAACCATATAAGGAGAAAATCTAGCCAACTTAGTGAACTTAGCCTTATACTCGGCTACAGACATTTGCCTTGCTTGAGTTCTTAAAATTTCGGCACTTTCCGATCTCTAGAGCATTGGGGAAAGTACTTGTTGTAGAAGATTTCATTGAATTGAGCCCATGTCATGTTCCCATTGCTATCGTGGATTAATAACCACCATCTTCGCGCTTCATCTTTTAAAGTGTAGGTGGCCAAAAGGACTTTTTGTGTCTCAGAGCACGGGAATACTTCAAATAGCTTCTCCATTTCCAGTAGCCATGTTTCTGCCTTTAGGAGTTCAATACCCTCAAACAAGGTTGGTGGTTTCATCTTTATGAATTTCTGAGTGAGGTTGATTATGTCATTGTTGTCCGGTTTAACTTGTACCGACAGAGATGGGGGAGGTAAATGTTGTTGCCTTTGTTACTGTGTCATTGCTTCAGTTAAGGCTGCGAGCATTTGTTCCATTCGGCTCATTCGAGGCTTAGAGGACCCTGTTGTATCACCATTTCTTGTATTTTCCATTGCCATAGGGAAACAGGAGAACAATAAATATAGGCAAATAGTTCTTTTCACAATGTTCGAAACATTCACTCCCAGTTCGTTCATTTCAATTTCATGTGTTATGTTCAGATACAGTTTTCTCATGTACATAAATTAATACACACTCACACATGCAGATAGAATGCCCTTAACTCTTACTAGGACATCCTATAGCTCATATGGACTCGTATGTGTGGTATAACGTGTGTGCTCTAATACCACTCTGTTACGACTCAAACACATCCCTATAGGTTTAGCATCATAACCGGCTAGTAATCCTTGGATTACCAAAGGCCTCTGAACAGAATAACTTATAATTTAGGACTACAGAAGCAAATAAAAAAACATACATAGTCCATTGAGCTGTGGAGACATGTATGGGACAAAAATATTTTAAACCTTATATACATAGACGTGACGTTATAATGTAGTAGTCTTACATCACATTGATTACAAATATAGCCAAAAGAGACTTAGCCCAATATACAGTTAACGTGAAACTTGTTCATAATCTGGAGAGAAAACAAAGCCTTATGCGTTTACAAAACAAGACTACAAGACATACGGAACCTCCTCGGGAGGCACGAAGGCTGGCTGACAAAAACTCTTAGGTGGTCGTCATTGAGTTTGGTTATGCGTCTGGTCACCTACATATACACATGAATGATGAGCGAAGCCCAGTAAATAATAACTAAGTAAAGAGTTTAATAAATGATGTCCTAAATCAGATTTCAGATCAAAAACAAATTCAGACCCACATACTTATCCAGAAATCATAAGCAGATATTTGTAGTACATCCATTTAACTATCATAACATATCAAATTTGTATAGTCGGTACCAACGACCACATGGGTCCATACCTTGTGCACAAGTAGCCATGGTATTGTTACCCTTAGGCGAGGGCCACGTGAATATAAGCCTTGGTATTGTTACCCTCGGGCGAGGGCCACATGAATATAGGCCTCGGTATTGTTACCCTCGAGCGAGGGCCACGTAAATATAGGCCTCAGTATTGTTACCCTCGGGTGAGGGCCACATGCACATGGACCACGGTATTGTTACCCCCAGGTAAGGGCCACGAGAACTAAAGATGCCACAAATACATTTCAGAAAAATGGACATTCATTCATGATTCATAAAATAGCATTTCAGAAAATAGATCGTATCATATCAGTCAAAAAATACTTGTAATTAAACATAGTTTACAAAGTTATTACTCACAGATGGTTCCAAAGCAAACAGACAGAGTAGGCTGATTAGATAACTTACGGCGCGTGACCTACACAGACATAGAACGAATACGTACAGAATCACATACCCAAAATCGTAACTTAGTTCTTTCTTATATTGGTGTGTTCTACCTCTTTTCCTTATTATTGTATCTTAAATAGGGCTTAGGAATGCCTAGGATACAATGAGGATGCCAAAATGTGATTCAGAACACTTAGTCAAATTTGCTGAAAACATGGGTCTCACTCGAGTGCAACCTCATTTGCTCGAGCGGACGTCCAAACATGTGAGTGGTCGCTCAATCGTAGATTCCCTTACTTGAGTGGTTTGTAACCTCTGCAAAAGTATTGGTTGTGTGAAATTTTCGTTTGACGACTGCTCGAGCGTGTGACTGAGGTCTTCGCTCCAGCGCAACTATTGTCACTTGAGCAGTCTGCAAAACATGTAAACTTCTAGGAGCATGTGTGTTACGCTTGAGCCAACTATAGGTCGCTTGAGCGGAGGTGCAAATCATGGAGTGGTCACTCGAGCATAGGATCTGGTGCTTAAGCGGAGAGGCAAAATTTGAAATTTCCAGATTGCTCTGCCAAGTGCAAAACTCAATTTCAAAGCTGCAAATCATGGTCTTTAGGGCCAAAAACTTGAGGAAACACTTCTAAATGGATAAAACATGGTGAATTCAAAATCATTTTAGAAAATCAAGGCCCAAAAGCTTGCCAATTGGGCAAAACAACACTCAATTCTTTGAAAACATAACATGCATGCTTGATCTTGACTTCAAGGCTTCCAAAACATGATCAATTAAGGTCATGTGGTAAGAAATGTGATGAATTCTCAAAACAAGGCCAAGATGGACACATGCAAGTATGACTCGAGTGAAATTTAAACTCAAAATAACATAATATATGCATGCATGCATGGAATGATCCTCCTTTTCTAATTCATTAGCTCATCTCTTGCATAACTTAGCTTAATTCTCAAGAATTCTTGTATTAAAGTCTTGATTACAAAGTTTAAGGACAAAATTCTTACCTAGAGTCTTAATTTCACAAGTGTAGAAGTTTTACCTCCTAATTCTCTTCAATTCTCCAACTATTCCTAGCAATTCTCCCATCTTCTAGCTTTGATCTCAATTTTCTTCCTTCTCTCACTCTCTGTCATGTTTTTGACATCAAGAATGAAGATATAAGAGTGTGTGAAAGTGTAACTAAGGGTCACTTATGCCTTATATACGCTTAAGTTAATGAGGCCTAATTACAATTAATCAAATGGACATCAATTATTCTAATTTAATCGTTTCGAATTGAATTTCAATCAAATCTACCATAAAATTCTAAAAATTCTAACTAAAACAGAAATCAAGTTAATTTCATAATCAGATGTCGATAAGGCCTTCAATTTGCAGAGCAGAATGGAAACTCAAACAGATATTTCTATGAGTGACAGATAAGACCACAAATAATGCAATGCACATGTAATTAACTGAGGATTTCATCTTAATTATTTATTAGGCATACTTAATCATGGTTGATCAACTAATCACAGGTCAGGGTTGTTACAGGAACGGTCCAGTTTTCTCTTGGGTAGCTGAACCAGCAGTCGCACCGTTTGCCTGGGGTACTACCGGAGGCACCTGGATCGGAGCTTGATTCCTAGAGAATAGGTTAGGCACTAGGTTTGGGACTGTTACAGGCAGAGATGCCTGCGCTAGAGCTGGTCTAGACACCATGGCCATAATAGCCTCAGTGAGAGTTTGCAAAGTTACCAAGATCTCCCCCTGCGTATCCTGGAGTAAGTGGACCGCCTCAACCACAGCACTGTGGTCATGGTCTTCAATATGTGCTGCTCTGCCATTGGAAGAGCCTTACTACCGTGGGGGTTACTAAACTTCATCATCTGCCATCTTTTCCAGTGAAGTTTATAAGCCACTGCGAGTATGAACCATCAACAAAGCAGCCTCCCCAATGGAGTCGCCAGAAATGTAAGGGGGCTCAAGGTTAGGAAGGTGATTAGAGAGGCAAAACTATGCTAATGGTCCAACAATGGTGGAATGGTTGGAGGATGAGCAGTAGCAACCGTTTGGGGAGATAGAGAGTGAGTAGCTGGGTGAGGGTGAAGCAGGTAGCTCAAGAAGAAATGTATGGCAGTGCACAAATATGCAGCATCTCTCCCAAATTTCCAAAATTCTTCTTTTCGAACATTGGGAAGTGGGTCCTGTTTATAGGCTTTTCCTTAGTACCAAGAGGACACCAAGTGGCCAAATAGAGAGAGGACATGTGTCCTAGAGGATCACATGGAATATTCTACCTTGAGTCACCAAGCTCAAGGTGTCACGTGTCCCTCTGCATATATTGTGTACTATCTGTTTGCCTCTACAACTACCTTTTTGAGCCTCAATAAGTGTAGTTGCGATAGGAGTGTTTGGCATTACAACTCCCTTTTGAGTCTCAACAAGTGCAATTGAAGCAGGAGTGTTTGCCACTGCACTTGCCATCTCAGCTCGAACCTCAACGAGTGCACTTGCAACGGTAAACCTTATTGCTGCACTTGCCTTCTCAGTTCTACTTGGCCAGTACATGCATTCTTAGGACTCCATTAGTCCGCTATCGACTATATTCGTGCTTACCTTAGTGAAACCTCTACCTTTAGCCACCTAACCAAAAACTCCCTAGCTTCCCAGAGTGAAGGCCACAATCAAGCCTGCTATCAACTATGCTGTGCCTTAGTACCAAGCCCAAGGGGGCTTCCTTAGTCCTGCCAGTCCGACTAAGGTAGGTTTGTGACCTGGGTAAATAGAAAGGAAGTCCCTTGCGCTCGGGCTGTCCTGCTCCCATCTTCGTGGGGTTACAGTGGTAAACTGGTATCTTTAGGCTTGTTATCAACTCCAACCAGTAAGTCTTGAGGCCTGCTATCAACACCAAGGTAATGAACTTTGGGGCTTGCTATCAGTCCTAGACTAGTAATGCCTTGGGGCTTGCTATCAGCGCCAAGCATTAGCCTTTACTTGCAGATGGGAAGCTTTTCCTAAAGACTGTTACCACCTTGGCAGGATGTTCCCTTCGCAAGTTAGTTGCGGCGGCTGTAGTTATTACGACAGTCATTTCCTGCGACAAGTTCAAATGGCAAAACCAACAATATTGGAGATGGCGGCATCGATAAAGGGCCTCTGCAACTTGGGCGCTGTAAGTAATGCCTCTGTAACTTAGTTGCTTCGGTTCTTTCATTCTCTCAACAACTCTAGGTGGTGGCAGAATTGACAATACTTGGAATGGCGGCGACACCGGCAATACTTGGAATGGCGGCGCTGAGACAAAGTGCCTCAGCAACTTGGCCATCACAAGTGTCGCTTCTGTAACTTAGTTGCTTCGGCTTTCTTTTTCCCTCAGCAACTTCAGATGGCGGCTGAACCAACATTATTGGGGAATGGCGACGCTGAGGCAAAGTGCCTTAGCAACTTGACTGCCGTAAGTATTTCCTCTGCAACTTGACCATCGCATGTGTTACGTCTGCAACTTAACTTAGGCATTTTCCTTCATGGAGTCCGTTTGGACGCTTGGTGGGTCAGACCTGCTTCGGCCCATTGTTGGCCCATTTCTCTTGGGCTTTGGCCCATGCACTTTTTTCATTCCTAGTCATCTCAGAAAGGCGACCTCAGCACTTAGGCCTATACTTAATTTGGGGTTTAATTTCTGACCCTCTACATCATCAAATCGATAAGATTGGTTTAGGCCTTGTCTAAACCGAACCAAGCTGAAAACCGAACCTATTTATGTATATATATTTTAAAATTTTATTATGTGTTCACTTTAGTGCTCTATTAGAGTGGACCTAATTATTTTTCATATACAAGAATTATTAAGTAAACGAAGGAAATACTAGAAGATTGAGTCAGATTTCGTAGTTGATTTAATTTATATTGATTGTATTAATGGATTTAATTTGTGTTGATTATATTTAAGCTTGAGTTCGATTTAATTTGTATTGGCTTGTATTAAATAATATTTTGCTCTTTGTTTTGTGTTATATTTAAAGATTAAAGACTTGTTTATTTTAATTATTTATTATTGATTGATTTGTTTCTTTTTAATATAGTGGAACCGTGGTTCTAACCCGAACCAATCCGAGCTACATTGAGTTGGGTTGGGTTAGTTCTAGTTCATGATTGGTTTGGTTTTGGGTACAAAAACTTGGAACCAATCATGATTGGGTTGATTCTAAATTTAGTGCCAAATCGAATCAAATCAACTCGTGAACACCTGTAGTAGTACCGATGTATAAACTTGCAATGTTCACACATGCACCCTGTTTGGTTTAGTTTCAGAATTTTTTTTTCAATTTTTTTTATTTGTTTGAAAAATTAGAAATTAATTTGACAAAGATAAAAATCAAAAATATATTTTGATTTTTTGAAGATATTTTGGATCACTCTAGATATCTGCCTAGTCCAATTCCAGTCTTGTTGATGGATGATTGTAGTTACTCTAGCTTTTCGAGATCTCCCCATGTTTATACACAGTTATCAAGCCATAGGAAAGTGCTTCGGCCATGCAAAACTATGTATGCAATACAAAAATGGTAGTGACTATAAATGAATTATCAAATATTAACACAATATTTATATGGGAGTGGTATTGTGGATCTCACATATTTGGCAATTTTTTTGAGTTCCTAGCATTGTACGGTAAACTTTCGTCCCATGTTAAGGGACAATTTTGCCCTTATATATTGTATATTGTGTATTTTTTTAACTTACTAATCGGCGATTTTTACTTATTTTAGGGGTATTTATGTACAATCAACTGAGGGAAGATCCATCCCTTTGTAAAAAGGCAATTGTACGGCGTCCTCATATTTCATATATATATGTATTTTCCTTCTTATTATCTATTTTTTACATATTTTAGGGGTATTTATGTACAATTAGCTGAATTTATTTTTATGGATGTTGTTTTGTGGGGTTTCATGCCCGATTTCGTTGATGGATGCTATTTTAGGACATTAACCCAAGGGATGGAGGGGGATGTGTAAAAGGTATTTATAAGTTTACTGTGTGTTTCGATAATTTTTTTCCTTCATATTTTTTTAATCTGAATTCTTGTATTAATATTGTACTGGATGTAAGTGCACACCATAACATTTTCCTTTCATGTTTTATAGTCTATGAATGATCTCTAATTTAAATGGAATATAATATGCGATCTCTTGAGCGAAATCTCTAATTTACGACTTCCTCCTCTATTGCTACCACCATTCTTCATCACCATTATCCTTATTAGCCACCATTATCCGACAACCTCATCAAAATTTACACCAATTTAGTAGTGATTCTATAGTAGTGAAATCGACTTTAAATGATTATAAACAATAGTGATTCTCTTAATCTTGCTCCCCCTCCCTCTCTCTCATCAAATCTGCTGCATTTTTTTAGTGCCAAATTAATTAGTTTCTCTTATTCTCTGTGTATGTGGGTGAGAGTTGTTGGACAATCTTCAATGTATTAAGAATAAATTCTATTTGTGTACTTAACAACAAACAAAACACAGAAGAAATAAAGGAAACAAGAGAGACTATTTGATTACAAAAATCAAAACCGTGTATAAAAATAAATAAATAACAAATAGATTTTTATTTTGTTACAAAAACAAAACCAAACTCTGGAACAAAAAAAAAAAATTAAACAAAAAAGTAACCAAGGCACTTACGTTATTATTTTCTCAAATAAACTTTTGATCAAGTCTAGTGTTTAATACTGTGTTCTTAAGATAAATTCGTTTTCTCCACGGTACTTTCAGATTGCGGACGTCTATCTCCCAGGATAAAATGATCAACAAAAAATAATAGCAGCACTACAAATTATTCGCACAACGAACATACTTTGTGTTTACACTATTTCTCACAGAAAATTAAATGCAACAAAATACAGAGAGCAATAGCAGATTTGAGGACAAAAATTGTGTGAAAAACCAAATGAGAGACTTGTCTATTTATAGGTGTAACGGTGACTTTTCAGATTTGAATCCAACAAGTATGGTACCTGTTCGGACAGATACAAAACCTGTCTAGTTTGAATTGAACAGGTAAGGCACTGTTTTGAACAGATAAAATCCGTTCAGTTTGAATTTTGAACAGATAATTGAATCTGTTCAGTTTCTTTTGGACATATATGGACTTGTGTGGGTGTAGGAATAATCTGGACACCATTTCGAAATTATTTTCAAAATTTAAATTCAAAAAATGTAAGAATTAAATTTTAGAAAAATAAAAATCCAAAATGTTTTTGGCCCCAAAAGATAATCATTGGGCCGGACAAGCCTAACCCAACTTCACACCATGCATTCACATCCAAGCTCAAGCCCAGCCCAGCCCAACTCGCCCGACCGACTGGACGGACGGTAGTGGCGGCGCGCGCGTTTGTGTTTATTTTGGGTCCAATGGGTTTAGCCCACTTTGCCCCATAACTTCCCCCTCTACAAAACTTGAGTGCCCCTTGGGGCCTACCCCAAGTTTAAAACCCAAGCCTTATAAACCCACACCAAGGTTGCCTCCCAAAGTAATGTGGGACAAGCCTTATTTCAAACCTTAATGGAAATTTCACCAAAAACACCATTTTCATGGAGCTCGCTTTAGCTTCAATTTCTCATTTATCCGATAATGGTTTTGAGTAACAAAATATATTACGTAAATCACAATGCGACATAGAACACGTTACCACTTAGACCCGCCAACTTTGGCGCATGGGTCCCACCTAAAAAATAGACCAAAGTTGAAGAAAAATTTGTTTTTCCAAAACTTTTTCTAACAATCTCCCACATGAATAGAATTTAATGACAACGGAAATGCAACAATATGCAAAATTTGTCGAAAAAGTATAAATCAAAAATATCTTGCATCAGGATAGGTAGCTTTCAGCCTTGAACCTTCTTTAGGGATAACCTATCGGACTTACTAGCTTAGCCATGGACATGATGCCTTGAATTGTTCAGCCGTTTGTGTATGCCAAGACAATAGATTTCACACAAAATATCTTTTGACACATCATGGTTCTCACGGTTATGTTCATTTTGGCCTTGAACGCTCTTGGTTGTTCATGAGTGCTTATAGAGAATTTAGCCTCTTCATTCTCATGGAACTGGCCCCAGTTTGACACTCGTATAGGTGATTCTTATTGGGAGTATCTCTTATATTCGTCTTGATTTTATTCCTAAATCAAGATATAAGTAATCATTAAAAGAGAAGCTTATCCTTAAACTCCTGCATACAACATATGTTGCAGATATCATTCTCACTATAGGAATGGGTAGGGAATTTTAATCCCTTGGTGATTTCTAGCGACCACACATAACTTAGTTGTCCCTTTGAACTTAGTTCTTGGGATCTCTAGTCGTATAAGTAAGGTTACCATTATGACGACTCTTATGTAATAGGCTTTAATCCCATCCCCTTTGATGAACTATACAATTGCTCTTTTGTCAAACCTTTTGTTAACGGATCCGCAATATTCTCTTTAGATTTTATATAATCTATTGAGATTTTTCCATTTGAGAGCAATTTCCTTACGGTATTATGTTAACGACGAATATGTTGTGACTTACCATTATACATATGACTTTATGCCCTACCTATTGCAGATTGACTATCACAATAAATGCAGATAACTAGCACAGGTTTTGGCCACATTGGAATGTCTTCTAAAAAATGGCAAAGCCATTCTGTTTCTTCTCCTGCTTTGTCTAAAGCAATGAACTTAGATTCCATTGTGGATTGTGCGATGCATGTTTGTTTTGTAGATTTCCAAGAAACAGTAGCGCCTCCTAGAGTAAAGACATATACACTAGTGGATTTTGATCTTTAGTATCCGATATCCAATTGGCAACACAGTAACCTTCTAGTACTGCAAGATATCGAGTAAAGTTCAAACCATGATCATGAGTGAATCTTAGATATCTAAGAACCCGAATGATTGCTTTCTAATGGTCTTTTCTGGGATTACTAGTGTATCTACTTAATTTACTGGCAGCATAAACTATATCAGGACAAGTGTAATTCATTAGGTACATTAGGCTTCCAATGATTTGGGAGTATTTTAATTGAGACACCGCATCACCTTTATTTTCCGATAAATAAAGACTGATGTCTACAGGTGTTCTAGCTGCATTCATATCATCCTTGATAAATTTACCAAGAATTTTCTTAATATAGTGAGATTGAGATAATGTATATCCATCAGATGTTTTAGTAATTTTCATTCATAATATTACATCTACGACCCTCATGTCTTTCATATCAAATCTTTTGTTCAACATTTGCTTAGTTGACTTGATCATGTTTTGACTGCTTCCAATGATAAACATGTCATCCACATAAAGACAAACGATGACATAACCTTTGTCAGTGTTTTTAACATAGACGCACTTGTCACATTCGTTTATCTTAAACCCATTAGTAAACATAGCATGATCAAATTTTTCATGTCATTGCTTAGGTGCTTGTTTTAATCCATAAAGATATTTTGCAAGACGACAAACTTTCTTTTCTTGCCCTGGTATCCCCCTTTGGGTTGCTCTATATAGATCTCTTCATTTAGATCATCGTTTAAGAAAGTTGTCTTGACATCCATTTGATGTATCTTTAGATTATACAACGGTGCTATAGCAATAAGCATGCGGATGGATGTTATTCTTGTCATAAGGGAATATGTGTCAAAATAGTCTAGACTTTCCTTTTGTCGGTAACCTTTTACTACAAGTCTTGCTTTATACATGTCTATTGAACCATATGCTTTTATTTTTCTCTTGAATATCCATTTATATCCAAGAGGTTTAGAACCAAGTGGAAGATCCACCAATTCCCAAGTGTGATTTTGCATAATGGATTCAATTTCATTATTAACAGCCTCTTTTCACAAAGGTACTTTAGGACCTATCATTGCTTCCTTAAAGTTTTGAGGTTCATTTTCTAACAGGTATGTCAAAAAATCTGGACCAAAAGATTTTGATGTTTTTGCTCTCTTACTTCATCTTGGTTCACCATCAGTTAAATCTCGCTGGTCGAGACCATTACTAGTCTCTTGTGTTTGATTGTCGTTAGTCTTTTGACATTGTGTACAATCATAAGTTCTTTTCTGTGAACTTAATTCCTGTCATTTCTTGTAAGGAAAAATATGTTCAAAAGAACACAGCATTCCTTAACTCTAAAATAGTGTTCACATTTATATCAGGTATTTCTGATTTATTAGTCGGAAACCGATAAGCACTACTATTCTCAGCATAACCAATAAAAACACAATCCATTATTTTTTGTCCTATTTTTGTGATATCCCTGCTCCGCATTATGTTAATTAGTCCTTAATATGAGTATGATTATGTGTCGAATATGATTTTTATGTGCCATTATGTGAAAATATGTAGTTTTGAATTTCTATCTGTTCACCGTAGGAATATTTGTTTGATTATCTGCTTTGGAAATTAAATCGAAGGCCTTATCGACCATAGAAACCGAATTTGGTTGTGCCATTGTGATTGGCATAATTCTTAGAGCCTACGGTAAAATTTATTTGAAAAATTGATTCGGATCAAAATAATTAGATTCTGAATGATCAATTCAGTGCTCCATTATCTAATATTAAAATAATGGCTTAGTGGGGACTTATGTAAAAAGGCACTATACATTTAATCCTTACACTTGAGTTCAAAATCTGATTTTGGTGCCTTGAGAGAGAGAGAGAGAAGGCCGGCCATAGAGATAGAAGGGAGAGACTTGTGCAATTTTTGACTCAAGCTTGGGAATTTGAAGATTTAACTCTAGATTTGACCAAATTAGAAGAATTGAGCCTCTAGGTAAGCATTGATCTTGAATTTGTAAGTTTGAATTTGTGATCTTGAAAGTTCAAGGTTTGTTTGTAATCAAGAGCATGGTTTGAGTTGGTTTTGTTGAAATTGAGGCTTGATATGTGCATGCATGTGAAGAACTCTTATGGAATCACAAAATTCAAGCATGTAATTGGTGGATTATGAAAGATTAGAAGTGTAATCCCATATGCAAGCATGTTTTGTTGAGTTTCATGGGAATGAGCACTAATTGCATCATTAGAAGTGAAAATGAAAGTCAAAATGGGCATGCATGTTGTTTATTAAAAATGAAAACCTTGAATGCATGAGTTTGAGTTAATTTGGGACATGCATGTGATCAATTTGTGAAATTGAGCTCCATGTTGATGTATTTTAGGGTTGGTATCATATTAGTACAAGTATATGTGAAATTAGAGCCATAATATGCAAGAAATGTGGTTGAAATGTCGAATTTGAACTCAGAAACCATTCTGGAAAACCCATAATTTATGATGTCCGCTCGAGCGGGGGAATCGACGCTCGAGCGGGGAATTCATGCTCCAAGTATTTTTTTGCAGGCATGGGTCCGCTCGAGTGGGGAAGTCCACACTCGAGCGGGGACCTTGTTTTCTGAAATTTTGAAAATGCATTCTGTGTTTTGTTTTCCGTTCCCTTTCACTTCTAAGCACTCTTAGGCATACATTGAGCATTGTAATTGAATTAAAGAGATAAGAATGAAGCCTAAGGAGGAATATGTGAATTAAAGAACGGATTGAATTGTTGGTGACCCTTTTGTGTTCATAGACTGTGTAGGATCAAGCTCCAAGGCAAACCAACCAACCGATCACTGTGAGTAATATCGATATCTGGAAGCTTGTCATTTGTCCAATTACTTATTTTCTTATAAGCCTTATGCCTTATGATTGCTAGTTTAAATTGTGGACATATGCCTGATAAGAATGAATGGGCCAGAGGCCGTTTTGACAAGAAAGAATGAATGGGCCAGAGGCCGTTTTGACAAGAAAGAATGAATGGGCCAGAGGCCGTTTTGACAAGAAAGAATGAATGGGCTAGAGGCCGTTTTGACAAGAAAGAATGGATGGGCCAAAGGCCGTTTTGACATGAATGGATGGGCCAAAGGCCGTTTTGACATGAATGGATGGGCCAGAGGCCGTTTTGACATAAGTGAGTGGGCCAGAGGCCGTTTTAACAGGAATGGAAGATGAACAAATGGGCCAAAGGCCAGTATGTTTGAAACCACAGTCACTTGACTTAAATTGTGTATATAAATGTTAAATAAAAATGTGAATTAGGCCCAAGGCCGTTCGGAGTATATTGTTCTACATATCGTTTGTATCTTCTTATTTGATATTATTCACTGGGCTATCGCTCATGCTCATTCATGTGTTTGTAGGTGAGCCAAGAGAGGTCCAGACCCAGCCCCAATGATGTCAGTATGGAACAACTAAGTTTTGAAGAGTCAGCCTTAGTGTCTCACGCACAAGACTCGTCTTCGCCTTTCTGCTATGCTGTGTTATTTTTGTTATGTGGGCGAGGACTTTGCATATGTCTGTATATAGTTTTCATGGGTTGACTTAGTTTTTGGACGATCCTGTTTGTACAGAACTTATGCTACTATACTTCTGTTGTGAGTTATTAATGTATATATATATATATATATATGTTTGGTTGTTTGGATGTGCCATGTAAGCACAGCTCTATGGACAAAGTTTTAAAATTGCTTCCGTTTGGCCCTATTAACTCTGTTAAAATATGTTTGGTTTGGTTTGAGGCCGTAGGTAATCCCATGGTTACTGGTCGGTTATGTCCTTAACCCATGGAAGCGGGTTCGGGTCATGACAATTTTAGTCTTTTTCGGAACAGGAACTTCTACCTTTGCCAAACACCCCTACACTTTTAAGTATTTGTAGGAAGGTGGTGGACGTTTCCATAATTCATAAGGAGTGTTATTAGTTTTCTTGTAGGGTATTCTGTTAAGAACATAACTAGCAGACAATATTGCTTCCCTCCACAAGTTCTGCAGTAACCCTGAACTTAGTAACATGGCATTAATCAATTATTTAAGGGTTTTATTTTTCCTTTTAGCAATTTTATTTTGCTGTGGAGAATAGGGTGCTGTAGTTCGGTGAATAATGCCATATTGTGCACAAAATTCATTTAAAGGTGCATCATATGCACCACTCTTATCACTTTTAACCATTTTGATGGTTTTACTAAGTTGATTTTCAACTTCAGTTTTATAGAGTTTAAACATTTCCAAGGCTTCATCTTTACTTCTAAGTAAGTATACATAGTAATATCTTGTGCAATCATCAATAAATGTTATGAAATACTTTTTGCCTCCTCTAATTTGAACAAATTTAAGATCACACACATCACTATGAATTAATTCTAGAGGTTCACTTTTTCTTTTAACCAATTTAAATGGAGCCTTACTTAGTTTCGTTTCTACACAAATCTCACATTTGTGATTAGGATCAATTTCAAACTTTGGTATATAATCTAAACCAATTAGTCTACGCAAAGCATCATAATTTACATGTCCTAATCTACCATGCCATAAATTTGACTCAAGAATATAAGCAAAAGATGTGTTATTCTTATTAATAAAAAGTTTTGGTACAACAGTCATGACATTCAACTTGAAGAGACCATCACTTATGTATCCCTTACCAAAATACATATCACTCTTTGTTAATACAAATTTATCAGACTCAAATACAAGCCTAAAGCCATTCTTACTTAACAAAGAACCAGAAATTAAATTCTTCAGTATGTCTGGTACATGCAGTACGTTATTGAGGGTAAGTTCTTTCCCCGATGTCATCTTCAAGATCGCTTTCCCTTGTCCAGCCACAGCAGAAGTATATGAATTTCCCATGAAAAGTTGCTCACCATTTGCAGCCTCATTATATGTAGTGAACATCTTCTTGTCTGCACAAATGTGATGAGTTGCCCTAATGTCAACCCACTATTCCTTGGGATTTCCAATCGAATTAGCCTTAGACACCACAGCAGAGAGATTGATGGCATTTACCCCGTCATAAATGTAATCTAATTCTGTCACATTGGCTTGATTGGTGGTCTTCTTGCTTGTACTTCTACGATCCTTCTTTGGACAGCAGCAATCAGAGGCTCGATGTCCAGTCTTGCCACAGTTATAGCATTTTCCTTTGAACTTCTTATCGCCATTGTTGTCGCCTTGTTTAGGACCATCTCCAGCAAACTTCCTCTTTTTGTTATGTGGTTTGGGCACATGTTCAATCACATTAGCCTTAGACTCAATGAGATTTTTACCATTCCTCTTTTCATCCTTACGATTATCTTCCTCAATTCTCAGTCTTACAATAAGTTCATCCACGGTCATCTCTTTGCGTTTATATTTTAAATAATTTTTAAAATCTTTCCAAGCCGGTGGTAGTTTTTCCACTAATGCAGCGACTTGGAAAAACTCGCTCAGAGACATACCCTCAACATGAATATCATGCAAAATTAATCGAAAAATTTGAACTTGAGAAATTACTGTTTGGGAGTCTACCATTACAAAGTCCAGAAATTTACCGACAACAAACTTCTTTGTGTTGGCATCCTCTGTCTTGTTTTTTTTTCTCCAAAGAATCACATAATTCTTTTGCTGTTTTCAAAGGGCTGTAAATATTATACAGCATGTTGTCAAGGCCATTGAAGATGTAGTTTCTGCACAAAAAATCAGAATGTTTCCTGGCGTCTAGAGTGGCAACAACTTTCCAATCATTTTCATCATCTTTCAGTACTGAAGCCTCTTCACGAAGAAACCGGGCAAGATTTAGAGTTGTAAGATAGAACAAAATTTTCTGCTGCCATCTCTTAAACTCGGTGTCATTAATTTTCTTCGATTTTTTTCCATGATTTATTGAAATTTGAACATGATTCTGGATAGGGATCGAAATCGTTGTAACAATTGGAGTACCACTTTCAGTTGCAGTAGCCATAACATCTGATTATAAAAATTAAAAAAAATCAAAACACAAATTAATTTTCTAGTTACTAAAACTAGAAAATAAATTATAACACAAAACAATTTTACTTTCCTAGTTACTAAAACCAGAAAAATAAAATACTATACACTAAATTTCTGTAACACTGTTACACAAAATAATATTCTGAAATTGTTAATGATAACAGTATATTGCTACTATATGTCAAAAAAAGTAAGCAGTATATTACTACTATTTATCAAACAGTATATGACTACTATTTGTATTTTACAACCAGAATATTACTTTGTAAAAGCACAGAAAAACTTGTGAGGACATATTTTTTGAATAACGACACATGGTCGAGGTGTAACCAGAGTGCCAGCCGAGGTGCCACATGTCATGGTCATGATGCCGAGATGATCTCAGCTAAACCGAGGTTATCTGCGAAGATGTCAGAATCCGAGATAAACGGATAAGGGACAAGAGTCCTAGAATGGGAGAAGACTTCAGTTTGGGTGTAGACGTCCCCGAACGCCCCGGGGGGAACGAGCTCCCGTTCTGTTCATATTGGGGTTACTACAGCTCAGGACTCTCGAATTTGTCACGGTTCTAAGTCTGAACCAAAGAGTCCAAATCCGGCAAATCGTTTTGAGAAAAACAGATTTTTGAAAGAAGTGCCAAACATGGACTGCTTTGCCAGATACAGAGTCGCCACCTAAATGTTTTTTAATAGGAAATTTAGGAAACCCTGACTCGGTGCCAAAGGCCACGTGTCCGTCATCACCAAAGTTGCCTCGGCTCGGGAACTTGGGTACGATTGGGGAAGGTCACTTCGTGAGCACCCCCGCTCGCCCGATCAAACATCGGCCTCTACTAACCATGGTATCTATTTTTTGAAAACTTTGTATGTCCTTATTCCGGTTTATTAGCCTAGGTTACTATGTGATGCGCACAGCATACAAGTATAGACCAGGTCGCCTGGATTGGAACGAAACATCTCATGCTTGCTTATTTTTGAAAGATGGTTTGCTACTCGCAAGTAGGCTTAAAATGCAGATTTTGCCACCCGCAGGTGGGCTTAGAAAAGATGGTTTTGCCACTATCTAGTGGGCTTAAAACATTTGATGATTTATTCCAATCCAACTAACCCAACCTTTACCCACAGGCATTCAGGCAGTTATATCACATAAGTATATTGCCTCATGGTAAGCATGCTATTCATGGCAGTCACTCACACGCATGCAAGGATGCTAAAGCATAAAGCTCACCGGGTACTCCAAGCCAAAACAAAGACTCATTAGAAATCATGCATGAATCCTAAGTATACAGAAATGCCTAATGCAACACAT
This sequence comes from Camellia sinensis, assembly GCF_055761805.1. Classification (NCBI taxonomy): domain Eukaryota; kingdom Viridiplantae; phylum Streptophyta; class Magnoliopsida; order Ericales; family Theaceae; genus Camellia; species Camellia sinensis. The sequence continues at coordinate 102,440,408 of NC_138966.1, forward strand.
GCAAAAATGCAAACTATAGCAGGCTCGGCTATTCTAAACATGGCATATGAAATGCTACAACTAGCATGTATTCAATTTGGAATTGAAAGTGCAATGCAGTTAGTATGATGCGCCGAGCCCGGTGCATGCAAAACAGATGAATGAATGCAAACATGCTATCATACTGTATGCTAATTGAAATATGCCCTAATCTAACCATCATAAGCTGGTAAATAAAAGAGAGAAAGACGTGGGGTTGGAAGACATGCAACACACACACGCACACTTATTACAGTATTGCCCTCGCACAGAGGGTCCGAATAAATATACAATTCCGAATAAAAGAATATTACAGTCCAAATATTACAGTCCAAATAATATAAAAATTCCTAATTAATTAACAAATTAACTAAGAAAACAAATAAAACTGGCATGCAAGCCAGGGACTGCCTTGCTTCTGATGGATGATGTACATTTAGGCTGCCTTGCGCGGAAATCCACCGAGATGCCCCAATTAGCCTCTGTTTAGCAGTTATTCTTGAAACGCGTGCCAAGCTCCGAAAAGTTGTTGATTCTTCATTTTGCTGCAACAGAGAGCAGGAAAGGGGCATAGCAATGTATTTTCACAAATATATGCATGCCTTGATCCTCGTGCCACCAATCACGCATACCGAGGCATGATGGCCGAGGAGTCGAATTGCATAACTCTATGTAGGATGAATGCACATGAAAACACAACAAGACCTAACTCCATCATGGATGATCCGGAGTGTCGGTGACTGGGGAATTGAGACACATTCCGTCACTCGGAGTACGAAATGCACCTTGTTTCCCGTGCCCGGGCTAAGTCCTATCCCGAACACGATGCAATATGCATGACATGCATGAAATGCAACTAAGATACAATCCTAACATACACAATGTTATGAAATGAGATGTCTCGAAATGCATGCGCGCGGGCACGCAAACCGAGGAAATGCATGAATGCGATCTAAGATACAACCTAGTATGCACTATACTGTGAAAATGAGATGCCTCAAAATGTGTGCACACGGGCACGCAAACCGAGAAAATGACATACACAATGCAAATGATATGAAATGCGATATGGGCTTACACTAACATGAGAGAGCCTCAGCCGCACTCACATAAGAGGCCGATAGATGAAAATGAAGTGCCTCGAAATGCGTGCACACGGGCACGCAAACCGAGGCGATGGCATATGCAATGCAATGGCATAGAAATGGCATATAGAATGCAACATGGACTTATACTAATATGAGAGAGCCTCAGCCACACTCACATAAGAGGCCGACGGATGAAAATGAAGTGCCTCGAAATGCGTGCACACGGGCACGCAAATCGAGGCAATGGCATACGCAATGCAAATGACATGAAAACATGATATGGGCTTATACCAACATGAGAGAGCCTCAGCCACACTCACATAGGATGCCTGTGGATGAAAATGAAGTGCCTCGAAACGCGTGCACACGGGCACGCAAATCGAGGCAATGGCATACGCAATGCAAATGACATGAAAACATGATATGCAAGCATGCTAATGGATTTTCAGCAATGAAATGTGGGGGAAAACGGCCCCGAAATGAGGCGAAAACACACCCGATACATGGGATCTCTCCCGAAATGCAAAATTAGGCACATAGAATGAACTACAGCTATACAAAACATGCATAATTGGTACGTGGAATGAAAAGAAAGAAGCAAGACAGCCCCAAGATAAGCATTTTTACAGTACAAATCATGGCCAAACAGCAAGCAAAGATAGGGCAACAATGGCATGCAAAAAAATGGCCCTAAACATGAGATTATGAAGCAACTCACAGCTGCTGTCCTCAAACAGGTTAGGACCCTTCAACAACATTGAAGAGGGGCCCAAAATATGACATATTACAGAACTATAAAAACCCTAAAAACAAACATAGATATGGCTAAGCTCTTATGCAGGAAAAAGGGCCGAAAGGTGGCCAAAGAGGCAAGTGGTATATGCACAGCCCAAACTGAAAAATTCCCTTCTACAACATTGAAGAGGGACCAAAAATAGGCATATTTACAGAACTGTAAAAACTCCAAAACAGTATACAAACATGCTAAAAATGCAATGCAAAATGAGGCTCAAAAGGTCGCTATAACACAAAGTATGCAAAGAATTCACCAAACAGCCAAAGACCCTTAATGAAACATGTTAAGAAGGTCAAAATAAGACTATTTCTAGGCCTGTAAAAAGACCAAAAACAGAAGCATGAGAGGCTGCCAAAGCATGCAAGAAAATGGCATTCAAGAAGGATATTGAAGCAAGTGCAATATGGAGGGCTCAAACCGGGTTGAGCCCTTAATGAAACAAGAAAATGAGCTCAAAAAAATGACCTTTTCAGTTTTGGTCGGAGCTCAAATCAATAAGCATGTATGGCTTATAAATGGTGCAAGAAATGAACCAAAAAGGGGGGAATGCTACTCACCCTTGAAGACCAATGCTTTTGTTGCTTCTTGGACCAACTTTGATGACTCTAAGCTGCTGGAGTTCCTCCCCTTGCTGCTGAAATGGAGTGGTGATGGTAGAGCTGGAAGATGATGAAGAAATGGAGCCCAAAACTTGAAGGAAATGGGGTGATATGTATGTATATGCTCCAACCAATCCTTCTAACCCTCTTTCTTGAGTTGGGAGGCCAGCAATCTATGCAAGAGAGGGAGAGAAAACCTTAGGCTAAAAGTGGAGGGAATTGAGGCCCTTGTTCTCCCACAAAATATCCCCCGGATATAGATATTTTCTGGGGGATACAGCTGTACAGCTGTAAAGTGGAAGGAGAGAGGAACATGGCCGGCCAGGTATTTTTGTTGCAGGTGGCCGGCCGGCCACCACCCCTAGCCGGCCGGCTAGGGGTCAAAAAGGCCAAGTTCAATTAGTGGCCGGCCACTACAAAAAGGTGGCCTCCCAGGTCCCCTCATCACAACCCTGTGGTTCGAATTTGGAAACTCTAAAACAGGAGAGAGAACAAGCCATTTTGAGGAGGGGTTCAAAAGGTTCAAATGGAATTAATGGCCGGCCATAAACTTTTAGGGTCCTCCCATGTGTGTACAACACAAATATGTGGTTCAAAGTTCAAGAAAGTGGCCCAAGGGTGTTCAACATTGGCTCGGAATGAGGGGTTCAAAAGGGTCAAGAAACATTAGTGGCCGGCCATGAACTTTTAGGGTCCTCCCATGTGTGTACAACACAAATATGTGGTTTGGGTTTGAAGAAAATGGCTCCAAGGTGTTCAACATTGGCTCGGAAGTGCGAAAAACGGGTGTCGGAGGGCGAAAATGGAACATAACTGGTTGCCAAGATAATTGCTGGCCTCCCACCCTTCTACGGCCTTCCCGGTGATAAAACAGAGGTACCTGCCAAAAATGAACAAAAACCGATGCAAAACGAATGCTCGGGGGCCAAAACACGCAGTTCGGGGTCCCGAAAATGGGCTGTTAAGCACCGAAAGTGGCGTTCGGCCACGAAGTGGGTTTTTCAGACCCCAGTGTCCCTCAAAAGGGAGAAAATAGGAGGTGTGCCAAAAACAGGGGCAAACGGAGATGGTTAGGCGGTCCCAAACCGAGGCACACGGCCAACGATTCAGAAAAATCGGACTCCGAAATGGGCAAAATGGCCTACGGCTACGAAATGTAGCCTACGAACATTGAGAGATGGTCTACGGGACCTCTCCCCCCCCCAGGAAAAGAAACCGAGAAAACCGAGTCTGGTTCGCAAACCGAGGCAAGGCACAAAAGAGGGTTCGGAAATCCGGAGGCAGGGCTCACGGCCGCGACTCTGAGACTTCTGAACGAGCACGATATGCAATATCACCAAGCACTCAATCGGTGACGTCTGAGTCTTAAGGTCGGTCAAAAATGGGGTGTCTACATTGGGTAAAGATAGGACTCTTAGAGAGTTTATCCTAATTCAACTGGGAATCCAAGATTAGCAGTAATCCTAAGTCCATTAGAGCTAGGCTCCTATTGAGACTAGGATTGAGTTTTCTATAAAAGAAAGGCACCCCCATGGGTCTAAGGTACGCTTTTGATATTCTGTCTAGTGAGTTAAGCACTATTGATTATCTTTGAGAGATATACTGACTTGATCGTCGGAGTGCCCCCGGGTGGACGAACCACTGCCGGAATCTTCTCTTTCTGTTACAAGTCAGCCAGGTGTCATCTATTTTGCCAGTGTTCTCCAGCTGAATACTAAGTTGGCAGTGTGGTCGGAAATTGACACCCACAATGTGGTGCCGTTTGTGGGAAAGAAAGGAGAATAGATGGCCAACGATGGATAGAAAGAGAAGGTTGGGAATGACACCCCTACCGAGAGTGGGAAACATATTGACCTTGACGTCGAAGAAGACAACTGCAACAAAGAGACTCGTGATAAGAATCACGGAGGAAAGGATGTCGGCCAGGAGGGCGGCAAACCGAAGAAATCGGACCGAAACGAGTATTATAACGAGGACGACCTCCAGGTATGGAAAGATAGATGCCTGCGGAGGGATGACGAGATAAAGGGAATGGCGGACAAATTGGCGGACTTGCAAACGGTCGTCAATTTCATGATGTAGAACAATGTCATACAGCTACCGTTCTCATCACAAGACACGTCGATTCCAGCAGCCAAGAAAGATGCCTAGGCAGGGGGGCAGAAGACAACTCCTACGTCTCCTCAGCACGATAGGACCAAGGAACATTCTCACCAGCCTTCAAGGGAGGTCGTACAAGGAGAATCAAGAAGGAGAGATTCACAGAGGACACATCGCACCAAGGAAGCTGACTCCAAAGAACATCGGCATGTTCAGGGGAAGGACCTCTGTTTCGACGCGACCAATGGAGGGAGGTCCAAAAGGACTCGCAATGACACAAGATGTAGTACACCAAAAAGGCTGAAATTCGGAGATAGCCGAGCTCCTGGACGAACCAAAGAGGATCTGAGGGATTACCTCCAGAGAAAGCAACAAGATGCCAAGGTGACCTCACCTGTCAAGCCGAGGACACCGTTCTCGGTAGAATTGGACAAATTCGAAACCCCAAGGAGATTCAGTATGCCGAGGTTCCAGATATACGATGGGAAGTCGGACCCCAACTTTCACGTCGGATTATACCTGAACGCGATGACGTTATACACTGGGAACGAGCCATTGCTCTGCAAAGTGTTTCCCTCATCATTTAGGGAAATTGCATCGGACTGGTTTCACAAGTTGCCAAAAGGAATTGTGAAAACTTGGAAAGGCCTGGCCGAGATGTTTGTGGCCAGGTTCGTGATAAACAAGCTACAGCCGTTGAGGGTGGATGCCCTAATGGCCCTGAAGATCGGCGAGGATGAAAGCCTTAGGGCCTATGCCAAAAGGTATTATAAGGTATTCAACCGAATACTAGGATGCAACCAAGAGGTGGTGGTCGTGTCATTTAAAAACGGCTTGAAGGATGACTTCCTGCTTCGAAAATCACTGGCAAAGACATTGCCGAAAAGCATGAAGGAGCTGATGGCCAGGATAGAAAAGTATGCCAGAGCCAAGAAGGACACGCCAGGGACAAAGGCGTCCAAACCAGAGAAGAGAAATGGTTCACCGTAGCAAAGCCGAGATAACACTGGGTATGAGAAGACAAGAGCTCAGCCCAAGTAAGCCGATCCCGGATTCCAGATCTCGGATCCAAGATCCCAGAAGACAAGATCTCGGCCTAAGATGATTAAGTCCGAGAAGAGAAGAGTAAACCGAGATGATGTTTAACACTTGTTGAAATTTGTGGACAATTTACAAGTTGAAGTTAAACCGAGATCATTGTTTAACACTTGTTGAAATTTGTGGACAATTCACAAGTTGAAGTTAAAGCGAAATCACTGTTTAACACTTGTTGAAACTTGAGAAAAGTTTACAAGTTGAAGTTAAATCGAGATTATGTTTAACACTTGTTGAAACTTGAGAAAAGTTTACAAGCTGAAGTTAAACCGGGGTCATGATTAAAGGAAGGAATGATATAGGTTCCATCACCTCAGGATACCGAGGTAATAGGACCTAGGGGGGCAGTTGTGAGGACATATTTTTTGAATAACGACACGTGGCCGAGGTGTCGCCGGAGTGCCAGTCGAGGTGCCACGTGTCATTGTCATGATGCCGAGATGATCTCGGCTAAACCGAGGTTATCTGCGAAGATGTCGGAATCCGAGATAAACGGATAAGGGACAAGAGTCCTAGAATGGGAGAACACGTCAGTTTGGGTAAAGATAGGACTCTTAGAGAGTTTATCCTAATTCAATCGGGAGTCTAAGATTAGCAGTAATCCTAAGTCCATTAGAGCTAGGCTCCTATTGGGACTACGATTGAGTTTGCTATAAAAGAAAGGCACCCCCATGGGTCTAAGGTATGCTTTTGATATTCTGTCTAGTGGGTTAAGCACTATTGATTATCTTTGAGAGATATACTAACTTGATCGTCGGAGTGCCCCCGGGTGGACGAACCACCGTCGGAATCTTCTCTTTCTGTTACAGGTCAGCCAGGTGTCATCTATTCTGCCAGTGTTCTCTAGCTGAATACTAAGTTGGCAGTGTGGTCAGAAATTGACACCCACAAAACTAATACAATGAAGACACAAAAAATAAGCCTGTCTTAAGATTGTTGGATAATCTTCACTATATTAAGAATAAATTCTGTTTGTGTACTTAACAACAAATAGAACATAGGAGAAATAAAGGAAATGAGAGAGATTGTTTGATTACAAAAATCAAAACAATGTATAAAAATAAATAAATAACAAAAAGATTTTTATTTTGTTACAAAAAATAAAAATAAAAATAAAAATCTGGAGCAGAAAAAAAAAATTAAACAGAAAAATAACCAAGGTCACTTACGCTATTATTTTCCCGAACAAATTTTTGATCAAGTCCAACGTTTAACACTATGTCTTTAAGATAGTTTTTTCCTCTCCACGGTGCTTTTAGCTTGTGGATGTCTATCTCTCAGGATAAAATGATCAACAACGAATAATAGTAGCACTACAAATTATTTACACAACGAACACACTTTGTGTTTACACTATTTCTCACAGAAAATTAAATGCAGCAAAATACAAAGAGCAATAGCAGATTAGAGGACTAAAATTGTGTGAAAAAGAAAATGAGGGACTTGTCTATTTATAGGTCTAAATGGGGCTTTTCAAATTTGAATCCAACAAGTATGGTTACTTGTTCGGACATATACAAAACCTGTCTAATTTGAATTGAACAGGTAATGCACTGTTTTGAACAGATACAATCTATTCGGTTTGAATTTTGAATAGATAACTGAATCTATTCGGTTTCTTTTGGATAAATATGGACTTGTTTGCGTGTAGGAATAATCTGGACAACATTTTTGAATTATTTTCAAAATTTAAATTAAAAAAAGGTAAGAATTTAATTTTAGAAAAATAAAAATCCAAATTATTTTTGGCCCAAAAAGATAATCCTTGGGCCGGACAAGCCCAACCCAATCTCATACCCGCGCCCGAGCCCAGCCTGCCATGTTTATTTTGGGTCCAATGGGTCTACCCTAATTTACCCATAACTTCTCCCTCTACAAAACTTGAGTGCCCTTTGGGGCCTACCCTAAGTTCCAAACCCAAGCCGTATAAACTCACACCAAGGTTGCCTCCCAAAGTAATGTGGGACAAACCTTATTTCAAACCTTAATGAAAATTTCACTAAAAACATCATTTCCATGGAGCTCACTTTGGTTTCAATTTCTCATTCACCTAATAATAGTTTTGAGCAACCAAATATATTACGTGAATCACAATATGACATAAAACGCATTACCACTTAGACCTGTCAACTTTGGCGCATGAGTCTTACCTAAAAAATAGACTAGAGTTGAGAAAAATCTTTCTTTTCAAAACCATTTCTTACAAGACTGGTTCTTGTAAGTGAGTGGGTGAGTGAACATGAGTAAGAATGAGTGAATTAGATTTGTCATTTAAAATTTTTTTTTTTACAAATTAATCAGTGATAAATATATCACACTAAATATGCTTTTGATGTATTTATTAGACTTGTTTACGTTGCTTCCTCAATGCCTATGTTTGTATATAGTTATCTTTCTGTGAGTGAAATCTATACTATATATTAAGTAAAAGGAGGTTTTTAACCCTAAACCTTGTGAGAGTTCCAATCTCTCAATCTAAATTTCTTAATTTTTTGATTTAAAAAAAAAAAAACCTTTGCATTTATTAACTTCTCCTAACTCCCAAGTCTTACCATCGTAATAACACTTTAATGCATTAAGAACAAGTATAAAAAAAAAATTCTTTGAAATCCAACATATATGAATTCTTTGAAAAATCTCAATACATATGATTATTATCCATCATAATAACACTTTAATACATTAAGAACAAGTATAAAAAAAATTTCTTGAAAAGTCCAACACATATGATTATTATCAAAATATTAAACTTTAATATAATATAAAAAAGCAAAAAAAAGAAGACATTTAAAAAAAAATTTAAAATCACAATTCACATATATAGATAATTGTAAACACAATTCATGCATAGTACGAGTGATATGCTGGTATTATATAAGGAAAATGGTGTTTCTAATCTACAAGTTTTGTGAGAGCTCCAATATCCTAATCCTAATTTTCTAATTTTTTTATTTTAAAAAAAAAAACCTCAGCATTTATTGACTTCTCCTAATCCACAAATCTTTTTGACTTCTTTCATAATTACTGCAATACATTTTCAATTTCTTCCATACACTATGATTACACACAAAAATAAAGAAAATAAGAATTTAGTTATAGATCTCAAAAAGATACAACATCTAAATTTGAATTATGATTTAGTAATATAATTATATATTTTTTTCGATGTATATCTATTAAAATTTTAAATCACTTAATGTGACAAATTAATCAATAATTATCTATTCTTTTGATGTATATCTATCAAAATAGTCTATTTTAATAGTATATAGAAGAATTAGATGGTTTCTTTTATCTTTAAAATATTCAATCTATTTTTTTAACTTTTTAATTCTTTAAATTGATTATGTCCATAAAACAAACTGATAAACACATATCAAAAAGTTACACATTTTTTTTTCTTTCTTTTCAATATGTAGAATATTTACAAATGGAAAATGTTTGACACCTTATTTTTTTTTTTATAATCTAACTTATAATGATGTAGTCATAAGTGTTAATTTTTATACAAATATGAGAAGAGATTTAATTAAATTATACATTCCAACCAACCACATAGTCAAACTTTGATTATTTCAAGATTTTATTTCACTATAATTCTAATTAAGAGAATCTTCAATCCGTAATATATGTTTTTATCAAATTATAATTTGATAAAAATTAAAAACTATGAAACGTTGAAAATTATTTTTGTTCCATCAAAATTGGTGAAAAGAAAAAAATTGGGATAAGAATGAAAGTTCTTTTAGAAATTGATAAAAATTTAATGAAAAAGTTAAAGTAATTCATAACAAATCAATTTTTTTATTCAAATTTAAAATTAAATTAGATAAAAATAAATAAAAATACAATGATGAAAGTTTGAAAATATTTTGAAACATTCTTATTCATAAAGACTAGAAATCCGTGTGTGTATTATATTTATATTGTATTTTTAGTTATGAAATTGAAATCAAAAGAAATGTAACTTAAATTATTAGATTAATAATAGAAACATCATATTAATTATTGTTAAATATCACTTCACTTCTTATTTAATAATGAAATTATATATTTGTTTTAATTATAACTTTTAAATTTGTATATTTTCGTAACAAGAAGAGGTATGTTATAACTCAATTAATCTAATTTAATCAAGTTTTAATTTTTTTTAAATACAAATCATCAAAATTCCACTAAATATATTTATATATATATATATATATATATTTAATTTTTTTAAACTAATAATTTAAAAAGTTATAAACATAAAAGTTAACTTATAAATTCCATGTATAACGTAAGATAAAATATTAAATTACTTCAAGATAGTTATAAATGATTTTTATTTTTTAATTTATAAAGTCCCGTGCATAGCACGAGTTACCACTAGTAAATATATAAGTAAATGACCGTGGTTAATTGTGTGAGAATTAGTGAGTGAGTGATTGAGGTAATGGCAATAGTGATGCGGTTGAGAGAGATGTTTTTGTTGAAAAATGGCTCAAGAAATGTTTCCGAAAACAATTGTCGAAATTCGTTAGAGGTCGGAGGTGATTGCAAGCAGTTAGAAATCACTGCTTTTTGATTTTTTTTGACTTTTTTTATGAGAGAGGGAAGTGTGTTAAAAGTTGGGAAGTGACTTTTAATCTACTTCCTAAAATAGACTGTAGTTGCCAGAGATCAGAGGTGGTGGCTGAAGGAGATAAGGGGAGGAGATTTTGGAAATATTGATTGATTTAAAAATAAGTAGGATTTATAGGTAAATTAATCTGGTCAATAAAATTGATCCGTAAGTATTAAAAAAAAATGCAACATGCAACCCACTCATTTGTATTTAAGATTGAAAAAAAAGAAATAAAAAATAAAATTATATGTAATATTTTCTTTCCGTTATACTATTTTTTAACATTTTTTTTTCTTAATCACACTTAATGTAGTACCATGCATCATAGCTAGTCTTATAATAATTCAATAAAATTTTTTCAAACACTTTCTAGACCAGACAACACTCCTGATGCACTCTTTCTGTCATTCATCATACTTTAATTCATGCCCATCAAGTTTTACTCTACATGCATCTGTATTTTTGTCTCGTCATGTTTGATGCTATTTAGAGAAAATTACAAAAAAATAAATAAATAAAAACTCCAAGGTTTTAGTCTTATAACAAAATAAATTATGAGTTTTTAATTTAATTTAAATATTAATATTTTAATTTATTTTTAATCTAAACTATTTATCTGTTAGGAAAAATAATATTTTAATCATTAAATTGAATGTAAGTATACATAAAATGTCTTAAATACCTTTTTCATAGAGTATAATGACTAAAATACTCATTTTTTTTCATCGTTTTTACTTAACGGAAATAGTTAAATGGTTTAGATTGAAAACAATTTAAAAGTTTAGGATTTAAATTGATAAAATTAAAAATTCAAGATTTATTTTGTTACAAGACTCAAACTTTAATTTTTTTTTTAATTTTTATAATTGCCCCTAGTATTTCTAAAATTTATCTCCACAGTTCAAGCTCAACATTTGCTCCTATTTTGTCAACTAAAATTGTATTGTTTGCAAAAAAAATATACACCATGAATATCCTCTTTAATTCTAGTAAATATATTCATAATTAAAGCAAAAATTATGAGGCAAATTACAACAGTAGTCCCTGTACTTTGATCTCATTGTCATTTTAATCTTTATAATTTCAACTAGCTCAATTTTGACTATGAATTATAATTTTGTTTTAATTTGGTCCAATTGATTACAACTCTTTCCATTTTTTAATGAAAAATATGCGTAAAAGTGGCATGTGTCACATTTTTTATAGTAAAATTATAAATTTACTAAACTCAATCAATTCAGTTATTATTTTCCATTAAAAACACTAATGACATTATCGAGTGGACCAAATTAATGCAAAATTTAAAATTAATAGTCAAAATTGAGCTAATTGAAAAATGAAAGGACCAAAATAACACGAGAAGAAAAATATAAGAGCCACTCATATAATGTGTCCAAAATTATAATATTAGTGAAGATTCTTAATATGAAACTATTTGTTGTTGGAAATTAACTTATTTATCCCTGCGGTTCTCACACTAGTCACTGCTCCACGATAAATATTTTGAAGAACAACAATTTATCTAACTAATACTAATTTTCTTTTAAAATTTCTCCATATTATCTCTTTAGAAACCCCTCTCTCTCTCTCTCTCTCACACACACACACACATATCTATATAATATATAGCAAGACGATTTTTAAAAATATCTCAAAATGTATTAGAGATACATTTTGAATCAACAGTTTAGATTATTTTATCTAACAATTTAAGGGTCAAGATGATTTCTTTACTATTGTTTTTCCCCCAAAATATATCTCCTTCTCTCATTTTTTGAGTCTTTTCACCTATCCACCCACCCCGTCCCTATTTTTTTTGAGTCTTTTCTTTTCTCAAATTTCAAATGTAGTGCACTACTTTCTCCAATGCAATTGTCTTCTTCCGGAATGAGTCTTTGGTTTGTTTTTTAATTTTTATTTTTATTTTTATTTTTTTTGTGTGAATAAAATGATATTGGACTTTTAAAAGTATCTCTTGGGATAAGGTTTGACCGTAGTTTAAAAAAAAAAAAAAAATTTGGACAAATCACCAAAAAAAAAAATGTTAGAGTTTAACCATGGTAATAAAATAAATTTAGTGGTTTTAATTTTTTTAATCTAAATTATGTCTATTTTTATTAAATAAAATCGACATAAAAAGTATATTTTAGCCATTAAACTTAGGAGTGCAACTTGGGCGGGCTCAACCGGAGCAACCCGAACTTAGTCCGAATTTTTTTAGGACTTGGATAAGATATTTTCAAATTCAGTATGCCCATGGACAAAAAATCAGAAGCCCGAATTAAATTTGGATGGGTTTAGGCAAAGACGTCAAACAACCCAAGTGACCCGAAGCCCGAATTATACATATACAGATATATAAAAATATTAAATATATATAAATTATTAGCCATTATATGATATTTAAGTAATTTAGATTATTAAATCATATTGAATATATATTATATATACAAATAGCATAAAATCTTACTTCTTTTTTTTTTTTTTAATTTTCACTCATAAATTGTAAAGACTACTAGAGCAGCATCTCTCGTATATTATATAAATTATGTATTTTGATGGTATTAATGATTTTCTATTAAAAAAATGTAAATAGAGTCAAAATTTATTAATTTATTAATGTAGCTGCAAAAAAAAAATATTGAAATTTATTTACAATTCGGGCAACTTGGGCAATTCGGGTTTAACTCTGGTTGGGACTGTGCAGGCAATCTCGGGTTATAATTAGGGCCTGGGCGGGCCTGAGCAGATCTCAGCACAACTTGGGTTGGGTTTGAACAACCTCCAAACCCGCCCGAGTTGCTCCTCTAATTAAACTTAATGTATATATACATAAAATGTTTTAAATATATATATTTTTGAGTTTAATGGCTAAAATGCATATTTTTTCGTTAGTTTTACTTAATATAAATAGATAAACAGTTTAGATTGAAAACAAATCAAAATATTAAGGTTTAAATTAACAAAATTAAAATCTAAGGGCTTATTTTGTTATAAGGGTCAAATCCTTGGAGTTTTTATTTATTTTTTATTTATTTATTTTTTAAATTTCCCCAAAAAACTTTAACCAAATTATTATTGGTTTTCTTATTGGTTGTATTTAAAAAAAACTAGGCTACGAATTGTTAAAAATTAAATAATGTTCAAATTTTGAAATTTCAATACACATTTTACATATTCTTACACACTTTTATATATTTATATACATGTTTACAATTTTAATATAATATATACATATATATGTATATATATATATATATATATATATTTAAATATCTATTGAAAATTTAAAATTTTTTAACATTATTTGATTTTGAACAAATACTCAGAGATGGGTTGTAAGCATAATATTTTTTAATCACCAATAAGAAAATCAGTAATATTTTGGTCAAAGGTTTTTTCTTTAAATAAATGAAACTAATAAGAAAATTAATGAAACATTTTTCCACAAGGAATATTTTTAAAAACCAATACCATTCAACAACAATGAGCCAAAAAAAAAAAAAAAAAAAAAAAAAAAAAAAAAAAAAAAACAAACAAAGTGATACCGTACCACGTGCTGCAGTTACTGTTGTGCTTTATGCATAACAACATCTTCACATCTAACAACACCATCTAAAACTTTACACCCACCCTTCCTCTTTCTCTCTCACGTCTCACCTCATTCACTCCCTACACTCTCCTATCTCTCTTTCTCTCAGCCTCACTTTCCAGATTTTAAATTTCAAAACACACATTCACTCACTTTCTCCCCCCATGCTTTTCTCACTCTCTCTAAACTCTTCTATCTCTTTTAAGGCTCTCAGCCTCACTTCCCAATTTCCAGCCTCATTAAACACTCTCTTTTGTCTTTCAACCTCATTTTCCCGGTCCAAACCCAACAACCTGGTGGCGTCGATGAACAAACTTTCGTTATTGTGACCGCATCTGAGAGCAACGTTGGGGACTCTGGTCCTCCGAAACGTCAACATTTCAGTTGAGAAATCACTCACCGTTAACGAATCGTCGCTGTATAATACTTGGTAGAGACACATCTGACGATTGTTGCAGCTTGGCGAGTCAATTTGGTCAGATCGAAGATTGGGTTGGTCTAAGTGTAGCATTTTCGACACGAGAACCACTGGATCCAAACGAACTGTTGTCGTTTGCGGCTGGTGGTAGTGTTACCGTAGATAGCCGCAAATAAGGTTTTGGCCCTACTACGTCACATTGGAGGTGGTGTGGAAGAGGCTTTCTGGGGTGGCAATGGGGGTGGTTTCGAAGATGGTTGTTGTTGGTGAGGATGGTGTAACTGTACGAAGATGGTGATTTCGGATTCTAATCGACGATGAGAATTTTCGAATCTTGGGTTGTTATCCATGAGAGAGACTGTGATTTTGGAAGAAATTGTAGGAGGAGGGTTTGAAATTGGAGGGGTTGGGAGAGAGAGGTAGAGAGAGAAAGGAAGAGGAGTGAGAAACCAAACATTATTTTTATTTTATTTATTTATTTTTCTATAACCCGGACTTGCCCTAGATTTATGGGTTTTTGTAGTTAGTATAAGAAAGGTTAAAAAAAAAAAAAAAAAAAAAAGGGGGTAGGGAAGAGGGATTTGGAGGCAAAGGGCATGTGAAATTGGTCCCTTTTTTTATTTTTATTTTTTGTTGGATGGTGCTGCTAAGTTTGATTATAGTCATGTTAAAAAATGTTTGTGGAATTTTTTTTTTTTAGTTTATAAAGTTGAATTCAAAATTTAAAAAAATAAAAAAAATTGAATTTGTTTGGTTATTAAGAGACAAACATCACTAGAAATATTTATGTTTAATGATGAGATCAAAATATAATTGGAAGATGTTTTTTTGAAAAATGTTTTTTTATTTGGTGAACAAATTTGAATTCAAAATTTAAATTTGGGTTTAAATTGGGTTCTATTAACCAAAAAAATAGTTTACTTTTACTATAAAAATGTAATCTTTTCACAAGGAGAGATAAGAGAGATAATGGGGATGGTGTGATTTGTTTAAAGACTGAAAAAGCACACCTCAGTGACAAAGATAACATATTTTTATTTCCAGATAATTAATCGGACTTGTATTTATATTTTCACATCAAATTTTGAGCAACAAATTTGATAAGTTACATTTTAACTTAATAATTTTATACTCAATTCTATTTTGATCTCATTATTAATTATACCGTGCCTTTAAGCATGGACATACACTAATATATTATAAGCCATAAAGGATCTTTCATGTGTACTTGGAATTTACTTTAAAATAGCAATCAATGATTCAAACTTGTTTTATTCATAAATTTCACACTATCAATTTGATCTCTATCACACTAAATGATTTTGGACAAATTACGAGACCAAAAGTTTGGGTTCTTGCAGGCACAAAATATGAGAGAGAGGGATTGGTAGTAAAACTCAGACATGAAAGTTACTAAAACTTGTTTTGATTAATGTAGTGAAACCTCTCCAGGTTTCAGGTTCAAAACCCCTTAGATGCTATCAATTCTTGTGTTGGGCTAGTTTAAATGAAGCTTTGCTCTGGCTTTAATTGGGCACCTTGCTAGTGAACGGTGAGATTGGTCCTCTAGAGATTAGTCGAGGTACGCGCAAACTAGGCTGGACACCGTGAATTATAAAATAAATAAATAAAAAATTTTCATGTAGTGAAACCTTAAAAGAAAAAAGCAACAAGTTCAAATTTGTTTAAGTGAGATGAGGATTGTTGTTATATATGGTTATGAGTGATGTGTCATTTTGATTTTTAATAATTAAATTGTTTTAAATGAATAAAAGTGTTTTAATTCGGTTCCTAATGCTTAAATTGTGTCAATTTGATCTTTAATATATAATTTTTTATATATATTAGGGTCCAGATTGATAAAATTTAAACATTGCAAACCAAATTAAAAACAGTTTTATGGATTGTAGACCAAATAAAACATTAAGAACCAAAATCACACAAGACAAATAGGAATAAAAATGTAAGGATAAAAGATAGTTTTAATTCTTAAAGTATGCATTTTTGTCATTTTAGTCTTTTAAGTTTTAATTTTATCATTTTGGTCCTCAAAGTTGTCAATTTGAGCCAATGTCATCCTGGGAAATTATTCAATATTCCCGGAGTACCACGTACTTGTACTCCTAGCCAAACATTATTCATTATGCCCCTCATGTCCCTCAATCACCCAACACAAATACCCCACCTACCCACCTCTCCTCCAATCACAATACTGTGGAGTACTATATGTCTATACTCCAGAATTACTGAATAATTAATCTAAGGTCTAACGTCTGTCTACATTAATAACGGGAATACAGATAAAAGACAGTTTTGATCTCCAAAGTATGCATTTTTTGTCATTTTAGTCCCTTAAGTTTCATTTTTGTCATTTGGTCTTCAAAGTTGTCAATTGAGTCAATTTGGTCCTAGTTCAAATTGACAACTTTGAGGACTAAAATGATAAAATTGAAACTTAAGAGATTAAAATGACAAGAAACACATACTTTAAAGAGTTTTATATGCAAGGATAGAATAATTTTCTTGTTATCAATCTAGATGGATATTAAATCTATGACTAAATTGACTCAAATTAACAAAATTAAAATTTAAAAGACTAAGTTAACAAAAAAAAAAAAGCGTCATTTAAGAATTAAAATTATCTTTTATCCCAAATGTAATTATCACCAATTATGACACCAGAATTTTTCCTCATATAATTTATTCCAATCACAAGCATTTAATACAAAGAAGGGGAAAAGGGAATGAGGAGGAGGTTGTGAACGGAAAAGGGTGGGGGCAGGGGGCAGAGGGCAGAGGGTTAGGGGCTACGATGGGTGATTGGAGGAGGGTAGGGGAGCGACTGGCGGCAGTCAAAAAAGGGTGGTGGGTTTGATGATGGAAGTCCAGTGGTGGTCTCTCTACATTCTGTTTTTTTTCCCCCAGATTGTGTTTGGTGGGGAATGTGGAAAAGGAAAGTAAAAAAGTGTGTGAATCTATGTGAGATCCCGTATTTTTGAGGTATTAATATTTTAGTGAGAGGTATTGGTGGTAGTTTGGTGGTGAGATATTTAGACGAGAATCAAACTTATTTTCTCCATTTATTTTATCTTTTTTTCTCTCCACCTCATTATTATTCATCTCCTTTGTTTTCTAATATTTTTTTTCATTATTCTTGGGCACCAAGTAAATTTCCTTTCTTTGACCCAAAGTTAGTACCATTGTATATATATATATATATATATATATATATATTTGTACCTCTTATTCATCAAATCTTTTTGTACACAATATCCATGGAATTTATACACAAAATAAATAGGAAAATCTCCCCAAATCTTGAGCACATGGCTAGCTATCATACCTCCTAGGCTATAATCATTGTACTTTAGTACAAACAAATCCCTTGAAATCTTGAAGCAATGATGACCTTGGTACCAATTCTGTATATATACATTGGGAATATGTCCATAGTACTCATATATTGAATAAAATATTCTCCATTTCCCTTCCCCATAGTCGGCTAACCTAGGAGTGCGTGAGGGATCAATTCTCAAGGCTTGTAATCATGGCGTTCTAGAAGCAAAAGTACTAAGTACACCCGTTTCTTGCCCACCAAGTAAACTTTATTTTATTATTTTTCCTTTTCTTTTGTTCCAAGCATCCTTGCCTATAAATTGAGCTCACCTCTCAACCATTTCTGTCATTCTTCTTCTTGGTCCATCCATATCTCTATCTCTCTCATTATGTTCTCTCTTAAATTATAGAAATTTTGAGTTTAGATTAAGAGTGAGTGTAAACATTTTCGTAAAGGAAGAGAGTTGTAGAACCTTACATACCTTATGCTACTTTGGAGATTCATGGAGAAATATCGAGATTCGAGTGTTAGAGATAGAGGCGATTGATTTGAGGTAATTCGGTGGTATACAATATGCTTCCCTAAATTCTCTTTGCAAAGAGTTTATTTTTAATTCCCATAAATTTGTACTCCTATTGATTATTCTGATCGTTTGATAAATCCTGTGGAATTATTCATTGTTGATTCATTTGATTACTCTAGTCATTTGATGAACTCTGTGTAGTTATTCTGTGTGGGAAATATTGATTTGTCTGGCTAAATAACGTGGAAATGCTTCGTACATGGATCGAGTGGACTTTGCCAATATGCTCTGTACCAATAGCCCGGATAAGCGGTTGTGCTTAGGTGAGGGGGGTGAGCCCAGTCACTGGTCATGTGCCGAGTAGGACTAGGTATTTGGTTCTGGATAAATTATCATATGTCGAGTTGACTTGTTTGTGCAATTTGAAAAATTGCTTGATTATCGAATCTAATCGGTTGTGTAATTGTTGGATCTCTGTTGATTTATTTTCTGTCCAAGCCTTGTTATTCTTGTTGTATTGTATACTTCTCGAATTAATTTATTTTTCAGGCGTGGAGCAAATTTAGTGGCGATTGGAGTTGAAGCATCTAAAGAGATTATTTGAGTTGGAGTTTTTTTTTTTTAGTCCACAACCATATATTATTTTGGAGATTTGTATAATTTATGTTCTGGAGACATTTGAGTTAATTATTTATGGAAACGATTTGTATATTTGGGATTTTGAGTTATCTGCGATTATAAATTTGATGTTGATTTGATTTATTAACGACCCGGAAGTCGGGGCGTTACAATCTAGGTAAAATGTAAGTATATTTTATTCACATTTCACTTATCTTTTCTCTTTCTCTTTTCAAATTCGTTCCTAAATCCTCTAACCAAACACAAAGCAAATAGGATTTGGCCGTGCGGGCAAAACCAGGAAAAATAAATCCAAATTTTAGGGAAAGCGATCGAGAGAGGGAAATAATAGATCCAAAGAGTTAAGAATTTGTACCATTATTGGTTATGGTAGAGGGGGAGAGCGCACTTGGGTTTGTAGGCTAGGATTTTTTCACTGATAGTCGAGAATGATGGGTCACTGGGCTAAACCAGGTCAATGGAGATAGGTCACTGGGTGGGAGCGGCCGAGCAACTGCAGTCATGGAATTGGAACTAGAGGTCTCTTGAATCTCCCTGTTATTATGATTATGATTATGATTATGATTATGATTAGCAAGTGGAATATCATAATCATAATCAAGCGGCTGACTGAATATGATCCCATGTCCATTAACTGAGGGTGATGCTTCGGGTGGTGTTCTATATACAGATGGTGATGCTTCACTAGGAAAATTAAAACATAGAGCGGTCAAATGTTTCAAGCTAGCCACCTCCTTAGCAATATTATCCCCAATCCTTTTCCAACTTTGATTCCTAGGGTCTACAATGATAGTCAATTCTTCAAGCTGATGAAGCTTCTTAATTAAATTAGGCGAAATCATTGCATTTAGTTTCTTATGTTTCCAGCAATGGAGAATGTTGTTTTGGGGACTGTCTGGAATTGCGTTGTTGCAAAGAAACGAATCCCTGAAGCATTTGAGATTTTTCAGCTTTCCAATCTCAATTGGCAAACTATGAATGCCAGTGTCACGGATGTCAAGGATCTCCAGATTCTGAAGTTCTGCAATCTGGAATGATAACATAGCTAAACGACGACAATGATTTAGGCATAACGCTTTGAGGTTGATCAAACTGAAGAGAGATAGCTGTAACAATTCAATTCTAGTATGATATATGTTGAGAGTCATCATTAACCCTCCTCATTCTCTAGAAACTTATTTTTAGAATATTCTAGAAGTTTCCATATGAATCTAGAAGGATCTAGAAGATTTTGGAAAAACCTAGAGAAATTCGGAAGATTCTAGAATATCCTAGAAGGTTCCGGAACATTAAAGAAGTTTGGAGAAAACTAGAGAAATCTAGAAAGTTCTGAAAGGTTCTAGAATATTTTAAAGAAGAATAGAAAGCTCTAATATATACTAAAGTAATCTAGATTGTTTTAGAGTGTAGGAAAAGTATGAGTGTATTCTAGAAAGTTCTTTAACTAGTATAAATATGAGATGAGTGTATGTACTAAGCAATTGGACAATTAGACAATTGAGTAAAAGATGAGTGAGCCCAAAGTGAGTCCAAAATGAATGGTCAAGCACTGTCTAATGTGATGTGTCACAAGGTCTTGTGTGAGGAAGACATAAAGTTTGAGTGCTTGAATGTATGTGTGAGTGGATAAGTGAAATATATTAGTGTGTGACTGTGTACAAGTGTTTTGTGTACTAGAGTGTTATCAATAAAGGTTATATTTTTGGCTCCACCAGTGTGTCAAACTCAACAATTTGGTATCAGAGCTTGGTCATTCGGGGACCAACACGAAGAGCGATTGAGATTGAAACAAGAGATTGTTAAAGTCAACGAGCACAGTTGTTATGGCAGATTTAGGAAACTTCATCGATGGTATAGAGAAATTAAATTATTATAATTACGATTATTACCGAATATATGCATCGAGGCATATCTTCAAGGATATGATCTATGGGAGATTGTTGACGGTAAGAAAGCTGCGTCACCTGGAGAAGAAAATACAGAGGTCTTGCGAAAGTGGCAAATTAAGGCTAGAAAAGCGATGCTCGTGTTAAGGATAACTGTTGAGAAAGAGTTATTGGAGTATGTTCGGGAGGCTACTACTCCAAAAGCAGTCTGTGACACATTTGTGACATTAGTTTTGAAGAAAAACGATGCCCGACTTCAGTATCTAGAGAGCAATCTTGCAACAGTGACACAAGGATCAATGAATATCACCCAATATTTTCTCAAGGTAAAGACTCTTTGCAATGAAATTTCACAACTTGATCTCGAGTAAAAACTTAGTGAATCAAGAACGAGGCGCATTATTACTCGAAGTTTGAGACCCGAGTACAGTGGGCTTATGGCCGCTATTATAGGATGGTCCACTCAACCATCACTGGTCAAGCTCGAAAGCCTATTGGAGAATCAAGAAACTCTAGCAAAGCAAATGGCTGGAGTCATACTAAAGAATGAAAGTGAAGAAAATGCATTATTCAGTAGCAAGAGAAGAGATGGACTGAAGTGGCAAGAATATGGAAAATCGAAGAAAGAAGAAGATGAACAATCACAAGATGAACAAAGTTATCAACGAGGAAGAGTTCGACATGATGAAAATGATCGAAGAGTTACTAGATTTGGAAGAGACAACATAGAGTGCTTCAAATGTGGCAAGATTGGCCACTATGCAAAAGATTATCGGTCAAGAAGAAGACCAATTAAAGGTAATATGGTAACATCTAATGGTTACCAAGTTAAGAGTGAAGAAGAATGGGATTTCCAAGCTTCATGTGCAATGTTTGAGGCTATGGAATCAAGTTACTTAGAAGAAGAGGCAGAATTTGAAGAAGAATGGGATTTTAAAATATCTCCTACAATGTTCGTGGTTATTGAAGTAGATTCAGAAGAGGAGATAGACTTCGATGAAGGCGTACATGAGCAGTGCAATGCAGTTACCAAGGAAATGGATGCATACTTTATTACAGATTAGTCGACTCCTACAGCTAAGTCTCAATCTTCAAGAGTTAAAGATCCAGAAGCTCACGTACCAGAGAAGTTGGGGGAACAAACAGAAGGTGAAGAAGTTAAAGAAGTGATAAAGCTACAACAATCAATATCTGCAAGGCAATGTCAACACAATCCAAGGTATGTTGATGCAACCTTTGCTAAGATGGATGATATAAAGGAGCCAATAACATTTTAGGAAACAGCAAAATTTAATCCTACAACTGGCCAAGGGCGTGGTGTTCTATGGAAGAATAAATTACTTCAAAAGAGAGAAGTCAATATTGGAAGAGATGGAGACAAAGTTTATTGTGGCAGAGGACCAGGGTGCAGATATACTCACAAAGAGTTTCTGAAACAACATGGCATGGTTTCATAATCTAGAAAAGAAAGTTAGTGCTGAGGGGGAGTGTTGAGAGTCATCACTAACTCTCCTCACTCTCTAGAAACTTCTCTCTAGAATATTCTAGAAGTTTCCACATGAATCTAGAATACTCCAGAAAGATCTAGAAGATTCTAGAAAGATCTAGAGAAATTTGGAAGATTCTAGAATATCCTAGAAGGTTCTGGAACATTAAAGAAGTTTGGAGAAAACTAGAAAGTTCCGGAAGATTCAAGAATATTTTTGAGAAGAATAGAAAGCTCTAATATGTACTAGAGTAATCTAGATTGTTCTAGAGTGTAGGGAAAGTATGGGTGTATTCTAGAAAGTTTTTTAACTAGTATAAATATGAGATGAGTGCATGTACTAAGCAATTGGACAATTGGACAATTGAGTGAAAGAAGAGTGAGTCTAAAGTGAGTGGTCAAGTACTATCTAGTGTGATGTGTCTCATGGTCTTGTGTGAAAAATACACAAAGTGTGAGTGCTTGAATGTCTGTGTGAGTGGATAAGTGAAGTATATTAATGTGTGATTGTGTACAAGTGTTTTGTGTACTAGAGTCTTATCAATAAAGGTTGTATTTCTGGTTCCACTAGTATGTCAAGCTCAACAATATAAATCTAGAATTTGAAGTTTTTTCATATGAGCAAATAATGATTTTGGAATGATTTCCAACTTGTCATTCCTCTGAAGTAACAGCATAGAGAGCTTGCCGCATTTGGGTCTCTCGAGCAAGGAGAGCAGTCTATTTTGCATTAGTGCAATCCTTCCAACATCCCTTCACTCTTTTTCCTCCGTATATGCTTCAACTACTAATTGACATTCTGTTTCTTTTGGCACAAGCGTTTTAGTGCCAGGTTTCTAAGTAGTTCAAGCATCTTAATATATTTCTCATTCAAACACCTCGCTAACAAAGATGACTCTGTTAAATGTTCCAGAAAATAATTCCCTTTAATTCGTACATCTCCAAATGTCTGACCATTGCCCCCTTGAACATCATAAATAAACCCTTGAACTTTCCAACCCTCCACAAGATAATCATCATAAATCTCATAGCCTTTAGGAAACAACGCTGCATAGAGTAATCATCTCCTTATGTCAACATGTAATTGGCCATAAAGGAATTCAAAAATATTGAACACATCTTCTAGATGCTGTTGCAAAGGCTCGGTAGTTGATTATAAAGTCCACAATGCACTTTGCCACGTAGGCACATGATTCTCGTCTTTCAGGTTTTTTGCCATTGCTTTTATTACCAATGGCAGTCCCCTAATTTTTTGACTATTTGCTTTATTATTCCTTTTATGGTTTTATTTCTTTTAACAACATCACCCACAATTGTTTGGAACAGAGCCGTTTGTCACGTACCGACTCATTGGGGGTGCGGGTTCTACACCAAGCACCTTGCAAGTACATTAGTTTGTGAGCATCAAGGAAGGCAGGGTAGATCCCAATCGCATCTCCTGGGTTGGTCCTTGGGCATAATATGTGGCGGTATGCGGTACCACATACCACTCGTGGAGCTGGCTTGTCGGGAGGATGACAAGCGCCCAGTTCGTGACAAGTGGTATCAGAGCCAGCGTAGGGGCACTGTGATGTGGACGGTACGTGGGACTTACACCAAACACCTTCATTGTGGGGTCTGCACCAAGGGTGGTGTCTGCATAGGGCAGGTTCCCATGGGTAGGGAAATGGACAAGCATGGAGGCATGCAGGGTAATGTCCCCCTGACGAGGGCGTCAAGGACTGGCGGTGGTAGCATGTCACGTACTGACTCATTGGGGGTGTGAGTTAGTACCCTGCCTACCTTGCCGCTCACAAACTAATACCCTTGCAAGGTGCTTGGTATAGAACTTGCATTCCTAATGAGTCGGTACGTGACATGCTACCACTACCAGTCCCTAACGCCCTCGTCAGGAGGACATTACCCTGCCTGCCTCTATGCTTGTCTGTTCCCTTACCCATGGGAACCCGCCCCGTACGGACACCACCCTTGGTGCGGACCCCACAATGAAGGTGCTTGGTGTAAGTCTCACGTACCGTCTCCACCATAGTGCCCCTAGGTTGGCTTTGATACCACTTGTTACAGACTGGGCGCTTGTCATCCTCCCGAGAATAAAGAAGGGTTTAAGAAATGAGAAGTGACCAACCTTGCAACCATGGTAGAGGGAAAAGAGGATGTGCCCAAGGGGTCAATACCCAAGGAGATTGAGGAGGTACTCCATGAGTACCGAGAAGTGATGCCGCCTGAGCTACCAAAGAAACTACCAACTAAGAGGGAGGTGGATCATAAGATCGATTTAGAGCTAGGTACAACACCACCCGCCAAAGCGCCTTACAGGATGGCACCACCTAAGTTGAAGGAATTAAGGAGGCAACTAAAGGACTTGTTGGATGCTGGCTACACTCAACCGTCCAAAGCTCCCTATGGTGCTCCGGTGCTATTCCAAAAGAAAAAGGATGGTTCTCTTCGCCTATGCATTAACTATCGGGCGCTTAACAAGGTAACCATCAAGAACAAGTATCATATCCCTTTGATTGCTGATTTGTTTGATTAGCTTAGTAGAGCTTGATATTTCTCTAAACTAGACTTAGGATCTGGCTACTACCAAGTAAGGATAGCAACTGGAGATGAGCCAAAGACTACTTACACTACTTGATATGGCTCATTTGAGTTCTTAGTAATGTCATTTGGCCTCACCAATGCCCCAACCATATTTTGAACTCTCATGAACAAGATCTTTCATCCTTACTTCGACCGATTCGTAGTGGTCTACAAATGGTGTTTAAAGTGCTAAAAGATAATGAGCTCTATGTGAAGAAAGAGAAGTGCTCCTTTGCAATGAATGAGGTATCATTCTTGGGGCACAAGATCAAGGAAGGGATGCCTGTGATGGAAGAGGACAAGGTGCGGGCAATACAAGAATGGGAGGCTTCTACCAAAGTAACGAAGCGAAGGTCATTCCTTGGCCTTGCCAATTATTATCGGTTCGTAAAGGGATATTCAGCAAGGGCAACATCACTTATGGACCTCCTAAAGAAGAACAAGGCATGGAAATGGTCAAAGAAATGACAAGATGCCTTTAAAGACTTGAAGAAGGTAGTGACAGAGGAGCCAGAATTGGGACTGCCAGACCACACCAAGCCTTATGAGGTATACACAGATGCTTTTGACTTTGCCATTGAGGGTGTGCTCATGCAGGATAGTGTAGACACCCCATTTTTGAATTCCCGCAAGGCTCGAGCCCTTTACTCGGTACACTCGATGATGAAAGTGGTGTTGTGCGTGGTTTGAGGTCTCAACAAAGGGGCCATGTTTAAGCTCCAAAACAATACCAAACCTTCTATATTCCCACTAATTATGCCCCAGAAATCCATTGTTACACATTGTGCCACCCTATGTTGAGTCTGAAGCAGAAAATAGGGGAACACATTAAGGCCCAGTCATGCCTCATTGAGGGCTAGCCGTGGCTATTGATGGCCAGCCGTGCCTTAGTAGCGAGAACCACTATTTTGGGCAGAAGCCCACTAGCTATCCATTTTTGAAGATATTTATGATCCCCGTTGCTCAAATTCTATAAAAACGAAGTTGTATCTCTGTTTTGAGGGTTAAAGAATTTCTAAAAAGCCTTTACACCTTCTTGAGAACTCATTCATCTCCTTTTTCTTGTGCAAGTAATCCTTTGAGCAAGCCTATCACCTTGAACCTACATCCATACACCATATACACCTCCACACCTTAGCCTAGGAACCTTGGTTGAGCCTTGAACACCATAATTCAAGCTTAAGAGTGCGTTGGGACTTAGTTTGATTCCTAAACAAAAGCTCACTTCTTTGAGAGGTATAAGCTTGTCATCCTCTCTTTTACTTCTTGTTCTATTTATTGTTATCTAGTTCTTGTAGTTTTGTGTTGTTTTGATTCTCTTCCAAGTATTTAAGTTTGGGTTTGGAGAGCTACCAAAAGAGTAGAGAGAGTTTACACTCTTTCTTACACCTTTACCTATAGCTCAAACCCTTACTTTTACACTCTTTTTCTTTGCTCTCTAAATTGATTTTTAGAGTTAAAAATAGGCTAAAAATCATGCTTTGAGGTTTCAAAAGTGGAGGGGTTAGCCACCCCTCCTTGTTCTTACTTACTAGCCTTGTTTTCTCTCTTTGTTGTTTAGCTTTTTAGGCTCTTTTTATGCACTTTGAGCCACTGTTTTTCATCCATTAAGGGCTGTTGCAGGGCTGTTTTATGTTGTTTAAATAGTTCATGTTTTGATTAACTTGATTGTTGTCTTATAAGTTTGCATACATAGCTTGTTGTATATTGTTATAAGCTTTTCTTTAAATAATTTCCATGTTTAAGAACTTCATTTTACTAAATCAACTTGTTATTCGTTTCTTTCATTTAAGAATTATTTCAATCGGTTGATGGTTATTCAAAACATGAACTAGAGATCTATGCTTAATGGCTTAATCTCTATGGAGGTTCATTGTCAACGGTATAGTCTCTTGTTCATGTTGCGAATCACCTCCCATTTGGCATGTTTCTCACTTAGTGGACGTAATCTTTAGTGGACGTAACAATCATTTTGGACTTAATGGATTAAAGGATGGCAAAGACTAATGAATTAAATGATGGCAAAGACTAATGAATTTGGCTTAAAATGAACCAACTCACATAAAGAAAATAAGTTTTATTGCTTGGGGTTTGGACGGACGTTATGCCGAGTCCATTGTGTCAACGGTTGTCTTATATCAATTCATGATGTTTTGATGAACCTTGAAGCATCTCTACCTCCCTCTTTGAGTTCACTCTATGATAAGAGGGAGGGGTGGTTGTTGTTCATTACATTTATTGATTTTTGTCCAAATTGTATCGAAAATCATCAATCAATCAACTTGCTCATTGATAGTTTTGGAAACAATTCCAACATTCTCTCGAGGCTTTCCCATGACAGAGAAGTGTGAGAGGGACAAACAGAGTTCAAAACAACTCTGTCTGCACTGTATTCACTTTAGAGCACAAAAAAGAATTTTGCATGAAATTGAGGCACGACCGACCTTTTTTAGGCCCGGCCAAGCTTCATTGAGGGCCAGTCGGTCATCAATGTTTGGTCAGTAGTGTATTTTGCAGAAAACAGAGGGAAGTGGCTGAAGGTGAAACAGAGCAAGCCTAGACAGACAGAGCTACTCTTGGACACTATGCATGCAACCCTTGCGTATCTTGCTTACATCATTATTATAAATTAATGCTCCGAGTATTGTTTTAATTAATTAATTTATTATTGTTATAATTAACTTATTAATTATTAGTGTTGTAATTATTACTATCGTTTATTTGTAATTGTTTTAGCTAGTTAGCTTAAATAGCTTGTTTATTTCTCATTCTCATTATTATCCTTATTGTAATAGAGTAGTTAGCTAGTTAATTCTTTACTTATTTATTCATTCGATTTTGTAATAATTAGTTTAATTAGACTTTCGAACTTTGATTCGCACCCTCTTGCACGAGGGCAATTATGTAATAAGTTGTATGTCTTCCAACCCCACGTCTTTCTCTTTTTTACTTACTCGCTTATGATGGTTAGTATAGGAACATCATTTTTCAAATTATCATTCTTATGCTTTGCATCTATTGTCTTGCATGCATCCACGGTTCGACTCATCATACTAACCTAATATTAATGTTCAAATTCATTGCTTAAATATGTGCTTTATCGTATGTCTTGAATGAAATCATATGCCATGCTCATAGCCAAGACTATAAAATTACATAATGCATGTGTTGCATTTAGTTATATTGCATTAATTAGGAACATGAATATTTTCCTAATAATTTTGCTTTGTTTTGGCTCGGAGTACTAGATGAGTAATTTTGTATTTTAGCATCTTGCATCGAATGTTTGTGTTATCATGTCAAAGCATACTTCCATGAGGTTAATTGGTTAAATGATATAACTGTTTAAATGCCTATGGATGAAGGCTAGTTGCTTGAATTGGGATAGTTTGAGTAATGTCCATTTTAAGCCCACTTTTTCAAGTGGCAAATTCACAAAACAATTTTCAAATCAAATATGAAATCAAATGTTCCAATTCTTGCAAATTAGTCTATATTTGTGTGTGCTTCACATAGTAAAAATAGCTAATTAATCGGAACAAGAGCATATAATGTAAATAAAAATCACATCATGATTAGTAGAGGTCGATCTTAGACCGGGCGAGTGGGGTGCTCAATTCATGACTTTCCCCTCTTGCACCTAAGTTCCCGAGCCGAGACACTTTGGTGATGACGGATAAGTGGCTTTGGCACGAGTCTCGAGTTTCCTAGATTTTTCAAAAATATTTAGGTGGTTGTAGCTCGGCTTTTTCGCGCCCCTTTTCAGAAACTCAAAAAGAAGCCATATAGTTCGGACTCTCATGGTTCTGAATCTAATCTCACAAGTGCAATGTGAAGTTGATAAATAGCAAAGAGTACAAATCCGGCAAATCATTTTGAAAAATTGATTTTGAATCAAAAGTGCCAAAATTGAACTGTTTTGCCAAATACAGAGTCGTTACCTAAATATTTAATTTTTAGAAAAATTTAGGGAACCCATGACTCGTGCCAAAGGCCACGTGTCCATCTTCACCAAAGTTGCCTCAGCTCAGGAACTTAGGTACAAGAGGGGAAGGTTATGAATTGAGCACCCCTGCTCTTCCGATCAAAGATCGGCCTCTACTAATCATGATATGATTTTTTTATAAACATTTGATTATTAGGCTAACTGTACTATGTGATGCGCACAAGCAAGTATAAACTAGTTTGCTCAATTTAGAACAATTCAACTCATGTTTGTTTGTGAAAATGGTTTGAATTTGCCACCTCAAGTGGGCTTAAAGTTTGTGGATTTTTGACCAAACATAGTGGGCTTAAAACATGATTTGCCACTCAACAAAATGGGCTTAAAACGCACATTTTTTGAATCATTCCAATTCAAGCAACAAGCCTTCATCCACAGGCATTCAAACAGTTTAGCATTTAAGCACATAGCCTCATGGCAAGCATGCTAATCATGGCAACATTCATATTCATGCAAGTATGCTAAAACATAAAAACTCACCTAGTACTCCAAGCTAAGAAGATATGAATTAGAAAAATATGCATGATTCCTAACTATACAAGATGCCTAATGCAACACATGCAAAATGCAATTAATAGGTTCAGCTACTAATATGGCATATGGATCGATTTGAACAACATGAGATTAAACATGTATTCAAAGAAGTATTGAAACGACAATGTAGTTTGAATGATGCGCCGAGCCTTGGTACATACAATACGAATGAATGGATGCAAGCATAAGGTATGCTAATTGAAACATGCCCCTAATCTAACCATCAAAAGTGGGTAAATAAAAGGGAGAAAGATGTGAGGTTGGAAGATATACACACACGCACGCACACTTATTATAACATTACGCCCTTGCGAAGGAGGGTCCGAATGAATAAAAGCTAACTAGCTTACTAGGCTAACTAAGCTAACTAATACAAAACTTGAAACTAATTAACTAGCTATACTAGCTAACTAATTATTACAAACCAAATTAATTCATTATTCTAGTTAACTAATCACAAAACAAAATTGAATAACTAGTTAAACTAACTAATTATTTACAACACTTAATTAGCTACAACTAATTAATTACAACACATATTTGATCTATTGCTAATTAAACTAATTAGCTAATCCAGGGAAATGAGGGAGGCCTATGCATGCTCGGTTTCCACCCGAAAAGTCACTGCTTTGCTGTTGAATGCCTCTATTCGCACATTGAACACCAACAATTCTACCCACTTCTAGAACACCTCTGCTCCACCTTACCAACACATTGTGCAAATTTCACTAATGGCCGACAAGGGGTCGGTCGGCTATCAATGGTGGCCAGTTGGCTACCACTGGTGGCCTGTCGGCTACTGGTGGTAACTGTCAGCCACTGATAACCTGGACTTCCTTGCTGCAACAAAGAGCAAACAGAGCAAAACAATGTATTTCTCAAGGGTTGTTTGCACACTTTGCCTCTCCTTTTCATGGAAAAATTAAAGGAGGGACAAAATTTGGTTCATAACCATCAATCAAGCAATTTCATTGCATGATGGCTTGTGCAACCAATTATGCAAGTTTAATAAATGCAAAATGGGACCAAAATGACCATCACCCTATCGTGCATGATCAAGGGCAATGGAGACGTAAGAAAATGACACATTTCATCACTTTTGAGTATAAAATGTCTCATTTTTCTTGTGTTCAAATTAACGTCCGATTTGAACACATGCAATGCAACACAAAGAAATGCTTATCTTGCTACTTTTACTTGCCAATTTTGTTTACACATTTTAGTTACCAAATCATTCATTAATCAATTTGTTCATTGGTGAGTGTCTTCTAAGATGAAAGAAGTGTCAATCAAGGGATAATGTAAGGCAAGAGAGAGATCATTCCATTGGTAATGAACTCTCCAAGAGGATTAAACCATTAAGCATGACCTCAATCTCAAGCTTAAAGGATCTCAAGCTTGAAACAATCCTCAAAAGCAAATCAAAGAGGGAGGCAAAGAGGGAGGTTACAGAGGTTATAGTGCTGAAATGAAGTGAAAAACAACACCAAAAGATGCTATCAATTCAAACAAGAGGTGTCTAAGTCCCTAAAACACCAACTTGTGAGGACTATTTCACTATAACCATGCAAAACAAGATTTAAAAGTACCAAACAGCCAAAGTAGTGGCAAAACAGCTCAAAACAGGGCACAAAACATGCTGGACTTGAGCCACAAAAAGCTAAAACATTAAGCCAATACATGGGGCTAACTAGGCATGCAAACAAGACACACGGAGGGGATGCTAACCCCTCCAATTTTGGACTTCAAAATGATTTTTTTGCTACTGAAAAACCTCTGAAATTCAACGGTTAAAAGGCCCAAAAATTTTGGTTAGAAAGTGGTGAACAAAGGTACAAAAACTTTACAAACAAAGAAATAAAAAGGGTAAACCACCCGCTAACTGAAAATGGCCTCAAACCACCACCTTTAGGCCACAAAAATAGAGCTTTTTATAATTCAAAACTTGCCCCAAAATAGCCTAAAAACAATAGTAGAAGATGGGAAAACAAATATCTAAAACAAGCAAACAAAGCAAGTGCTATAACTCTTGAAGCCAAGACACAATTTAGCCAACAATCCAAGCCAAAACCTCCTTCTAGAGGTCAAAACAAGTCCCAAGCTACCTCAGCCCAAAGACTAACAACTTTTGTTAAGGATTGATAGACAAAAGTGGAGTGTATCCAAGCAACTATGCACAAAATTGCTAGAGAGAGAGAGAGAAATATATATATATATAGAGAGAGAGAGAGAGAGAGAGAAAGAGAGAGAGAATTTTGTTCTAAAATTGCTAACCGTCAAAAATGGGGGAGGAACCCCCTTATATATAGAAAAACAAGCCTTGAGCTTAGAAACATCTTACCATACACGTGTAGGGAGATGCAACTCAATGTACTAACAGCTGGCATAACTGTCAACAAATATCTAGAAAAAGACACTGGTGGCAGATCAGCCACACCAATGGCCGACAACCATAAGCCATGGCCAATAGCCTATAGTGTTGGCGGACAGGTCACCAAAAGTTCCAGATTCGAAACACCAAGCTTTTGGTCCAAAACAAAGCACAAAATGGACAAGCTTTAAAGGCTCAAAGATAAGGCATTCCAGCGAGGACTTCGGACACTCAAAGCGAACAAATAAAATCGTAATCATTGAATGCACAAGCGATGACGTCTAAGTCTTGAGGTCGGTCAAAAATGGGGTGTCTACAATTGCCCCTCTTTGGCGGAACTCGAAAGTCATGAAATGACGGGAGTGAATGTCAAAGCCCAGAGACAACCCATTTTTGACAAGGCCAAAGATTTGGACAAACAAACAAGCAAGACAAAAACGGTTGCACCCACAGGCTACCTACGTATCCCTTTGCCAGAAATCAAACCAGCGTAGTTCTGGGGCGAAATACAAATGATATGCAAAACGCAAGAGCCTAACTTATGATCATGCAATGAGACTGAGCAATGAAACATTCAAATGCAAATGTAATGCAATGGGAATGCCACATTTTAAACAAACCGAAGCAAGTGTAGGACAATTCCAAACATGAAAAGAAGTAAGTAAATGAGCACGCCACGCGTGAGAATCATGAGCCAAATCACATTTCATGCAGAAAGGATGTAAGAAAATTATGCAAGCTTAACTACGCGACGCGCAGAAAAGGTGAAAAGCAACATAACCATCGGGCTCACCCAAGGTTTCAATTGAGATCCTAATGCGTTGCACACGAGAGGAGGGAAAGTGATGTAAACACTGGGCACACTTGAATGTTTTTTAACCAAAGTAAACAATCCTAACGCGTCTCATGCGATAGGAGAAAGGTTAACAAATCCAAACACGTCTCACACAAGAGGAGAAAGTAAATGAATCCAAACGCGTCTCATGCGAGAGGAGAGAGCAAATACGTCCAAATGCGTCTCACGCGAGAAGAGAGAGTCAATACGTCCAAACGGATCTCACGCGAGAGGAGAAAGTGAATGCGTCCAAACGCATCTCACGTGAGAGGAGAAAGTAAATAAATCCAAATACGTCTCACTCGAGAGGATAAAGTGAATAAATCCAAACGCGTCTCACACGAGAGGATAAAGTGAATACGTCCAAATGTGTCTCACGCGAGAGGATAAAGTGAATACGTCTAAACGCGTCTCACCCGAGAGGAGAAAGTGAATAAATAAAAATGCGTCTCACGCGAGAGGATAAAGTGAATACCTCCAAACGCGTCTCATGCAAGAGGCGAAAGTGAATAAATCCAAACACGTCTCACGTGAAAGGATAAAGTGAATAAATCTAAACGCGTCTCACGTGAGAGGATAAAGTGAATACGTCTAAACGCGTATCACATGAGAGGAGAAAGCGAATGAATCCAAATGCATCTCATCCGAGAGGGTAAAGTGAATACATCCAAATGCATCTCACGTGAGAGGAGAAAATGAATATGTCCAAACGCATCTCATGCGAGAGGAGAAAGTGAATAAATCCAAATGTGTCTCACGCGAGAAGATAAAGTGAATACGTCCAAACGCGTCTTACGCGAGATAAATCCAAACGCGTCTCATGCGAGAGCATAAAGTGAATATGTCCAAATGCATCTCACGCGAGAGGAGAAAGCGAATAAATCCAAATGCGTCCCACGCGAGAGGAGAAAGTGAATACGTCCAAACACGTCTCACGCGAGAAGAGAAAGTGAATACGTCCAAACACGTCTCACGCGAGAGGAGAAAGTGAATATGTCCAAACACGTCTCACGCAAGAGGAGAAAGTGAATACGTCCAAATGCGTCTCACGCGAGAGGAGAAAACGAATAAATCCAAACGCATCTCACGCGAGAGGATAAAGTGAATACGTCCAAATGCGTCTCACGCTAGAGGATAAAGTGAATACGTCCAAACCCGTCTCACGTGAGAGGAAAAAGTGAATAAATCCAAACGCATCTCACGCGAGAGGATAAAGTGAATACGTCCAAACGCGTCTCACGAGGGAGGAGAAAGTGAATAAATCCAAATGCGTCTCATGCAAGAGGATCAAGTGAATACGTCTAAAAGCGTCTCATGTGAGAGGATAAAGTGAATACGTCCAAACGTGTCTCATGCGAGAGGATAAAGTGAATACGTCCAAAGGCGTCTCACACTAGAGGATAAAATGAATATGTCCAAACGCGTCTCACATGAGAGGAGAAAGTGAATAAATCCAAATGCGTCTCTCGCAAGAGGATAAAGTGAATATGCCCAAACGCGTCTCACGCGGGAGGAGAAAGTGAATAAATCTAAACGCGTCTTACGCGAGTGGATAAAGTGAATAGGTCCAAACGCGTCTCAAGTGAGAGGACAAAGTGAATACATCCAAACACGTCTCACACGAGAGGAGAAAGTGAATAAATCTGAACGCATCTCACGCGAGAGGATAAAGTGAATAAGTCCAAACGCGTCTCACCCGAGAGGAGAAAGAGAATAAATCCAAACGCGTCTCACACGAGAGGGTAAAGTGAATACGTCCAAACGCATCTCACGCAAGAGGGAAAAGTGAATAAATCTAAACGCGTCTCACACGAGAGGATAAAGTGAAAAAAATGCATTTCGAAGGGCACAAATGATCTTCCCTGGAACTCCTCTTAGTGAACCATATATACAATATCGTTTTCTTTCTCGAATGAACCATACATATAATATCGTGCCTATATAAAACTCAACAAATGCGATACGGTAAGAATGCATGTTCTGTGTAAAGAAAACAATCGAGGCAAAATGCTACATGAAGGCATATTCAACGCCAAGTGCCAAATACATGTCCTATGCATGATTGATAGTATGTTCTATGCAAAGTACAAAATGCATGTTCTATGCACGATTAACATGTTCTATGCTAAATACCTAATGCATATTCTATGCACAATTGAAATACGCATTCTACGCAACAGCATATGTGAAATGCACGTTCTACATACATAATGAAAAGATGCATAGTCTATGCAAGAATGAAAGCATATTTTATCAAAACAAATTTAGTAGTAACTTTCCGATTTACCTCTTAGAAAAATTGAGATATGCAAAAAGGATACACCTCGTTCAACAAGCGACGAACGACGATCACTAAAAACACGGTTTCGAGCTTCCATAGAGAGAATTTGAACTCAACAGTGACCTTTCCTTGCACCTCTCGGGAAATAGTGACAAAAACAACATCAAGATTCAATGTAGGAGCACTAGGCATTGGACGGCTACCAAAGGATGGTGCCCGCCACCTGTTGGCCACCCTTGAAGATTGTTGGCCACTAGTGGTGGCCGGTCGGCCACCGATGGCAGATCAGGCCCTTTTTAGCCTTTTCACCACGGGTCTTTAAGTAAAGGCCATGGGGCCTCATTTCCACACACCCTCATGTCTGAAATTTCATCCTCTCTTTCTCTAGACCTTTCTTCTCTCTAGATCCGCGCCTTCTACACGTTTTCCAACATCCCATGCGAAGTTGATTTGCTAAATCCTCTTTGTTTCCTTTGTTTTGAACCGATTGAAATTTGATTTCGGTGCTTTTTTCTTCCTTTTCACCACTTGAGGCTTGTTCCTCTCAAGTTTCTCTCGAGTTCTGTGCACTTTTTCTGACTTTGACTTTTTCTCTTATTTTCTCTCTCCTAGGGTTTGACTTTTTCCAAGTTTACCCTACTTTCTCCATTTTCTTTAACTTTCATCGACGCTTCACCCATATTCCAGATAGCATACGATATACCGCATGATGGAGCTCCTTTAGAGGCAAAGTTTGATTCTGAGGACGAACCGGAGCCATTACCACTGAGGGTACGACCTTTCGATCCAACGAGATACCGCCCCCAGACACATATCTTACCTGCCAGAGGTATTAGACGCTTTACTGATTTTGCTCCTGGCGCACCAGAGGATCTCCTACTGAGGGAGCCAACCTTGTATCTTTCAGCCATTGCCGTTGAGGTATGAGCTTTACCTATCGTATTTAAGTTACATTTCTTACACTTTCATCTGACTGTACTTTCATAACTCCTTTATCTGATTCATCTCTACCTGATCTGTTTACATCTGTTCTTTGCCACAGGGTGAGTCCTGCGCCTTCAGAGGCTACGATGCTACGACTACACGGGACTGGTATGACGAGCTCCTTGCAAGAGTACGTCGTATCGTCGACGGGGCTGGTTTCGGCCTTTTCTGCTTTGGCCTTACGAGAGTCATAGCTAGCCATCCTCTTCTAGGCCCTCGTGGAGAGATGGTCTGACATTACTAACTCTCTCCACTTCTCCACAGCCGGGGAGATAACGATGATGCCCCACGACTTTGCCATGATCATCAGCTTAGGCATAGGGAGTGATCTGATCCCTCTTGATATAGACATGGGAGAGTGGGAGGCAGCTTGAATCGAGCTATTAAGGACGTGCCCACCTTTGTACCAGCTAGGCATGGTTAGATACAGTTGGTTCACAGAGCAGTTCCGGGGGACCGAGCCAGAGACAATTGAGGAGACAGAGCAGTACGCTCGAGGTTTTATGATGTTCCTCCTCAATACCACCTTGTTTGAGAACATGGCGAACACCTGTAGACACCCTATTTTGACTAACCTTAAGACTCAGATGTCATCGATTGAGCGCTCGGTGATTGCGCATGTTGTGCTTGTTTCGAGGTTTCAGAGTCTTGGCTGAGAGCCTTGCCTCCGGGCCTCGAGCCCCTTTTGTGTTTTGCCTCGATTTGTGAACCAGGTTCTGTTTTCTCTTCCCGAAGGGAGGGAGAGGTCTCGTAGACCATCTCTCAATGGCCATAGGCTACTTTTCGTGGTTGTAGGCCGCTTTTCCCATTTGGAGACCAGTTTCTGGTTTTCGAAGCTGTCGGCCGTGCGCCTCAGTTCGAGACCGCTTAACTTTCTCCGTTTGCTCCAGTTTTTGGCACACACCTTGTTTCCTCTCTCTAGAGGGACACTGTGGCCCAGGAGACCACCTTCATGGTCGCACACCACTTTCAATGCTTAACAGCCTGTTTTCAGGGTCTCCGATCGCGCGTTTTGGCCCCTGAACCCTCGTTTTGCATCCGTCTTGGTTCTTTTTTGGCATGGACCCTATTTTCATTGTTTGGAAGGTGGTACAAGGGTGGGAGACCACATTTTCTCCTTGGAGATCACTTTTCCCCGATCGGCCGATTTTCTTGTCAGGTAAGTGGTCTCCCTCACTTTTGGGCCACAATTACTGGTCTCCCACCATACCACTTACTTGCTTTGAGTTGGGAGACCACCCCTAGAGGCAGCCGACCACCTAACCCTTTTGACCCTAGTCGGCCAACCAGGGAAGGTGGTCGGCCGACCACTTGAACTGGTCGGCCAGCTTCCCCATTTTCTTTCTCTCTGAGTATGTGCCAGCTGTGCTAGCTGGAAGGCACAGACTGCATCCTCCATACACGTGTATGGAGGATTGGCAACCTTGTTTTGGCTTCTTAAAGAATCTTGGCCCTTTGCTCTAAGCTTCCAAGAGAAGCTTGAACCTTTTTTAGCTTCTTGAAGAAGCTTGACCCTTTGGCTCTTCCTTCCTCAAGAAGCTTGACCCTTTTTGCTCTAGCTTCCTTAAGAAGCTTGGACCTTTGCACTAGCTTCTTGAGGAAGCTTGGACCTTTGTTCCTCTATAAAGGAGGCCCTCTCCCTCATTTCCAAAGGTTCATAAAATTTGGTTAAGGCATATGCATACACCCCTCTCTATCTCTCTATTGCAAGCTCCAAAGTCCCTTGTTCTTGCACTTTTACATACCACCTCCTAGCCTAACCCCTCCACCATCACTCTAAGCATCTTGGAGGCCATTTTCAGAGGTTGAAGGCTTGCCATTCTGGTCCAGAAGCTGATGGTCCTTTTGGCTACAAGGGTAACACTCTATTTCCCTCTTTTTGGCATTGCTTTGTTCCATCTCTTAGCCTAGTTTGCAAGCATATTTGGGCTTCATCATAAACTAAAAAAAGTCTTATTTTGAGGTCCTTAACATGTTTGTTTGAGGCCATTTTTCTGTTGGGGATCATCTACCCCATTTGCGTGCTTCATTTCATCTTATTTTGAGCCATGCACTTAAGCCTTTGCATTGTCCTTTGTTTGGCCTCTTAGCTAGTGAAATCCAGTGGATTTTCAGTGGCTAGCATGCTGTTTTGAGCACCAAAATTAGAGAGGGCTGACCCTCTCACCCCTTGTCTTGTTTACTAGCATTTTTTTTGGCCTAACAAAGGAGACCTTATTTGCATGCTTTCAAGCCATATTTCAGGCCTTTTTTTGTGGGTTTTAGGACCTGCATAGGCTCTGTCCAGAGCCTTTTTTTCATTTTTGGTGTCCATCTTGCATGTTTATAACAACCCTTTTTATAGCCTATCAAAGGAGCCTATCATTCTTGCATGCATAGACCATGTTTCAGTGGGTTTTTGGGCTTTATTTGGCATGTCATACCCCTGAATTTTTTTGGTTTAGTGACCTTTTGAATGCTCCATATACTTGTAGTGTAAACCCTCTTCGCTAGCTTGTATTGCATGCTATTTTGGTCCTTGATTCTAGCACTTTTTGGCCATGCCTTAAACTAATTTTATGCATGTTTTGGACTGCCTTAGCTTTGTTTTTATGCCTCATGGTCGAATGATGCTTGTTATGCATGATTGTAGTTCAATACCCTTGCCTAGCTTTAAGTTTTGGAGCCTATTGCATGCTTATGTTGAGGTGTTTCCATGATTTGGGGCCATTGTGCATCATATTTCAGAGCTTATATGTATGCCATATTCCCATGTTTTCCACTCTTTAAATGTGTTTGAAAGTTGTGCATAAATGCCTCATTTTTGAACAATTGCATGAGCTTCATTTCCATGCCTTTGAGCCATCATTTTAGAGCATTTTCCCACTGTGTTGGACCTGTTTACGGTTTGTTTGGGGCTGGTTTTTCCATTTGTGCATTGCTTTGTGTACCTCTAGTGTAATGCACTTCACTAGTTTCGGTATTCGGGCCATCTAGCATGCATTGTGTGAAGTGTTTGCATTATTTGGGACCATCTTGCATCATATTTCAAAGCTGGAAAATGTATGATTGCATTCCATATTTCATCCCTTGCCATGCTTTGGTAGAGTGGCATTTGATGCCTTAGGTTCGGTCCCTTGCATTTGTGCATATTCGCATGTGTTTTGTTGCCTAATTCCGTCATGTATGGCCACTGATTTGAGTATGGCTGAGGCCCATTTATTCTAGTTTAAGTCCATCTTGCATTGTGTATGCCATGTCCATGTTGTCGTGTGCTTGATCGTTGCATTGCGTATGTCTTGATTATGTCTTCATGCATGTCTATCTTTGTGTGTGCATTGCATATGAGTATGCCATTGATTATTTCATAGCATCGTGTATGCTAGTAGTATGTTTACACATCATCACTTGCATGTTTGCATCATGTAGTTGCATTTCATTTAGGTTGCGTGTTAGAATTGCATTCATGCATGCCATGTGTGTTGCATTGTGTTTGGAGTAGGGTTTAGTCCAAACACAGGAAACAAGGGACGTTTCATACTCAAAGTGACGAAACATGCCTCGATTCTCGGTCGTTGACACTCCGGATTGCCCATGATGGAGTTTAGGCCTTGTTGTGTTCATTTGTGCATCCATTTCACATTGAGTCATGCAATTCGACTCCTCGGCCATCATACATCGAGATGCGTGATCAGTGGCATGCGGATCGAGGACTACACTCCCTAGAGCTTCTGCAATGATGGGAAGAATGGTTATGCACACATATGTTGAAAATACTTTGCCATGCCCCTTTCTCGCTCTCTGTTGCGGCAAACCAGAAACCAGCAGCAAAAACTGGTCAGCAACCTTTCTAGAGCTTTGTACAGTATTCTGGGACCAGTCGCAAACAGAGGCAAATCGGGACATTGCGATGGATTTCCCAACAAGGCGACTCGAGCATGCATGCATCCCTATCATTCGGAACAGGGCTGTGGCAGTCCGTTTTTGTTTAATTTGCATGCTAGCTTATTTATCTTAGTTAATTTGTTAATTAATTAGCATTGTGTAATAATTAGTTATAATTCGTTATTCTTTCGGTTGTGTATTATTTATTCAGACCCTCCGAGAGAGGGCAATGTTGTAATAAGTGTGTGTGTGTGTGTGTGTGTGATGTGTGTCTTCCAACCCCACGTCTTTCTTCTTTTTATTTACTAGCTTATGATGGTTAGTTTAGGGCATGTTTCAATTAGCATCTCTATGTTCGCTTGATTGCATTCATTCATCTGTATTGCATGCACCGGGCTCGGTGCATCATACTAATTGCATTGTATTTCAATTCTGAGTTGAATACGTGTATCAGTTGTTGCATTTCATATGCCATTTTAGAATAGCCGAGCCTATCTTAGTTGCATTTTTGCATGTGTTGCATTAGGCATTTCAGCATAGTTAGGATTCATGCATAATTTCTAATTAGCTTCTTTCTTTGGCTTGGGGTACTCGGTAAGTATTTATGCTTTAGCATCCTTGCATGCGTGTGAGTGACTGCCATGATAGCATGCTTACCATGAGGCTATTTGCTATGTGATATAACTGCCTGAATGCCTGTGGGTGAAGGTTGGGTTATTTGAATTGGAACGATTCACCAATTGAGAGTTTTAAGCTCACTTGAGAGTGGCAAAATCATGTTTTCTAAGCCCACCCGAGGGTGGCAAAATCCACGTCTTAGCCTACTTGCGAGTAGCACCGTCAAACCATTTTCAAATAAACAAATATGAAATGTTTTGTTCCAACTCAAACGATCCAGTCTATACTTGTATGCTGTGTGCATCACATAGTAATTCTAGGCTAATAACCGGAATAAGAGCACATAATATTTTCAAAACTCGATATCATATTTAGTAGTGGCCGATCTTTGATCGGGCGAGAGGGGGTGCTCACGAAGTGACCTTCCCCAATCGTACCCAAGTTCCCGAGCCGAGGCAACTTTGGTGATGACGGACACGTGGCCTTAGGCAATGAGTCAAGGTTTCCTAAATTTTCCAAAATAAAATATTTAGGTAGCGACTTTGTATCTGGCAAAGCAGTCCATGTTTGGCACTTCTTTCAAAAATCTGTTTTCAAAACAATTTGCCGGATTTGGACTCTTTGATGATTCATCAGTCTTGAATTGCACTATGCAAGATTAGATACAGGACCGTGACATTAAGTCCTGAACTATAGTGAGCCCAATGAACAAAACGGGGGATTTTTTCCCGGGACGTTCAGGGACGTCTACAGTTTCTGGCGACTTTGCTGGGGAATTTAGAGAACTTGACTCGAACTCATGATATCTTGTTTTGATTACCCTTATGGGTTTCTTTGCTTGCATTTGCATTGGTGCGCTTAGGACACGGTGTTTGCTGTCTACTATTCCTGAACGGTTTGTCAGAGGCTCGCTTTGAGAAGCGTGCCATAAGGCTGACTGGTTACAGGCTCTGCCACGATGGGAACACAAACCCCGATTTTTACCGGGGCACCCTCTTTGACCATTCGACCTAGTGCATATTCAGAATCCATAGTGACCATTCCAAGCTATGACAGGTTGCTTACCCGATTATAGGTTGCTTGAAACCGCTGCGTGCATAGTGAAACCCTAGCTCCTGACAAAATAGGACAGGGAAATCCTACCCCAACATAAGGGTGTTTTGGCTCTCACTTGTCCGTTATGTGCTTTTAGAGTGCGTCTCTACAGGGAATGCATGTATCAGTTCACAAGTTTGGGTATCAGGCCTGCAGGCACCAGTTCAGTATTTTGGGAATCAGTTATCTGCGGGTATCAGATTCTATTTTGGGGGCAGTAATTCGGGGATAATAATCAGTGGTTGAGAGCAGTCTATTCAGCCTATCAACTGTGTGTTGTGTTTATTTAAGCTGTTATGCTGTCCGTTTGTCTGGTTGTTTATTTCCTTATTACTTTATTTATCTTTTTGCTAGGTAGTTTAGCACAAATGCTTCAGACCAAGCAGAAATTCCCCAAGCACTCTGAACTAGAGGTCGCCGACTCAATCGATCTGAGGATCTGGTCGATGGACAACCAGTGTTCCATTCTCTACCCCCGGTTATCAGATGGAGGTCGAGAAGACGCAGTGTATCTGAGTAGAGGTTGCCAGAGCAGTGGTCTACCCCATCAGTGGACAATCGGACCGAGGTCTCAGTTTTTGCCATAGAGATAGATATACCAGTCAGTCAGCTAGATCAGCAGAACATGGAAGGGATAGAGGAAATGATGCGTCAGCTTCAAGAAAGTATGAAACTCATGCAGGAGAACGCTGCTCGTCAAGCAGAATTTGCCAAACAGCAGGCTGTGATCATGACCCAGCAAGCAGAGCTAATTACCCGGCTACAGCAGCAAGCCGGAGCATCAGCCTCACATCAAGCTCCTCCCCCACCAAGGGTCCCACTACCTGGAGAGACACCAAATGTCCAGAATATCCAGGAGGATACAGACATCCTAACAGGGCCGGCTCTGCCCCCAATTCTACCTCAACTATCCAAGGCACCTACGCCTATCAATCAACCGGATTCGCCCTTTGAGTTTGAGGTGGACCCTACAGCATTGAAGTTGAGCAAGCTTGAAAAGTTGTTCAAGAAATTCCAGGGGGTAAAGTCCATCCCAGACATTGAGGACGGGTATACTGACGCGGCTGTGATGCTACCAGATCGGTTCAAGATGCCACAAATTGACCGCTTTAACAGATTTGAGGATCCCATGGTGCATCTCCGGCTGTTTTCAGACATACTAAGGCCGATGGGCCCCACCAAACTACAGAAGCTTTCATTGTTTGGCCGGACCCTGTCGGGTGTGGCGGCCATCTAGTACGCAAAATTGGAAGACGATGTCAAGCGGAACTGGGATGAGATGGCCGAGGTTTTCATTGCACAGTACTCTTATAACACGTAAATCGAGATTATAACCCGTGATCTTGAGACAACAAGGCAAGAGCCTAAGGAGAGTTTCTCTGACTTCGTAACACAATGGAGAGCCAAGGCCTCAATGATGACCATTAGGCCAACGGACAAAGATCAAATACGGATGGTTGTGCGCAACTTCCAGCCCAAACTGATGCAGTAAATGA
The DNA here is from genome assembly GCF_055761805.1 of Camellia sinensis. Taxonomy (NCBI): domain Eukaryota; kingdom Viridiplantae; phylum Streptophyta; class Magnoliopsida; order Ericales; family Theaceae; genus Camellia; species Camellia sinensis. The sequence goes on from NC_138966.1 coordinate 102,483,252, forward strand.
TAGTGCTCCCCTTCTCTACCTTTTCAGATCTACATGAGATGGGGATACAGATTGAGGATGCCTTGAAGCAGGGTTTGATTAACAATGACAAAGAGCAACCCAGGAGAACCTTCAACCGTAACAACAATGCAGGCACAAGCAGTGCTGCAACTGCTAGAGCTTCAGAAGTAAGCATGGTCACCACCACCTCTTCAAGAGCCCTTGCGCTACACCATTCTCCAGTGCGTCCGGAAGTAATACACAAACAACCCAGTTCCAACCTCGAGGCCAAAGAACCTTTACTCCATTATATATGTGTCACGACCCAAACTCGCCCCTATGGGTTTAGCACCGTAACCGGCCAGTAATCCGTGATTACCGAAGGCCTGCTTAACAGTAGAACAGTAATACAGAGTACAGGGGCTGGCGGAAGCCAATACAGTAATTAAACAATGTCCAATGAGTTGTGAACAGTCTGTATGCAAAAAGACTTCTCATACAAATATACAATCAGTACAAAACAGTATGTACAACATTTACAGTCGATCAGAACAGGAACCTAATCCCTGTTAAACAGTATAGTACAGTGCTATCAGTCTATACAGTTAGTACAAAACAGATACAAAGACAGAATTCACATTTAGACAGTTTAGCAAAAAGTTTCTATTCTCTTAGGGTCTGTAGGGCAAGTCTCAGATGATGTTCATGTTCTTCTCTACTTGTGGAATAAATCAGGATGTCATATATAAATACAACAATAAAGTCATCGAGGAATGGATTAAAGATTCTGTTCATGAGGTCCATAAATGCAGCAGGTGCATTGGTAACTCCAAAAGGCATAACTAAAAATTTGTAATGTCCATACCTCGTTCGAAAAGTCGTTTTGTCAATGTCTTCTGGTTTAAATTTCAGCTGATGGTATCTGGATCTGAGATCAATCTTAGAGAACACTTGAGCACCCTGTAACTGGTTAAATAAATCATCAATACGCGGCAATGGATATTTATTTTTCACAGTTACCTTGTTCAGTTCGCGGTAGTCAATAGAAAGTCTCAGTGAGCCGTCTTTTTTTTTCACAAACAAGACAAGTGCGCCCCATGGCGAAGTACTGGGCCTGATGAACTTCTTATCTAGCAATTCTTGCAGTTGCACTTTCAATTCCTTCAGTTCAGTGGGAGCCATTCGGTAAGGAGCTTTAGATACTGGCTGTGTACCCGAAATCACATCAACGGTGAACTCAATCTCCCTATCAATCAAATCCCCTGGCAGATCATCTAAAAAAATATCTAAGAATTCTCTGACTATAGGAATATTGTTCGCATCAGTATTATCATTAGTAGGTACAGTCAATACAGAACACAGATATCCCTTACACCCTTTCTTAATCAGTTTGTATGCTTTCATAGATGAAATTAGATATGGAGGAGGTACTACTCCAACCCCATTAAACACAAATTCGGGTAAACTCGGTGGACGGAAAACTACTTGTTTCGTTACACAGTCTATGGTAGCATGATATTTCGTTAACCAGTCCATTCCCAATATGACATCAAATTGATCAATGTTCAGTGGCAGTAAATCAATATACAGATGCATATCCCCAATAATAATTTCACATGCAGGGTACATATAAGCACAAGTTACAGATCCCTCAACAGGTCAAGATATAGCTAACAGATAATTCATGGGTTCCAATGGTCTATTCAGTTTTCGCGAAAAAGCATGCGACACATATGAATGTGTAGACCCCGAATCAATCAGAACATATGCATTTTGAGTATAAATAGAGAGAATACCTGACACAATGGTCTCGGTATTTTGTACGTCTCCCGGTATGAGTGCGAACACTCGGCCTTGCCTCACAAGCTCTTTCCCAGTAGCTTTGGGGTTAGGTTTTGGTGGAGCATTTGATGCTGCGCCGCTGGCTGTAGCTTTACTATTGCCCTGAGGAGCAGAGGGGCAATCTTTTACCATGTGGCCCACCTTGCCACACCTGTAAAAAGCACCAGATAATTTATAACAAACCCCTTTGTGTTTCTTACCACATTCAGAACAAGGCAGTATGGAGCCACTTCCCTGACTGGAGCTGGTGGTTGACCTTGAGTTTTCCTTTTTGTTCATGAATTGTTTCTGCCCTTCTTGAATTTAAAACCCCGTTTCTTCCCGCGCCACTCAGTTGCGGGTGTGTCAGTCTGTTTCAGGGCTTCAATATTTGCTTCAGCCATGATGGCTCTATCAAGAACATCTACATACTTCAACAATTTCAGTACATTTATTTTGTCAAGAATTTCCACATTCAGGCCACCCTCAAACTTCCTGGCCTTTTTGTAGTCTGTATCTACCATGTGTGGTGCATATCTAGCAAGTTCGGTGAACTTTGTCTCATATTCTGCGACAGACATGGTACCCTGTTTCAGTTGTTCAAACTCAGTCACTTTTCTGTCCCTGACACACTGAGGGAAGTACTTTTCGAAGAAGGACTCCTTAAATTGAGCCCAGGTCATGACAGTATTTGGATCACGGATTAACATCCACCACCTTCTAGCTTCTTCTTGTAAGGTAAAGGTAGCTAGCAACACTTTATGAGCTTCAGAACATGGAAAAACTTTAAACAATTTTTCAGTCTCAAGAACCCAAGCTTCAGCTTTTAGCAGTTCAAGGCCTCCCTGAAAGGATGGCAGTTTCATCTTACTAAATTTATGTGTCAAAGCTATGATATCATCATTAATAGGTGGCCCTGGTTGTATTGGAGGAGGTGGGGGCTGTTGGTTCTGCTGTTGCTCTAGTCTTTGAGTTAGTAACTCCACCATTCTCTCTAATCTTGCCATTCTTGCCTCGGAGGATTCAGTTTCATCAACATTTCTTGCGTTGTCCATTTCACTATAGGCAGTTTTAACAATTACAAACATAGGCAGTTGCATACTTAAACAGATTATCACATTAACAGTTATATTCATGACTTAGCCACACACACTTATCATACTCATGTAATGCCCTAATCACTTTTCTAGGACATCCTATAGCTCATTTGGACACGTGTGTGCGGTATAACTCATGATTTAAGTATCGCTCTGATACCACTTTGTCACGACCCAAACCCGCCCCTATGGGTTTAGCATCGTAACCGGCCAGTAATCCGTGATTACCGAAGGCCTGCTTAACAGTAGAACAGTAATATAGAGTACAGGGGCTGGCGGAAGCCAATACAGTAATTAAACAATGTCCAATGAGCTGTGAACAGTCTGCATGCAAAAAGGCTTTTCATACAAATATACAATTAGTATAAAACAGTATGTACAACAGTTACAGTCGATCAGAACAGGGACCTAATCCCTGTTAAACAGTGCAGTACAGTGCTATCAGTTTATACAGTTAGTACAAAACAGATACAGAGACAGACGGGGAGATTAAAACACCCCTAAGCCATAGCTTGGCAGGCTCAGAACCTCGCAGTGAGGCACAGTGGTTGGCTTGACAAAAAGGGGAGTCTAACCCACGCTCCTAGCTCCGGTCTGGTGCCTGAACACCTACATATATATATGAGCAGTGAGCTAAAGCCCAGTGAATAACATAATGCGTAAAGAGGTTAAGAATAAATGCCCTTTCAGTATTGAAAACAGTAGATCGATTCAGTGTATCAGTCATTCAGTTATAACAGTCATATGTGGTACATCTAATAGCAGAACAGTACAGTAAACAGTAGGTCTTGAAAGACCGAATAGTCAATGATGGCCATCAGTAATGGTTCCAAACATGGGAACCGACAGAGATCTCTGTAACAATAGCAGTAATAGTAACAGTAGTTGCTAAGGATGCCACAATACAGTTCAGAATAGAGGACATACAGTCATTCAGTTAACAGTATCAATTCAGAAACAGTACAGTTTAACCATTCAGAAGATATTCATATTTGAACATATCTTTACACAGTTGTTACTCACAGAGTTCTGGGCTACAGTTAAGCTAGAGCACGTCCTCAGATGTCAACCCTACACAGTTTACAGGATGAACACACACTAAGTTCACATTTGGAGAATCAAAGACTTAGTCCCTACTTAGACTCGATGTGGTTCTACATCTATATCCTCATTAAGATGCCTTAAACTAGGCCTAAGAATGCCCAAGATGAAATGAGGATGCAAAGATGCACTTTTAAAACATTTTCAGAATTTTCAGAAAACAGGGGTCACGCTCGAGCGTAGTTTACTCCGCTCGAGCGGACATGAAGACAAAGGTTTCCGCTCGAGCATGGACTTACCCGCTCGAGCGTACTGTAAAACAGTTAAAAGTGCTGGATGTGCGAAAATCACGCTCAATTGGGTGCTCGACACCCGCTCGAGCGTAAGACACAAGGTCCCGCTCGAGCGTCAATTATTCCGCTCGAGCGGACATCAAAACAGTGTAAAGTGCTGGGAGCACGAATTTCATGCTCGAGCGCCAGTCACCCCGCTCGAGCATGAGTTCAAAATTTGGAATTCCCAGATTCGAACCTCAAGCTCAAAATAAACTTAGATGCATCAAAACTATACTTTTTCGGCAATTTTCTAGAAAACATTGCAAAACTCAAAGTTTAACATGATTCAAAGTTCAAATGTAAAATCAAAGCCCCAAAAGAAGATCAATTAAGCCCAAATTGAAACTAAATTTCATAAATGTGAAGAACATGCAAACATGCATGACTTTAACCAATTCAAAGCTTCCAACACTTGCTCTAATGAGCCAATTCTTACAAAATCAAGATGAAATCATGGTCTACTCTCAAAACATGGACATGCATGTGAGGAATTATGAACTACAACCTCATAACTTCAATATATATACATGCATGCAACAATTAAGCTTCAACACAACAATTTGGGCCATAAATTGGCTCTAGTCTTCAACTTTGCTCTAAACCATGCAAGAATCAATTTAAACACAAGAATAAGAAGATGAATTTCTACCTTAAGTCTTGAATTATTAGCAAGGAAGCTTAATTTTGCAATTCACTCCTTAATTCCCTTAATCTTTAAGCCAAATTGAGATGAAATGAAGCTATCTCTCTATACTCTCTCTCTAGTCGGCAACAACAATGAAATTGGCTGAGGAAATGTTTTGTTTGAAGGTAATAAGGCTCAAGTATAGTCTTAGGTAGTGGCCCACTAGTGGTGGCAAAAAGGTAATTAGCCTAATTCATAACATTACACAATTTAATTTAATTTAATCATATCAAAACAATGTTCAATTCAATACACCATAAAATCACATTAATTCTACTGATCTTAAGACACTAATCAATTTCAGATTCGGCCACCGATAAGGCCTTCAATTAGTAGTTTAAACACAAAGACATGAACAGATAACTTGGCAAGCAAACAGATAGAGTTGCAATTTAACTAATATACCCAATCAATTCGGCTTCAGTTTTTAGTCAGTCAGTCAATTAACATATTTAGCCTCAGTTTAACAATAATCAATGGCTTATCAGTAAACAGTAGTGAGGGTTATTACAATATGCCCTTGTCCAAAGCTCTGGGGGTTTTAATTAGGAAATGGCACTTGAAGCGCCTGGAGCCGAGGCCATTGCCAAATCCACTTCCCCTCTCACATAACCCAGCCAAATATTGCGCACATCACCGATAACATGGTCATGACACTGACCAGTGTTTTAGATTACGTCATGAGATTCAAGATCTCATTAACAAACAGGTGATTATGCCTCCAGAGAAACCCAATGTCACAACCAACCCTCTCCCTCCACACAACCAAGCTCCGCCTCCCAAACGCATTACCTTTATCCAGACTGGGGTCGTGTCTTACGATCCTAGCATCTATATCACTCCTTCTCACCTACCTAAGCCGGAGGTGTTCATTCCTGACAGCACTGACTTGTGCATGTTGGGCATCTCCCGAACCCAACCTGAGCCAATGATGGTAACTGCTGAAGACAGAACATGGGAGATTTTAGAGGAGAATGGGATTATTGAGTCAGAGTCTGAGGAATCTGAGAGCTTTGCTGAAGGGGTATACAATCCAAGTGGCTACATCGCATCAGTGGACCAGGCTAGGCCAAACTTTGAATTGCCAGCAGGGGCAGAGCTTTGTGTTATAAAGGGGGATGGATTTGAGCAGAGGATAGATGACTTGGCAGCTGTGGAAGAGGACTTTGCTAACCTTCAATTTTTTAATGAACAAGATCCAGGGGACATGGCAGTCAACTGGTCTAATTTTGAGGAATCAGCAAAGGTTATCGGGTGGCTTGATGATCAACTAGACGTTGTTGAAGAATCTCAGCTAGAACAGGGCCCGTTAGGGGCAAGGACATCAGTTGTGGCCGGAAAGGCTGGAGATCAGAATGCATCGCCGGAGAGCGTCAGTGCTAAGAATTTCGCTCGGGATTTGGGCATTGTAAATGCAGGAAATGTTGAGCAGGCCGTGTTGAAGCAGTTAGAACAAGAAGGGACCGAAGATTCTGAAAGAGCTAGAAAGGCTAAAGCTCCTGTGGGGGTTGAGAGTACTGTGTGCACAAGAACAGAATATACTGCAAGTACAGGAATGCAAGGTGCTGCGGGCACAGAGATTTTTGTAATGGAGCCGGACAGGTGTTTGTCAGCTGTCAATGGAATGTGGTGGGAAGACGATGATCTATGTCTTGCCCACACGGATGAGGATTGGGGGAGAAATCAACCTGATGATACCTGGTACATCGGCGAAGTCGATCATATGACCAGGAGCGGGCAGTATTTTAAGCCCCCACATCTAGATCAACTAGAAGCGTCCGGAAAGGACAAGGAGGCAGAGAAACAGAAAGAGAAGCAACTCGAAGAAGAAACTGTGCTGAAATAGTTGAAAAAGATACAAGTGGACATCTCCATTTGGGGACTGCTTATGGCTTCTCGAGTACATAGACAAGCCGTCCTTTCAGCCATGGACAAGGCCAAACTCTCGATAGACACCACGCTGGAGCAACTAGTTAGATTGGTTTTTTCGGGAGGAGGTTCCCCGATGTTGACCTTTTTTGACAAAAAACTACCATCTGAGGGTGCGAATCATAACAAACCTCTCTACATCTCTATGGAATGTAGAGGCAAGTGGGTACCGGTGGTTCTTGTCGACACAAGATCCGCCATTAATGTGTGCCCGTCGATGACGGCATTTGCAATCGGGTTGAAGCCCGCGGACTTCGTGCCAACTGCCCAGGTGATTCAGGCGTATGATAACACAAACAGGGAGGTGATGGGGACTGTCAAAATTTAGACCCAGGTTGGTCCAGGACAGCACGAGATCGATTTCCATGTCTTGGACGTTCCCGCAACCTTTAACCTACTTTTGTGGCGACCGTGGTTGCACTGGGTAAAGGCAATTTCTTCCACCTTGCACCAGATGTTGAAATACCCTCACGGGAAGGGGGTAGGTATAGTTTTTGGAAATTCATCAATCCATCCATCCCCGGAGGCGTCTACACCAGTCTTGGAAATCGAGCACGGCACGGAGGATGTGTTCTTATCGGGGTTTACTCTAGCTGAGGCTCGAGTTGTGCAAAACATCTTGGCTATTGAGGAGGGGGTGTATGTCAGCACTCAATCAGTATATCTCATGAACAAACTTTAGCATATCCTTGGGATGGGACTGGGAAGAAGTGGCCGGAAGGGCATCGCAGTGTCGGCCGAAGCGCCGCACAATCCGTATACCTTTGGTTTGGGTTATCTGCTCACCAAAGAGGACTGGATGAGGAAAGGCAAGGAAATGGCTGGGAGAGCCAGAGCAAAGCAGGCAGGAAAACTATATGAGTTAATGCACCGACCCATTCAGGGTACCCTAAACGGACGTTTCGTCTGGGAGGGAGAGGATTTTCCATTTTGTGGTTTCCTAGAGCCGTGGATAAATGGGGAGAAGCGCCGTATGCCAGGGTTTGAGATCTTTTTCAACCTGCAGTTATCCGAGGATGATGTTGCCGAGGAGCAGACAGACCCATCAACTGAGGTTGAGCAATGTGGAACAGTGGATTCTGAGAATGCAAGGATTGAAATGGGGGTAGCGCTGGCTTGTCTACTTTCAGATCCTCCGATCGATCAAAAGTTCTTGGGGGATAACTTCTCGGTGTCCATGATTGGGAATGAAACGGCTGCGAGCCCGCCTTCAAGTATTTTGGATGCATCCATCGCACCCTCTCTTATCTGGCAGTACGAGGAGGGATTTTTGTCAAGCAGCACCGGACCAAGTAGTGAGTCGGAATCTGATTCCACCGAATCTATTGAGTCAAAATCAAGTTCCAGCTCGACTGAGTCTGAGTCTGGTATTCTTGGGGGTGACAACCCGAATGCCACAGTCCTGTCTATCTCGTCTTTTTCTTTCTCTTTTGAGTCTGTTGTAACAGAAGAATCGGACGATTTGGAAATGCTTAATGAGAATGGAATGGATGTGGTTTCTGAGTACTTTTTTGTGCCCTTGATTTATTGTATTAATCAGGACTTTCAAAATTTTGATGAAAACAACAAGGAAGAAATTTCTCCGATTTTACAACGATTAATTGATCAAGAGCAGTAGAGATTTGTTAAACCCCTGGTTGATGAAATCACTACAGTTAATGTTGGTACTGAAAAGGACCCGTGGCTGGTCCAGATGGGGTCCACGTTGTCTTCGGAGGAACGCGAGCATTTAGTCACTTTATTAAAAGATTTCAAAGATGTTTTCGCATGGTCCTACGAAGGCATGCCTGGAATCGATCCTGAGATTGTACAGCACCGGATCCCTCTTGACCCAGAGTCCCAACCCGTTAAACAGAAACTCAGAAGGATCCACCCAGACTGGGCCCTCAAGATTAAAGAAGAGGTCACCAAGCAAATTGACGCAGGGTTCCTGCTAGTATCCGAATACCCGACTTGGTTGGCCAACATTGTTCCGATACCGAAGAAAGATGGCAGGATCCGGGTATGCGTGGATTTGAGGGATTTGAACAGAGCCACTCTGACTGCATTTTGATGAGTTAGTGGACTTCACAGCGGGGCATGCTTTGCTTTCGTTCATGGATGGATTCTCGGGCAATAATCAGATAGTGATGGCACCTGAAGACAGGGAGAAGACTACTTTCACTATCTCGTGGGGGACTTACTGTTACAAGGTGATGCCATTTGGGTTGAAAAACACTGGAGCTACATATCAACAGGCCGCGACCACAATATTGCACGACATGATCCACAAAGAGGTTGAGGTGTATGTGGACAACATGATTGTCAAGTCCAAAGAAAGAGAGGGCCACTACACCGCCTTGTAAAAGTTTTTCCAAAGGATCAGAGAATTTCGGTTGTGGCTGAATCCTCAAAAATGTACGTTCGGTGTTACAGCAAGAAAAATGTTGAGATTTCTAATTACACAGAGAGATATCGAAGTCGACCCTTCTAAAATCAAGGCCATCTTAGAAATGCCACCACCAAGGACTGAAAAGGAGGTGTGAGGCTTTCTGGGTAAAGTGCAATTCATAAGACGGTTTATCTCAAAATTAACCTTGACTTGTGAACCACTTTTTGGTCTCCTGAAGAAAGGAAAGAAGTTCTAATGGGACGGCCGATGCCAAGCTGCTTTTGAACAGATCAAGGAATACTTATAGAACCCACCCGTGTTGTCACCGCTCGAGCTGGGGAAACTGTTGATTTTGTATCTTTTAGTAACTAAGACTACAATGGGCTGCATGCTCGCACAAGAGTCTGAGGACAAGGTGGAGAGGGCTATCTACTATCTAAGCAAGAAGATGCTGGAGTATGAAACCCGCTACACACCGTTGGAAAAGGCTTGCTTAGCCTTGGTAGGAAGCTGCGATACTACCTGTTAGCTCACTCTGTAATGTTGGTTTCAAGATTAGATCCCATCAAATATCTTTTCGAGAAACCGGCACTTACGGGTAGGCTAGCTCGTTGGTTGCTGTTGCTTTCTGAATTCGAACTGAAATATGTGGCGCGCAAGTCAGTCAAGGGAAGAGTGGTAGCAGAGTTCTTAGCCGATCATCCAGTGGAAGGAGGTAAAGCAGTTGAGTACTTATTCCTAGATGCGACCATTTTGCATATCGAAGAGGAAACTTGGATGATGTACTTTAACGGAGCATCAAACCAATACGGGTATGAGATAGGAGTGTTGCTGATAGCACCTGACAATTCCCGTATCCCTCTAGCATTCAAACTCCGGTTCAAAGTCTCAAACAACGAAGCAGAGTATGAGGCATGCATTGCCGGTCTAGAAGCCGCCCTGGAACTACGGGCAAAACGGTTGGACGTCATCGGAGACTCGAACCTTGTTTTATCTCAAGCGAAAGGAGATTAGAAAGTCAAAGAAGAAAAGATGATAATGTATCACTAGACCTTGGACTTGTTAATTCCTCGATTTGAGAAACTAAACTTTGCTCATCTGTTAAGAGAGAACAACAGGTTCGCAGATTCATTAGCAACTCTATCTTCCATGATAAACATCCCTTTCGGAGTCCGGATGCGTCCGATCATCATTGACCAGAAATTTGCGCTAGCCTACGAGTCGATTGCTGCTATAGATGAGGTTCAAGATGAGAACCCCTGGTACCATGATATCTGGAATTTCTTGGGAAAAGAGACGTATCTACCAGGGGCAAATGCCAAGGATAAAAGGGCAATCAGAATAATGGCCGTTCAGTTCATCATCTGCGGGGGTAAATTGTACAAGAGAGGTGATCTGGGAATGCATAAGTTGTGCGTTGATGCCGAAGAATCGAAGCATTTAATGGAGGCCATCCATGGAGGAGAGTGCGGAGTGCATATGAACGGGGTAATGTTAGCTCGAAAGATCTTCAGACAGGGTTACTACTGGTCCACCATAGAGGAGGATTGTATCAGCTTTGTTCGGGGATGCCACAAATGTCAGATCCATGCAAACCGCATGAATATCCCACCGTCGAAGCTGTACAATATGACTTCGCCATGGCCATTTTCAGTTTGGAGAATCGATGTGATCGGGGCTGTCACTCCGAAAGGGTCCAATGGGCATGAGTTTATTCTGGTCGCGATAGATTATTTCATAAAGTGGGTTGAGGCCTAATCTTACGCAGTGTTGAAGGCTTCACATGTTGCCAAGTTTATCAGGAACAACATCATCTGCCGCTACGGGGTCCCGAATGAGATTATTTCAGATAACGGTTCCCACTTCAAGAAGGAAGTGATTGACTTGTTGGAAAAATACAATGTGGCTTTTCATAAGTTATCCACCTATCGGCCGCAAACCAATGGAGCAGTTGAGGCTGCCAACAAGAATATCAAACACATTTTGCAGAAGATGGTGGAAACTTACCGGGACTGGCCAGATAAGCTGTCGTTTGCTCTGTGGGGCTACCAGACTTCAATCAGAACTTTTACTGGACCGACTCCGTATTCGCTGGTTTATGGGATGGAGGCCGTTCTACCTATCGAAATTGAGGTTCCGTCATTGCGAGTACTGGCTGAGCGTCAAATAGCCGAAGCAGACTGGCAGCAGAGCAAATTCAAAGAACTCATGCTCTTTGATGAGAGAAGACTGAAATCACTATACCATGTTCAGGGTTATCAGCACAGAATTACTAGGGCTTTCAACAAGAAAGTTAAGTCCAAGAATTTGAAAGAAGGAAATTTGGTACTCAAAGACAACCGGGCTCCTATTCACGACCTTAGGGGCAAGTTCAAACCCAACTGGACTGGTCCTTACATCATTAAGTCTATCTGGTCAGGTGGAGTTATCGTTCTGATGGACCTAGATGGCCTAGAGTTCTCACAGCCGATCAATATGGACAAGTTGAAGAAATACTACCCTTGAGAGGCTCGCTAGGTTGAAAACCCGAAAGGGCGACCTAGGCAAAAGTTAGAGCATAAAAAATTTGAAATTACAAAAACTGAGCTTGCAAGGTTAAAAACCCGCAAAGGGCGGCCATAGAAAAAGTTAGAGCGTAAAAAGAGAGTGAAAATACTCGAGTGAACCCGAGCCTGAACTACGTAAGGCTTGATTCCCATCTTTAGGATACGTAGACAGCTTCGTTTTGAAGTTCAGCCATAAACTTTTCCCCGATCAATTTTGTCCATTTGATCATCTCGATCATCTTTGTCTATTTCGCATTCAGGAGCTTTGGTTGTGATCTCCGGTACAGTGCTATTCAGACTTGGGGCAACTTTCCAGTTGTTGGAATCCGGGGTTGTGCATCTCAGTGACAGATCTCAGGCGTGTCCAGTTCTGATCCGTGTCGAAAATGGTTTTGAAAAGTTTTAACAAAAGTTGATTTTGTTCAAATTAATCTTTTTACAACTTAGACCATTTTTGGACCAAACGGAAAATTTTTAGTACCCACAACCTTCAATTACATTGATTTCAGTACAGAGTTCTCCTACTCTTGAATACAAAATCGAAGTTGCTTTTTATTACATTCATAAAGAAAACTTGAAAGTTCTGATTAAAGCAAATAAATTCGGGGCATAGATAAGTCAGGTGTTCCTGCGCCCCCTCCCAGAGCTGGTCGAAGCTTCTGATGCCAAGCTGGGCCCAATCTATGCCTCTTCATTGAGCCAATCTATACACTCATCAGACAAAGTGCAACTGAAAGTGGGAGCCAGGGCTAGGAGTTCTCTCGTCGTCCATGCTGTGGCATACCGAGCAAGCTGTGTGCCTCAGACCGGGAATGCGGCAGGGTACTCTATCCCCTATGGCGGGCAAGTCTGATCATGGCCGAACTGGCGCTGCAATCGAAACAAAAAATAGAAGACATAGTGTGTCAGGTCAATCAACTGAATCTCGGTCTGCCGGGACATGCTGTAGCTCATTGCCAGGAGATTGAGCCAAGGACAGCGCCAAGCAATGCGGCCTTCGAACAAATTGCACATCCAATCAAACCACCATCCCTCATCAAGGGCACCGACTAGACGTCGTCAGAAGAAGTAGCCGCGAGCTGAGTATGCTGGGCAAGAGTCCACAACCTGTAACTTATCCATCAATCACACCTGGGGAGGGATGAAAAATGAGAGATTAAAGAATAGAGAGGTGTACGATGAGAGAAAAGTGAAAAGAGGGTTTCGAGAAAAGTATCGAGCCTGAGGGTCGAGTGATGTGAGTAATATATATGTGAGATAGGGAGGGAAACATTGCCTGCGGCAGTAGTGGACTCCCCGCAAATCTGATTGTCTCCCGGCAATGGAAAGCATCCAAGCCCATCAATGTCTCGACCAATGACATGGCAATGCAGCTTTTTCCCTCCTTTAAGCCTTGGGCAACCTTGATCAACCGGACACTAGATCCTCCGGAGCGTGAGGCAAGCAAAAAGTGTGATAGCATGCACAAGCAAAGGGCATGACGCCGAAAACCTTGCCAATGATGGTCGCCGCGGTCACCGGCGTCAGAAAAGCGATGAATCAAGCCGAGGATGTCCAATTCCCCGTTACAGATCAAAGACCGAGCGTCATGCATAGTAAGCCCACACATCTGTCCTAAAGCTTGGGCGTGGCCAAAGCGAAACTGGGGCAAGATTTCTTCGCTGCGCTCGGATTCCATCAAAGCTTGGAAATCTTCAAAAGTAGGACATACCTCTTGCCCGCCAAAGCTAAAGACATGTGTTACTGGATTCCAAAACTTTGCCGCGGCGTGGAGGAATGGAAGATGCAACGAAGTGTGGCTCAACGTGAATAGTGCATTCAGGCCGAAGCCCCGGAAGTTCAACTTTTCTGAGCCGTCTAAAGTAGCAATCCAGGCTGCGAGATTTTCGATGAGGACTGCCTTCATTTTGATGCAAAACTGAGATGAAATGAAAGAACCATGAAGCTGGAACTTTTATAGAGGATAAGGCACTGTTTGGGGACACGTTTCAAAAATCTGGTGGTCGCCAAACCAGGTGGTGGGCCGACCACTTTTTCTTGTAGGCCGACCACCCTTTTGGTCTCCAAGGAAAGCAGCTGGTCGGCCAGCCTCCTTAGGTGGTCGGCCACGGAGAAAAGTAGGGTTTTGGTCTTGTCCTAGCTTCTAGAAGAGACTTCCTAGCCTTTATATGCATTGGGAGTTTTGAAGGTCCGTGTTTTCCTCGATTTTGGACGCATTCCCTCACCGGTTATGTCCGAAATGCATTTGTTTATCGAGTTGTTGTTAAGTCTTGTTTATCGAGTTTTTGTTTTGCTTATCGGGTTGTTGTTTGCTTACTGAGTTGTTTTGTTTATCGAGTCATTAAGTTTTACCGGATTGTCAAGTTTTGTTCATCGAATTGTTGTTCATTTTTTTTATCGACATTTTCGGGATTTGCTTATCGAGTTGTAAACTTGCTAAGGTTTTGTTGTTTCTTAGTAAGTTAGGTTGTTTAGTTTGTTGCGTTGGTTCACTACCTAACTTGGCAATTTTCGATGCTCAATTTTCATTCAATCTCGTTTTTGTCCAAAATGATGTGATGCGATGTGAAGACCATAAAATACAATACCTTTTGAACAAAAAGTTGTTTCATTCCATCATGATCCTTTTGTTATAGCATTTTACAACAAGGGTACAAGTTTTTACAGAAAATAAAACTGTCTAACAATGAACAATGTGCTACAACTACTAGTAAAAAAGGCAAATAAAGCAGGAACAACTGCATCAATGCTATCAAGCGCAGGAATAAGAGGCCCTCTTCGTCCTCTTCTGCGGAACAACCTCTGCATCATCATCATCATTTGAATCAGAGCCGCCATCCTCGGAACCCTCCTCAGCATCATCTCCACTATCAGAACCGGAACCAGAGTCACCCTCTCTGTCAGCGTATGTCTCTGACTGGGGATGCGCAAGCTCCTCTTCCTCATTGGACTCCTTCTCTATGACAGGCGCTCTGCGTCCGCCTCGGCTGCGATTCGAACCCCCTCTCCCAGCTCCTCGAGAGGGCCTGGATGGCCCAGCCTGTAGTGGAGGCATCTGGAAAGGAAAAGTGCAATTTGAATACATTAGCCAATATGTATGTCAGATACAGAGACAAGAAAACTACATACTGTGGATGCATGCGGATATAGTATATGAATGTGGTGTGTGTCAGGTGTGCTCTACACATACAGTCAATCAATATAGTGAAGTGGTCTAATTCGGCATGTCATCAGAAGTATGATAAATGCAAGAAAATTGAAAAGTACCGAAACACCGGCAATGAATAGCTGCGTCTCTCTCCGCAGGACCATGCCCTCGAGTGAGGCCACCAACCCAAGCAATCCCTCACTATACTCGCTGGGAGGCTGCAGATGCAAATGCAAGTTATCAGTAAATGAATGAATGTCCAAATATCTGAGTGATAAATCAAAACTGTAAAGCATACCGGTGGCGAGTCAGGGTCTCTGACATATCGATGATCAGGCAATGGAGGCTCTATTGGAATCAGGTAGTATGACTCGTATCGCCATCCAGTCAACTCGGCCAGAATATCTGGCCATCCAGCATGATGGTAAGGCGGGGGAATCGGGGGAACCAGTCCAGCCCCACCTCTCGATGTGCCAGCCCTGGTGGTCGAATGAGCATCTGTAGCACAGACTCGACTCGATGATGGCATGCCAGCAGACCTCTTCGTGGGAGTGCAGACACCTGTCAATTGGGGCACCAGGTATGTGTGATGGTTGGTCACGTACTCTCCCTCCTCCAAGTGTAAAGCTACATCGGTGCCCATCATGGCCAAATTAACCTCCTGGGGAGTGAGTCCCTCAGTGGATCGCATATCGTCTGGAGGTGTGGCGGGGATACTCTGCTCGGGGTAGCCCATCGTCTGACGCAGAAAACGGTCCCCCAGAAACCAAGCCCTGCCAACTGGCCCCTCAAATAAGATCCTATATCGAGAGTTAGCCCACCCTCCAGGGAAACGAAAGTGGGTATCTCCCCCCAACGGCGCCCAAGGCTGCCAAGTGATCTGCAGATAACCAGTTCATGAGCTGATTAGATATCGCAAATGTGCAAGATGAATCAAATCTAAAAATATAAAGAACTGAGAGTTCTGAATTACCTCGATCGTCTGCACTGTATCAAAAACTGCCGCAGGTAGGGCAGAGTCTCCCGAGCCTTCAGCCGGTATTGGCCCTCAAATATGAGAGAGTAGGGAATCATAAGAGGCACTGCCACCTCGAGCTCTGGGGCTAGCATCGAAAAGTACGAGAAAATCCATAGCTGTGGAAAACAAGGCAATAGCCATCAGAATACAATGCTGAGAGCAGAATGTGAATACAGAATGTACAGAGAATACAGAATGCTGAGAGTAGAGTGCAAAGTACATAATGTAAATGTGTCGTGTATGCAGTGTACAGGTAACGAAAAGCAGAAATGTAAATCAAAGGGGCAGAAAGTACCTCCCAAGCTCTCCAATAGCCGCCGACTATGTTTCCCCACCCCCGGGAAGTCACGCTCATGTAAAAATAAAGGGTAGCAAGGCCGGCGCTACCCCAGTCATACTGGCTGACCCGTGATAGGTCTACCAGAGCACTCAGTAGATAAAGTCCAACGGTGTTCCCCCTATCGGAGAACAACGTGGTCCCGAGGAGGAACATCAAAAACCCTCGAGCATACTGCTCTATCTCCTCTAAAGTCTCGGGCATAGCCCCCCTGTACTGCGTGGAAAACTAAGTGTACCTGACTCTGCCCAATGATCTGTCAACCGGTGGACGGGCTCCTAACAGATAAATCCAAGCCGCCTCCCACTCGCCCATGTCTGCGTCGTAGGGAACCGGTCGACCGGCCACGTCAAGGCCAGTCAGCATCGCAAAGTCGAACGGGGCCATCGTCATGTCCCCGGTAGCTGAGAAGTGGAAAAAGTTGGTGGTGTCCCACCATCTCTCCACGAGTGCTGCCATCAGTGTCCTGCTCACAGGGTAAGGAGATATCCCCGCGCAGAAGGGTCCGAACCCTGCCTCATCAACCAGATCATGAACGATCTCTGGGAGCTCTGCGTACCACTCCCTAGCGATGATCGAGCCATAGCCCCGTGTAACACGGGAAGACACCTGCATTCAGAATGAACAGATGTATTCAGTTTCAAAATGAAAGTATAAATTGTGTGCAAATCAAATCAGATACAATGTTATGGACTACGTGTTTAGTGTGAGCTGCGTGCAAATGCAATGAATGAGCTGTGTGTTAAGATTACAAAAAGTTTGAGCCGTGTGTTCAGATTTCAAAAATCGTGGTCTGTGTGTTCACAACAAAAATGTGGGCTGTGTGTTCATCATTAAAAGTTTGGGCTGCGTGTTCAACTTTCAAAAGCAGTGGGCTGTGTGTTCATCATCAAAAGTTTGGGCTGCGTGTTCAACTTTCAAAAATCGTGGGCCGTGTGTTCACCATTAAAGGTTTGAGCTGTGTGTTCAGATTTCAGAAATGTGGGCTGCGTGTTCATCATCAAAAGTTCGGGCTACGTGTTCGACTTTCAAAAAACAGTGGGCTGTGTGTTCATCATCAAAAGTTTGGGCTGCGTGTTCAACTTTCAGAACTGTGGGCTGTGTGTTCACCTCAAGAGTTTGGACTGCGTGTTCAATTTTCAAAAACTGTGGGCTGTGTGTTCACCTCAAGAGTTTGGGCTACGTGTTCAATTTTCAAAAACTGTGGGCTGTGTGTTCACCTCAAGAGTTTGGACTGCGTGTTCAACTTTCAAAAATTGTGGGCTGTGTGTTCACCATCAAAGGTTTGATCTGTGTGTTCAGATTTTAGAAATGTGGGCTGCGTGTTCATGACAAAGGTTTGAGCTGTGTGCTCAGATTTCAGAAATGCGGGTTGCATGTTCACGACAAAAAGTTTGGGCTGCGTGTTCAGAAATTCAAGTGCTTGAGCTGTGAGTTCAAAATGCAAACAAAATGCTGTGTCATAGACGGAGTGTTCAAAACAAGCTGTGTGCCAAATCGACAAATTTTTGTATTGTGAGCTGTGTGCTAAAACGAGCAAAGTCTGGTTATACATAAGTTGCGTGCCAAGTAGACCGGATGGTGAGTGAATGTGTTCAAAATGAGCAGACGAACATATATAACGAAAACAGGAAAAGCGCAAGAAATGCAGAATACATTACAGAGAATGTAAAAATGAAGTACGTACCTCTCGTGCCTGGTGAGAGAGGTGAGACTCCGGCTCCCGTAGCAGGAGATCCGCGGGTGCTCGTCGATCAAAATCACTGAAATGATAGAAAGTGCTCACGGGAAGGATGTGCTTCGGAGGACCGTACCTCTCGGGGTCAAACGGCCAAATCTCGGGGGCAATGACATGATGTCCGGCTCACCCTCGGCACCTGGAGGACCTCCACCATGAGGAAAATGACCCTACATTTCAAGAAATCTGCAAAAAGGAGCAAAAATGAGCCAAAATTGGAAAAAGTCAACAAAAGTCAACTCTCGAGAAATGAAAAAGTCAACAAAAGTCAACTCCCAAGAAAATGTTCCAAATGTTGAGAAAAACTTACCCCAAGTGGTGAAAATGGAGAAAGAAGCTTCGAAATCAAATTTTAATCGGTCCAAAGTGAAGAAAACTAAAAGATTTCGCGAAACAACTTTGCATGGGGCGTTGAAAAACGCGTATAAAAAGCAGATCTGAGAGAGAAAATGGTCTAGGAAGGAAGGAGAGCTGATTTCGGCCTTGGGGTTATGAGGAATAGTGATTGGGACATGTGGATTTAAAGAAACAAGTGTAAAAAGACAAAATTGTCCCGGATCTGGACAGGTGGTCGGCTGACCACCTTTTCTGGTAGGCCGACCACCCCCTGGCACCAAAACTAGTCAGTGGCACTCTAGGGTGGTTGGTGGCCCTCCTGGGTGGTCTCTAATGCCTCTTTGTTCTCCCTGTAAATTTTGGTGGTGATCAGAGTCCCCGGCTCTCGAGAAAGTACAAAGAAAGTGCACTTTTCGGTGCGAAATCCCTCCACGGGAATTTCAACTCCAATCTTCGACGCGTGGCTTGTTGCTGCTCGCCAAGAGCGAGGTTTATCCTTTTTGAGTATGTTGTGACCCCTCCGAGCAGTAAACCAGAGGTCGCGTTTGAGTTTCTCTCGTCGAGGCTTGCATTTCTTTGCTCAATGTTTTGTTTCAAACATGCACTTGAAGTTGCACTTATCCTGCATTGTTATGCACATCACTTGCATTGTTATGCACGTCACTTGCATTATTATGAACTTTTCACTAGGATTGTCATACCTCCATGTTTAACTTGCGTCGTCGCGCACGTTTCTTCTTGCATTGCGATGCACTTTTTGTCATCGACACCATGTTTATCTGCGTTCGATATAACGTTGCGCATATGTTGCTAACTATGTTGTGCTTGTTAAGTTTCTCTCTTTTGTAGGCACGATATTGTATGTACGGTTCATTTGAAGCTGGTGCAACCAGACGAGCAGCACAAGTATTGTATCTTCCCCGTGTGAGACGTAGCGAGAATTGTAATTCTCTTACACTCTTACTGCATGCAATATAGTTTTGCTTTGCATTCTTGCTTGGAACTGTTGTATTCATTGTGAATATTTGCGTCATTACAGCTTGCTGCTTTGCATGGTCATGAGTTATGTTCGGCTTTGTGCATATCATTTTGCATTTTGCCCCCTGCCTGCGGGCATGCCTGCGGGCACTTCTCTTGTTTATCTCGCCTATTTGTCTAAGTCTTCGGCCTTGTCAAAAATGGGTCGTTTCTAGGCTTTGACATTCACTCCCGTCACTTATGACTTTTGAGTTCTGTCACAGAGGGACAACTGTAGACACCCCATTTTTGACCGACCTTAAGACTCAGAAGTCATCGATTGAGCGCTCGGTGATTGCGCATGTTATGCTCGTTTCGAGGTTTTAGAGTCTCGGCTGAGAGCCTTGCCTCCGGGCATCGGGCCCCTTTTGTGTTTTGTCTCGGTTTGCGAATCAAGTTATGTTTTCTCTTCCCAAAGGGAGGGAGAGGTCTCATAGACTATCTCTTAGTGGCCGTAGGCTACTTTTCATGGTCGTATGACGCTTTTCCCGTTTGGAGACCAGTTTCTGATTTTTGGAGCCGTCGGCCGTGCGCCTTGGTTCGGGACCGCTTAACTTTCTCCGTTTGGTCCGATTTTTGGCACACACCTTGTTTCCTCTCTCTAGAGGGACACTGTGGCCCGGGAGACCACCTTCGTGGTCGCACGCCGTTTTCGATGCTTAACTGCCTGTTTTTGGGGTCTTCGGCCGCGCATTTTGGCCCCCGAACCCTCATTTTGCATCCGTCTTGGTTCTTTTTTGGCATGGACCCTATTTTCATTGTTTGGAAGGTGGTACAAGGGTGGGAGACCACCTTTTCTTCTTGGAGACTACTTTTCCCCGGTCGGCCTGTTTTCTTGTCAGGTAGGTGGTCTCCCTCACTTTTGGGCCACAATTACTGGTCTCCCACCATACCACTTGCTTGCTTTGAGTTGGGAAACCATCCCTAGAGGCAGCCGACCACCTGACCCTTTTGACCCTGGTCGGCCGACCACTTGAACTGGTCGGCCAGCTTCCCCTTTTTTTGTCTCTCTGAGTGTGTGCTAGCTGTGCCAGCTGGAAGGCACAGACTGCATCCTCCATACACGTGTATGGAGGATTGGCAACCTTGTTTTGGCTTCTTAAAGAAGCTTGGCCCTTTGCTTTAAGCTTCCAAGAGAAGCTTGAACCTTTTTTAGCTTCTTGAAGAAGCTTGACCCTTTGGCTCTAGCTTCCTCAAGAAGCTTGACCCTTTTTGCTTTAGCTTCTTGAAGAAACTTGGATCTTTGCACTAGCTTCTTGAGGAAGCTTGGACCTTTGTTCCTCAATAAAGGAGGCCCTCTCCCTCACTTGCAAAGGTTCGGAAAATTTGGTTAAGGCATATACATACACCTCTCTCTATCTCTCTATTGCAAGCACCAAAGTCCCTTATTCTTGCACCTTTACATACACCTCCTAGCCTAACCCCTCCACCATCACTCTAAGCATCTTGGAGGCCATTTTCAGAGGTTGAAGGCTTGCTATTTTGGTCAAGAAGCTGCTGGTCCTTTTGGCTACAAGGGTAACACCTTATTTCTCTCTTTTTGGCATTATTTTGTTCCATCTCTTAGCCTAGTTTTCAAGCAAATTTGGGCTTCATCACAAACTAAAAAAAGTCTTATTTTGAGGTCCTTAGCATGTTTGTTTGAGACCATTTTTCTGTTGGCAGTCATCTACCCCCTTTGCATGCTTTATTTCATCTTATTTTGAGCCATGCACTTAAGCCTTTGCATTGGCCTTTGTTTGGCCTATTAGCCACTGAAATCCAGTGGATTTTCAGTGGCTAGCATGCTCTTTTAAGCACCAAAATCAGAGAGGAGTGACCCTCTCACCCCTTGTCTTGTTTACTAGCATTTTTTTTGGCCCAACAAAGGAGCCCTTATTTGCATGCTTCCAAGCCATATTTTAGGCCTTTTTTGGTGGGTTTTAGGACCTACATAGGCTCTGTCTAGAGCCCTTTTTTTCATTTTTGGTGTCCATCTTGCATGTGTAGAACAACCCTCTTCATAGCCTATCAAAGGAGCCTATCATTCTTGCATGCATAGACCATGTTTCAGTGGGTTTTTGGGCTTTATTTGGCATGTCATTCCCTTGAATTTTGCTGGTGTAGTGACCTTTTGAATGCTCCATGTACTTGTAGTGTAAATCCTCTTCACTAGCTTGTATTGCATGCTATTTTGGTCCTTGATTCTAGCACTTTTTGCCATGCCTTAAACTAATTTCATGCATGTTTTGGACTGCCTTAGCTCTATTTTTATGCCTCATGGTTAAATGATGCTTGCTATGCGTGGTTGTAGTTCAATACCCTTGCCTAGCTTTGAGTTTTGGAGCCTATTACATGCTTATGTTGAGGCATTCCCATGATTTGGGGCCATTGTGCATCATATTTCAGAGCTTATATGTATGCCATATTCCCATGTTTTTCACTCTTTAAATGCGTTTGAGAGTTGTGCATAAATGCCTCGTTTTTGGACCATTGCATGAGCTTCATTTCCATGCCTTTGAGCCATCATTTTAGTCCATTTTTCCACTTTCTTGGACCTGCCTAGGGTCTGTTTGGGGCTAGTTTTTCCATTTGTGCATTGCTTTGTGTACCTCTAGTGTAATGCGCTTCACTAGTTTCGGTATTCGGGCCATCTAGCATGCATTGTGTGAAGTGTTTACATGATTCGGGACCATCTTGCATCATTATTCAGAGCTGGAAAATGTATGATTGCATGCCATATTCCATCCCTTGCCAGGCTTTGGTAGAGTGGCATTTGATGCCTTAGGTTCGGTCCCTTGCATTTGTGCATATTCGCATGTGTTTTGTTGCCTAATTCCGTCATGTATGGCCACTGATTTGAGTGTGGCTGAAGCCTATTCATTCTAGTTTAAGTCCATCTTGCATTGTGTATGCCATGTCCATGTTGTCGTGTGCTTGATCGTTGCATTGCGTATGCCTTGATTATGTCTCCATGCATGTCCATCTTTGTGTGTGCATTGCATATGCCATATAGTTCATGTGCATTGTGTATGCCATTGATTATTTCATAGCATCGTGTATGCTAGTAGCATGTTTACATATCATCACTTGCATGTTTGCATCATGTAGTTGCATTTCACTTAGGTTGCATGTTAGAATTGCATTCATGCATGCCATGTGTGTTGCATTGTGTTTGGAGTAGGATTTAGTCCAAACACGGGAAACGAGGGACGTTTCGTACTCAAAGTGACGAAACGTGCCTCGATTCTCGGTCGTCGACACTCCAGATTACCCATGATGGAGTTTAGGCCTGGTTGTGTTCATTTGTGCATCCATTTCACATTGAGTCATGCAATTTGACTCCTCGGCCATCATACATCGAGATGCGTGATCGGTGGCACGAGGATCGAGGACTACACTCCCTAGAGCTTCTGCAATGATGGGGAGAATGGCCATGCACACATATGTTGAAAATACTTTGCCATGCACATTTCTCGCTCTCTGTTGCAGCAAACTAGAAACCAGCAGCAAAAACTAGTCAGCAGCCTTTCTAGAGCTTTGTACAGTATTCCGGGACCAGTCGCAAACAGTGGCAAATCGGGGCATTGCGATGGATTTCCTGACAAGGTGACTCGAGCATGCATGCATCCCTATCATTCGGAACAGAGCTGTGGCAATCCGTTTTTGTTTAATTTGCACGCTTGCTTATTTATCTTAGTTAATTTGTTAACTAATTAGGGTTGTGTAATAATTAGCTGTAATTCGTTATTCTTTCGATTGTGTATTATTTATTCAGACCCTCCGAGAGAGGGCAATGTTGTAATAAGTGTGCGTGTGTGTGATGTATGTCTTCCAACTCCACGTCTTTTTCCCTTTTATGTACTAGCTTATGATGGTTAGTTTAGGGCATGTTTCAATTATCATCTATATGTTCACATGATTGCATTCATTCGTTTGTATTGCATGCACCAGGCTCGGCGCATCATGCTAACTGTATTGTATTTCAATTTCGAGTTGAATACGTGTATCAGTTGTTGCATTTCATATGCCATTTTAGAATAGCCTATCTTAGTTGCATTTTTGCATGTGTTGCATTAGGCATTTCAGCATGGTTAGGATTCATGCATAATTTCTAATTAGCTTCTTTCTTTATCTTGGAGTACTTGGTAAGTATTTATGCTTTAGCATCCTTGCATGCATGTGAGTGACTGCCATGATAGCATGCTTACCATGAGGCTATTTGCTTATGTGATATAACTGCCTGAATGCCTGTGGGTGAAGGTTGGGTTATTTGAATTGGAACAATTCACCAATTGAGAGTTTTAAGCCCACTTGAGAGTGGCAAAATCATGTTTTCTAAGCCCACCCGAGGGTGGCAAAATCCACGTCTTAGCCTACTTGCAAGTAGCACCATCAAACCATTTTCAAATAAACAAACATGAAATGTTTTGTTCCAACTCAAACGATCCAGTCTATACTTGTATATTGTGTGCATCACATAGTAATTCTAGGCTAATAACCGGAATAAGAGCACATAATGTTTTCAAAACTCGATATCATGTTTAGTAGTGGCCGATCTTTGATCGGGCGAGTAGGGGTGCTCACGAAGTGACCTTTCCCAATCGTACCCAAGTTCTCGAGCCGAGGCAACTTTGGTGATGACGGACACGTGGCCTTAGGCAACGAGTCAGGGTTTCCTAAATTCCCCAAAATAAAATATTTAAGTGGCAACTCTGTATCTGGCAAAGCAATCCATGTTTGGCACTTCTTTCAAAAATTTGTTTTCAAAATGATTTGCCGGATTTGAACTTTTTGATGATTCATCGGTCTTGCATTGCACTCTGCGAGATTAGATACAGGATCGTGACATTGAGTCCTGAACCGTAGTGAGCCCAATAAATAAAATGGGAGATTTTTTCCCGAGACGTTCGGGAATATCTACAACACCGTAGGATTATACTTGCTGAGAGCATTGGTGACCCTTCCCCAGGTGAGTTCCTATGATTGGGGCAGAGCTGGCCTCGCCACTCTATACGGCTATATGAGCTCAACCTCCCGCCTAAGGGAAGACTTGATCAGAGGCTACTGGCGAGCTTGGGAGGTACACATCTCAGTTCCCTCTTTGCACTTTCTATTTTCTATTTAGCATGTCCTGATTTGTATCTGTTCAACACATGTTCTTTTTGTTTTGCACTTTCTGCATATGTTTATGCTGTATGCTTTCTACTTTGCATTTTCTGCATCTGTTCATATTCATTGTTGGTCACATATCACTGTACTTTCCTTATAACTATGGGTGCATGCTTATTTTCCGACTCTGGCCCCAGAGCCCGTAGTGGAGCGTCCATCGACAGTTCCCTATTCACAGAGATATGACGGTCGGCTCCACTGTAGGACCCGCGAGCCCTTCTCATTCTTCAGGCACTATTTTGACACGGTAACTGCTTATGAGTTGACCTAAGACACAGTCATTTTTGTCTTATAACTATTTTGATTCACATATTAGCAACTGACAACGGCTAATAATCTGTTCACCTTCTACTTGCAGATCACGTGGCAGCCATGGGCCACGATGCCAACAGGGATCCTGGGCTAGTATAATATGGCCTAGAGCATTTCTCGTTATCGCATTCTACTCGAGGGCCCAGTTTGCCATGCCTGGTTCCTGGGCAAGCAAGTCATGTGTCAGACCATGGGCTTGCCTACTCTGATCATACCAATGGCACCGCCAGAGTCCATAAGGTCAGCAGACAGCCTATTTGCTAAAAAATTCATTCAGTTCATGATGGGCTTGGAGGTAGACTACTTCCAAGTCGAGGGTGATTATACAGTCTTCATTCAGACATATCTTATGCCACCTCTGACCGGTGTTTGTGGGAGTGAGGGAGTGAGAGCTCCTGCTATGAGGGCAACGACTAGGGCAATTAGGGTGACCAGGGCCTGTGGGGGAGCGACTTCTTGGGCGAGGCAAATAACTGGTTGGCCAGAGCTTCCCACTACACTTACATGTTTGCGGCATACTGGGGAGGCTTATTAGATCCCTATTGAGCCTGCACCAGCCGGGCATGAGCTTGCCGAGGTTCGAGGCCCGACTCCAGTATGTAACAAAATTTATGTTTTGCACGCCATATTTCACTTCAGTTATGTTTATAGCACACTAATCACCTCAACGCACTTGCAGGCATATATAGAATACACCGGGGATGCTTTCAAGTTGGTGGTTTCCCTGATGGCGATGGTGTAGAGGCGTATGGGCCTGTTCAGTCTCTACGGTATTCAGGTAACTTTCTTCAGTTTACACTTCATGCTATCAGTCTTTCTGCTGATACACTAGTATTTCAACCGTAATATGTTCCACATTGCAGTGATCTAATACACTACATCTGATACATTACACTCAAATACTACATTCATACACTGTACTTGCACATTGTATTTGACTTCTGCCTACACTCATGCTGCATACCATGCTTATATTTGATACATACACTGAAACTGATATATTGAAAACTGTCTTTTACAGATCCCAGATATACTGGGTACACCAGCGGAAGTAGCACCAGGACCAGTAGTACCTCCTCCAGCAGTAGGGAGGAGAGGAAAACAGGCCCCAACATGTAGCCAAGGCAAAGCCAGGGGCAGCCGAGATAAGAATGGTCCTTTAGAGCCCATTCTGAACGATGACGAGTGGCTCTGAGGAGGCAGTGAGTCCATAGTCTGAGTCCTCTGAGAGTGGAGACGACGACTGAGCCGGGTTCTGAGGCAGAGAGCGGCGATGATTCTGGTTTCGATTTGGCATCTAGTTCAAACAGTGGTGTAGATGAAGAGAACTCTAAGTCCCCACTCAGAAGAGGACGAAGAGGACCTCTCAAGCCTGAGATGGTTGGCGCTGATTTTCTGTATTTTTGCTTAGTGTCTTTTGTTAGTAGTGTTAGCACATTGTACAGTTTTAGACAGCTTTTATTTTCTTTGAAAACTTGTACTGCATTTTTGTAAAAACAACCATGATCAGAATGAAAACATGTTTTTATTTAAAAAAGTGTTGTATTTTGTATCATGAGCACCACATTACATGAAAACGAGATTGATTTTGATAATGAAACCGAACACTTGTATTGGCATGACATTTTTAATTGGATAATGAACCAACCAATACTTAACAAACAAAGTAATACAACTCGATAATCAAAATAGCAACAACTCGATAAAAAACAAAACAACTTGATACACAACAAAACAACTCAATAAAAAAAACAAAACAACTCAACAAACTTGCTAGAACTAAAAGGACTCAAAACAATACCTTAAAATGTATAAAGAACAGGACAAAGCACATACTTTCAGCATTCCCAGGACGTAGGTGGTCGGCAAGCTTGTCAAAATGATTGTTAGCCATGAATAGAGGCTGTCGGCCACCAGTGGTGGCCGGTTAGCTACCAAAGTGGCCTGTCAGCCATCAATGTGAGGAACCTCCAGATTGCTGCCACTTGGCTTCCACTCACTACCTTATCTTCTACAAAAGGTTGAGCTTCATGATTTCTTCATTTCAGCTACAAATTCTTCACAAAATGGAGCCATTTTTTACCGAAAAACTCTCGAATTGGATTGCAACTTTAGATGGCTCGAAAAAGTTGAATTTTTGGGGTTTTAGCATAAACACACTTTTCCCGTTGAGTCATTCTCCGCTTTGTTTTTCATTTCTACATGCTATGGCTAGATGTTGGAACCCAATTACACACATCTTTAGTTTCGGGGGACAAGAGCTATACCCGACAATCGAAGAATTTCAAGTGCTAATGGAGTCTCGGTGCATTGAATAAATCTTGCCCCAGTCCTGTTTTGGTCACATCCAAGCTTTGGGCCAGATGTGCGGCCTTACTCTACATGAGGCTCGATCCTTAGTTCACAATGGAGAGCTGGACATTCCCAGTTTGATTCATCAATTTTCTGACGCAAGTAACCAAGGTGACCTTCTTTGGCGGGGTTTTTGACAACATGCCCTTTGTTTGTGCATGTTAGCACATTTCCTCCTTGCCTCTAGTTTCGGTAGATCTAGTATTCGATTAGTCGAAGTTGCCTAAGGTTTGAAAGTGGGAAAGAGTTGCTTTGGTTTGGCGTTGGCCGAGACTTTGATGGGCTTAGGAGCCTTTCATTGGTGAGAGACAAGCAAATTCGCGGGAAGTCCATTACTTCTTCAGGTAATGTTTCCCATCATTTCTTATATGTGTTTCTCACATCACTCGGCATTCATGATCTATTTTTCTCTCAAAGCCCTTTTCTCACTTTTCTCTCAACATACACCTCTCTTTTCTTTAATCCCTATTTTCTTTCATCCCTTTTCAAATATGGCTTATGGACAAACTGAAGGTAGTGGACTCTTGCCCCACATACTCAGCCCGAGCATACTTTTTTCGTCAATAGCTAGTTGATTTTTCGAATGAAGGATAGTGGTGCCATTGGATGTGTAACAGGTCTGCTGCTGACATTGCTTGGCGTTGCCCCTGGCTTAATCTAACCGAAATGAGCTACAGCATGGCTCGACAACCTGGCATTGAGTTAATTGGCCTGACTCATTGTGTATTCCACTTTCCGTTCCGATTCAGGCGTCAATTTGGACATGATCAGGCTTGCCCGTCCGAGGCTCACATTTGGCTACGTACCTCACTACCTGGAGGATGAGAGAACTTCGAGCTCCTGCTCTTAGTTTCAGCTGTGCCCTTTCTGATGAGTGCCTGACTTGGCTTGAAGATGAGGCACAATCCAGGCCCACTTTGACATCAAAGGCTTCCACAAGCATAAATGGGGGACGCAGGAACACCTCACTCATCTATGCCCCCTAGTTTATTACTTTGATCTTTACTTTTCAAGTTTTATGCATGTAATAAAAGAAGCTTTGATTTGTATTGAGAATTGGAGAACTTTGTATTGAAATCAATGAAATTAAAGTTATGAGCACTGAAAATTTTCCTTTTGGTCCAAAAATGGTCAAAGTTATAAAAGGTAAAATTTGAGCAAAAATCAACTTTTATTAAAACTTTTCAAAACCATTTTCGATAAGGATCACTACTTGACACACACAGAATCTATCCTCGAGATGTACAACCTCGAATCCGAAGATCACAAATTGCCCCTTGATTGAATAGCACCACTCAGTACTGTAACCAAACACATGGATAGGACAATTGAATCGGAGGTGTTTACGGCTGAACTTTAAGATGAAGTTGCCTATGTATCCCAGAGATGGGAATCAAGCCTTATGTACTTCGGTTCGGGTCTACTTGAGTATTAACTCTCTCCTTTTGCACTCTAACTTTTGCCATGGCCGTCCTTTAGGGTTTTCAACCTTGCGAGCTCAGTTTTTCTTTTTTTTCAATTTTTTGTGCTCTAGATTTTGCTTAGGTCGCCCTTCCGGGTTTTCAGCCTAGCGAGCCTCTCAGGGATAATATTTCTTTAAGTTGTCCATATTGATCGGTTGGGAAAATTCTAGGCCATCCAAGTCCATGAGAATAACAGCTCCACCCGACCAGATAGTTTTGATGATATAAGAACCAGTCCAATTGGGTCTAAACTTGCCCCTAGGGTCATGAATGGGAGCTCGGTTGTCTTTCAGCACCAAATCCCCTTCTTTGAGTTTCCTGGACTTAACCTTCTTATTAAAAGCCCTAACAATCTTATGTTAATAACCCTGAACATGGTACAGTGCTTTCATTATTCTCTCATAAAATAGCATCAGTTCTTCGAACCTGCTCTGCTACCAGTCTGCCTCTGCTATCTAACATTCAGCCATAACTTGTAGCAACGAAACTTTTATTTCGATCGGCAGAACAACTTCCATCCCATAAACAGAGAGTAAGGAGTTGCCCCAGTAGACGTCCGAATTAAAGTCCTATAACCCCATAGTGCAAATGGAAATTTGTCTAGCCAGTCTCTGTAGGTCTCAACCATCTTCTACAGAATATGCTTGATGTTCTTGTTGGCGACCTCAACAGCTCCGTTGGTTTGTGGCCGGTGTGTGGATGACTTTTGAAAAGCCACGTTGTATTTCTCTAACAAGTCAATCATTTATTTCTTGAAATGGGAGCCATTATTTGAAATAATCTCGTTTGGAACTCCATAATGGCAAATGATGTTGTTTCGGATAAACTTAGCCATATGCGCTACCTTCAACACTGCATATGACTGAACTTCCACCCACTTTGTGAAGTAATCAATTGCCACCAGAATGTATTCATGCCCATTTGACCCTTTCGGTATGACTGCACCAATGACGTCAATTCCCCAGACTGAGAAAGGCCATGGTGAAGTCATGTTGTACAGCTTTGACGGTGGAATATTCATGCGATTGGCATGAATTTGGCATTTGTGGCATCGCCGTACAAAACCAATACAATCCTCTTCTATAATAGACCAATAGTAACCTTGTATGAGAATCTTCCGAGCTAACATTACTCCGTTTATGTGTGCTCCACACTCTCCCCCATGGATGGCCTCCATTAGGCACTTTGATTCCTCTACGTCGACACATAACTTTTGCATTTCCAAAGGACCCCTCTTGTATAGTTTACTTCCATAGATGATAAATTGAACGGCCATCCGCCGTATTGCCCTCTTATCTTTGGCATTCGCCCCTAGTAGATAAACCTCTTTTTTCTAAGAAGTTCTAAATATCATAAAACCAAGGGTTTTGATCTTACACTTCATCTATTACGATGATAGACTCGTAGGTCGGCGTATATCTCTGCTCAATAATGATCGGACGCATTCGGACTCCGAACGGGATGTCTATCATGGAAAATGGAGTTGATGAAGCGTTAGCAAACCTGTTGTTCTCTCTTAGTAGATACGTGAAGGTCAGCTTCTCAAACCTAGGAATCAGAACATCCAGGGTCTGATGATAAATCTTCATATTTTCTTCTTTGACCTTCTAGTCTTCTTTTGCTTGAGACACAACTAGGTTCGAGTCCCTAATGACGTACAACCTTTTTGTCCCTAGTTCCAGGTGGCTTCCAAACTAGCAATACATGCCTCGTATTCTGCTTTGTTATTAGATACCTTGAACCGAAGGCTAGGGGTATGTGGGAATTGTTGAGTGCTATCAGCAACACACCTATCACATACCCATATTGATTAGACGCTCCGTCAAAGTACATTGTCTAGATCTCTTTCTCGACTTGTAAAATAGCTTCATCTGGAAACATGTATTCTACCGCTTGATCCGCTTCCACTGGGTGATCTGCCAGGAACTCCACTACGGCTCTTCCCTTGATAGACTTGCGAGTAACATACTTCAAATCAAATTCAGAGAGGAGAAGCAACCAACAGGCTAGCCTACCCGTAAGCGTTGGTTTCTCGAAGAGATATTTGATGGGATATAATCTCGAAACCATAATTACGGAGTGAGCTAACAAGTAGTGTCTCAACTTCCTGCTAGCCCATACCAAGGCTAGTGCAACCTGAGCCAAGTGCCCCTACTCTTACTCATCCTCTGGGCCAAGTGCCCCTGCTCTCACTCATCTTAGTCTTCCTACACTAACAGTTGAGGAAGTGATGGCTGCTCAAACTGATATTGAGGCCAACCACTACACGTTGAAGTCGTGTATGGAGATAGTGGCCGCGGTCACTAACTTGTCTCACCGTCTGCAAAACAAGACGTGTGAGGTACATCGGGTTAACGCCCAACTCACTCTGCTTCAGCATATGTATAAGGATGCGCGAGCGGAGATTTGCGCGCTGAAGGCGGAGAACAAAGAACTGAAATGGAAGGCTACCTCTATGGAGAATAAAAAGGTAAAACGACAAACCACTTGTATGGCCCGGTTCGGAGCGCCGTCGTATCTTGCCTTTGATGGTCGGCGAAGAGTTAACTCTCTTGGTGAAAACACTGAGGCAAGGCCTTCTCTTGGGGAACACACTGAGGCAGGGCCTTCGAAGGTCTCCCAGAACGAAATTAAGATGAAGAAAATGGCGGGAGAGTCAAGCAAATGAGGTCGGCGTATGGCCGTTTGCTGAAGGTCGGCGTATGGCCATTGCCGAAGAAAAAAAAAGAACAAGATCCCTCTCATTTTTTTTTCTTTTCTTTTTTCTTCTTTTTTTTTTTGTTTTTTTGTTCTTTTCTAGGCTTTTTTTTTTTTCTTTGGAGTGGGCAAGTAGAGCTGCAACTCTTTTTTTTTTTTTTTTTTTTTGTGTTTTCGAGGTCTTTTTTTTTTTTTGAGTCTCTGTAATCGAGGATATCCTCCCCAGACTGCAATAAAATCAGTTTAGGTTCTGTATGTCAATGGCGTGACTGGCACATCACTCTGAATTTGAAATAATTTTGTTTGATTGAATTTGAGAATGATTAAATTTGAACGCTGAATTGGACATTGATTCCATACTGACCTAAATCAAAAATGACTTAACGAAAGAAAAACAAAGAAAAACAATCCAAACAAACTTATATACACTAACTGGTATGAATATCCTGACTGGTATGAATACACACTTATATACACTGAATAGTTGACTCGAGTGGCGGAGAAGACAGAAGCTCTAACTTGACTATGCCCCTAGTTCATTGCCTTGACTCTCTCTTTTTCTTTTTCTTTTTTTCTTGATTTTTTTGTAAAAATGTTTTGATCAACATGAGAGTTGGATTAGCATACTTATTCCATTTTCTGTTTTGAAATCATGTAAGCTAAGTTGTGAGCACTGAAAATTTTCCTTTTTAAAATCCAAAGAATGTTCTGGTTTTTGCAAAAATAGAACAATTTTTGAGAAAAATTAGTCAGCTTCATTCAAATTAATCAAAACCTATTTTTGCAAATGGCCACTACCCAACTAACATGGAATCAGCCATCGGGGTGCATAGCCCCAAACCAGATAACCCCGAAGTGGTTCTGTTGTAGAAATGGTGATAACCAAATCGAGCCGATTTGAACTGAATGAAGCCGAGAACTAAACCAAATCGAACTGAACCGAACCGGAGCCAAGTTGAATCGAACTGAATCAAGAAGACCGAAGACAAACCAAGAAAACGTAGATAGGACAACCAAGTCAACTAAAGATACACCAATCAAACATAGACGAAAGGAATGAGTTGAAAAATTATTAGGGTCGAACGTCAAGATGAAGCTACCTACGTATCCTAAAGATAGGAATCAAGCCATCGTAGTTCCGGTTAAGGTTCACTCGAATATTGACACTCTCCTTTTGTGCTCTAACTTTTGCCAAAGCTGCCCTTTTGGGTTTTCAGCCTTGCGAGCTTTTCATTTTTCATTTTTTTTATCTTTTTATTTTTCTATTTTTTCATCTTTTTTATTATTTTTATTATATATATATATATATTTTTTTACTCTAACTTTTGCCTGGGTCGCCCTTCCGGGTTTTCAGCCTAGTGAGCCTTTCAAGGGTTACTTTCATTTTAGCTTGTCCATGTTGATTGGGTGTGAGATCTTTAGGCCATCTTGAAGAACGACTGCTACACATGACCAGTAGATATGATGATGAAGAGACTAGGCTAATTAGGCCTAAATTTGCCCCTAGTGTAGTGGATAGGAACTCGACTGTCCTTTAGTAATAAAACTCATTCTCTCACATTTCGGGATTTGACTTTCTGGGCGGTCTTCATTAGGAAATAATCTAGTTTTAAATTTTTTTGATCGCATCCAGCCTTCCTAGTTCAAGGGCTGCTTCAAATCTAAATCACATCTGACCTTATTCCCTATAGTTCAAGGGTCATTTCCAATCTGAATCACAAGCCCTACATAGTTCTGGCTAAGGTTCACTCGGATATTGATACTCTCCTTTTACGCTCTAACTTTTGCCAAAGCCGCCCTTTTGGGTTTTCAACCTTGCAAGCTTTTCATTTTTCTTTCTTTTTTTTTTTTTTTTTTTTTTGTGCTCTAACTTTTGTCTGGATCACTCTTCCGGGTTTTCAGCCCAGCGAGCCTCTCAGGAGCGGTACCTTATTGCCCCTAGTTCAAGGGTTGCCTTCATTTTGGGATATGTAAGCCTCACACTTTCGCCACTAGTTCAAGGGCTGTTTCAAATCTGGAATCACATTCGACCTTATTGCCCATGGTGGAAGGGCTGCCTCCATTTTAATCACACCATGGCCCCTAGTTCAAGGGCCATCTTGTAGACGCGCCCGCGGAGGGGGACCTCGCTGCTACAGTTTGGACTCGCGATTTTTGTTGTCGCGGTTCTTAATCTGAACTAAAGAGTCCAAATCTGGCAAATCGTTTTGAGAAACAGATTTTTGAAAAAGTAGTGCCAAACATGGACTGCTTTGCCAGATACAGAGTCGCCACCTAAATATTTTTTTTAAAATGGGGAAATTTAGGAAACCCTGACTCGGTGCCGAAGGCCACATGTTCGTCATCACCGGAGTTGTCTCGGCTCGGGAGGTTGGGTACGATCGGGGAAGGTCAGCTATGAGCACCCCCTTTCGCCCGGTCCGAAGACCGGCCTCTACTAACCATGATATCCGATTTTGAAAACTTTACGTGTTCTTATTCCAATTGTTAGCCTAGAATTATTATGTTATGCGCGCAGCAAACAAGTATAAACTAGATTGTCTAATTTGGAAATAAGCATTGCATATCCGTTTGTTTTGAAAAGCGCTTTGGAATTTGCTACTCGCAAGTAGGCTAAAATACGGATTTCAACGAGTTTTTCCAACTCAAACAATCCAACCTCCACCCACAGGCATTCAAAACAGTTTATCTCATATAAGCACTTAGCCGCATGGCAGGCATACTGTCATGGCAACACTCACATACATGCGGGATGCTAAAGCATAAATACTTACATCGTACTCCGTGCCAAAACAGTAAACTAGTTAGCAAACATGCATGTCCTAGTTCATGTTTGTCACGACCCAAACCCGGCCCTATGGGTTTAGCACCGTAACCGGCCAGTAATCCGAGATTACCGAAGGCCTGCTTAACAGTAATACAGTAAAACAGAGTACAGGGCCTGGCGAAAGCCAATACAGTAATTAAACAATGTCCAATGAGCTGTGACAGTCTGTATGCCAAAAAGATTTTTCATGCATTCATACATATACAAACAGTACAGTCTATACAAAATTTACAGTCACACAGTACAGGGACCTAATCCCTTGATAACAGTACAGTTAGTAACTGACAGTCTATACAGTAATCCAAACAGTAAGGAGACAGACGGGGGAAAAACAAAACGCCCCAAAGCCATAGCATGGCAACGCGGAACCTCACAGTGAGGCACAAAGGCTGGCTTGACAAAACTGGAGTAACCCTGACGCCTCTAGCCGCGGTCTGGTGCCTGTACACCTACATATATATATGAGCAATGAGCTAAAGCCCAGTGAATAACATAATGCGTAAAGAGGTTTAGAATAAATGTCCTTACGGTAATGAAAACAGTTCAATTCAATCAGTATTTCAGTTGTTCAGTACAGTAAACAGTCATATGTGGTACATCCATTAGCATAACAGTAACAGTAGGTCTTAAAAGACCGAACAATAATGATGGCCATCAGTCAGTAAACAGTAGTGGCTCCACGAGGGAACCGACAGAGATCTCTGTAACAGTAACAGTAACAGTAAACAGTAAGTACTAAGGATGCCACAGTACAGTTCAGAAATAAAGGACATACATTTTTTCAGTAATACCAGTTCAGTAAACAGTTCAGTTCAGTATTCAAAAGATATCAGTTGAACATATCTTTACACAATTGTTACTCACAGAGTTTGGGCTACGGTATGCTAGAGCGTGTCTCCCCAGTCGCCAACCCTACACAGTTCACAGGTTGAACACACTAAGCTACACAGTTGGGAAATATCATAACTTAATCCCTAATTTGCCTTGGTGTGTTCTACAACGATATCCTCATCAAGATGTCTTAAACTAGGCCTAAGAATGCCTAGGATGGGATGAGGATGCAAAAATACACTTAGAAAACATTTTGCAAACTTTGCTGAAAATAGGAGCCTCGCTCGAGCGAGACTTTCTTAGCTCGAGCGGAAGTCCAAAATCAAAGGCTTCGCTCGAGCGAGGAATCCTTCGCTCGAGCGGTCTGTCGAAACAGTAAAAATACTGGATGCTGTGATTTTACGCGCGATGGTCGCTCGATGGTCGCTCGAGCGGAGCCCTGGACAAAGGTGCTCGCTCGAGCGGGGAATCCTTCGCTCGAGCGAGAAAGCCAAATCTGGAATTTCCAGATTTGCCTCCAAGCTCAAACCAAGCATTCTACCACTCCAAACTCGACCTCTTGGGCCCAAATTCTGGAAAACATAACTAAATTCAATGTACAACAAGTTTCAAAGCTCAATTTATGAATTCAAGCCCCAAAGGTGAGTCAATTAAAACCATATTCAAACCCATTTTCAAGAATATGAAGAACATGCAAACATGCATGGATTCAAACCAAATTCAACCTTCAAAGCTTGTTCAAATGGACTCATTTCTTCAAGAACATGATGAATTCATGGAGTATGACCAAAAGATGGACATGCATGTGAGGAAACATGGACTTACAACCTCAAAACTTCAATATATGTACATGCATGCAACAATTAAGCTTCAATTCAACAACAATGAACCAAATCATGACTTAGTTCTACAATGAAGCATGAATCATGCAAGAACTAGCTCAATGACATCATTAAGATGATGAATGATCTACCTTAGGTGTAGAATTAGAAGTGAGGGAGCTCAAATTAGTAGTCAACCTTCAATTCTTCAAGTAATTCTAGCCAATTCACAATGAAGCAAGTTGAACTCAACTCTTCTAGCTCCTCTCTCTCTCTAAGGTCGGCTAGAGCACAAGGAATGGGCTGAGGAAAATGTTTTTGGCTCAAGTATAATGAGCTCAAGGTATAGAGGTAGTGGCCCACTCAAGGGCAAAACGGTAATTAAGTCCAACTCTTTAATTGGCTTATTTTAATCTAATTTAATCATACCTAATCAGTTTTCAAATAATTATACCCTAAAATCACATTAATTATGAGGATCATAAAACACTAATCAATTCCGGATTCGGCCGCCGATAAGGCCTTCAATTAGCAGTTTAAACATATAACACGAACAGGTCAAACAAACAGTCAACAAATAAAATGCAATTCAAACAGATGTATTCGTTCAATTCAGTTTCAATTTCGGTCAGTCAGTTCCGTACTTAGCATGATGTGCCGAGCCTGATGCATGTCAACAAATGCATGAATGCACGCATGCATAGCATAAGGTATGCTAAAATAAATGTGCCCTAATCTACCATCATAAGCAGGTAAATAAAAGGGAAGAAAGAAGTGGGGTTGGAAGACATACACACCACCCACACACACTTATTACAGATTTGCCCTCACTCGGAGGGACCAAATAAATATTACAAATTAATTAACTACGCAGGCTAATTAATAATTACAAATTAATTAATTTAATTAACAAATTAAATTAAGCTAAGAAAACAGATAAACCGCCTCGGGAAACGCGCCGCCATGCATAGGCTGCCTCTGTTTTCCTTCCTTCACTCCTCTGGAGGCTGTCAAAACCTCAGGACTGCATCCCTGGACACTGGGGAGTGCCACCGGCTGAGTGGAATTACCACCGGCAGTGGTGTGTGGCCATCGGCACAAAATGAAGCTGTCGGCAGAGTAATTGTTGCCGATCGGCACCTTACACTGCCGGTCGGCAGAGTGTTCCTGCAGAATCTGCAAATGACAGCAACAGAGGGCAAGGCAAAGCATGGCAGCACAATTCAAGGCATATATGCACCAACCATGTCCCTTATCATGATAATGACTCAAAGGGGCATGTGCCTCGATTCTCGGACCGCCAATCACGCATTTCCATGCATGATGGCCCGAAGAACCAAGTATGCAACTTTGATTTCAAATGCATGCAAACCAAATCAAACCAAAGTCCTAATCCCTATCACCAAATCAAGGGGGCAAGGAATGCATGCAAAATGCAATGCAACCTAAGCATACAAGCTAAGGATGCAACATGGCATGGGGACAAGCTTATGCAAGCATACAAGCATACATATGGCAATGCAAATAGATGGGAAGATGGACTTAAACATGAATTAGGCAGCTCTAAATAGGCCTAAAACAGTAGCCATAATGCTAAAATGAGGGGCCAAATACACATGCACACATACACATGTTGAAAGGCCAACACTTGGGCACAAGTTGAACAACCCTCAAACACATTTGAAAGGGGGATCATGGACTAATTAGCATGCAACATGAGCTCTAAAAATGCATGTTAGGATGGTGCCAAACCAAGCAACAAAATCAAGCCAAACATGCAACAAATAGTCCAAGTGTTCAAAGCAAACCAATGGGGCATTGAACTACACTTAGCAAGACCAAACATGGCATGGACTAAATGACTAAAAACAGAATTTTAGCACATAACATAAGGCCCAAAAGACCACTTAGATGGCATCTAAATGACTCAAAAACAAAGGCATGCACAAATGGTCAAAACATGGAGCATGCAACACATGCTTCCAAAGCATCAAAGAGGCATGCAAGGCAATCAAGCAAGCATGAAAATGGGACTGAAATAGCTTATAGGGTGGTTCCAAATCACCAAAACAATGCAAAGATGCCATGCTATACATTCATATGCTCAAGGCCAACAAGCCTAAATACAAAGGAGCTATATGATGCATGCCAAATTCGACCCAAACAACCTAGGACAGACCTAGAACATGGCAAAACATGCACAAAATCTTCACAAGACTAAGCCTAAAACATGCTCCAACAAAGGCTAACAACCTAAGACATGTTAAGGCATAACAAGGCATTACAAGGCAACTATGCTAAGCATGCATGGAGTACCAAAACCAATTTAAAATCATGTTATATTATGGATATATAAGCATGAAAAAATAGCCTAAACATGCTCAACACACACTCAAGCATAATGCTCTCTCAAGAGGCCAAAACATGCCCTTTTCAAGGACAACAAGGAGAGGGGGTGGCCCTCTCCTTCTTGGGACTTCAAGGCATCATCTTTACCACTGAAATCTCTCAAGATTTCAGTGGTGAAGAGACCCCAACACCAAAATCCCGGAGCTAGCACAAAATGGCTCAGAATGAGGCCTTTCAAGGCCTAAGGGGGGTCACCCACCCTCAAACAACAAAACACTCTTAATAAACAATAAAGAGGGCCTAAAAACAGAACTTTTTTGTATTATACAATAAGTACAAAAACAGCTCTAAGATAGGTAGAAAATCAATGCAAAAATGGAGAAAAAGGAGACTAGGTTCTCACCCTTGAAGACCCCTTCACAAATGGTGCTCCAATGGCCTCCTTTAGCTTGAATCCAACACCAAAACTTCAAAATCAGTCCGTTAGAACCTCAGTTCCAAGAGGAAGGTGAAACACTAGGTGTTTGTGTGCAATAGTAAGACACAAAACACCTAGTGCACAAAAGATAGGGAAAGAGATATAGGATGTGTATCTAACTCAAACCCTAAAACCAGAGCTTAACCATGGCTGTTTTTGCTCTCAAAATATCTTAAGTCTCTAACCCTCCTAAGCCAAGAGAGCTCTCCTCTCTAAATGGCACTTTTTGTCTTGCAAAGCTTACAAGACAAGCTTCATAAGAGGGAGATCCCTCCATACACGTGTATGGAGGGGAGAAAAAGGCAAGACAGCTGTCTTAAAATATCTGCAAAAGCAGATGCACAGTAATCGGCCGGCCAAAAATGCCATCTTGGCCAAAAAGAGTGCCGGCCGGCACTAAAAAGTGCTGACCGGCGGCAGCAAAAACCAGCCGGTGGCCTCTAGCCACTGCCGGTGATGGGTGGGGATGGTCCACAAGCCCTACCCTGCCCTTCCAAGGCAAAACACAAGTGTTTGGTGCAAAACCAGACACTAAACGGTCGAGTTCGGAGATCCTGAGGCAAGGCACGCGAGCCGAGGCCTCCGGGAACTCCAAACGAACACAAACATGGATAATCACCGAGTGTTCCAAGCGGTGACGTCCAAGTCTTGAGGACGGTCAAAAATGGGGTGTCTACACATCTCTAAACTGAATCACATTCGACCTTATTGCCCCTAGTTTAAGGGCTGTCTCCATTTGAATCACATCATTACCCCTAGTTCAAGGGTTGTTTCCATTTGAATCATATTCGACCTTATTGCCCCTAGTTGAAGGGTTGCCTCCATTTGAATCACGTTATTGCCCCTAGTTCAAGGGTTGTTTCCAATTCAGCTATGCGAGCCTTACACTTTGGTTAATCATTGACTATTTTGAATCATGGTTTGAAAGCTAAGGAGCTAAGGAGGTCGCACTTCAAGTCAAGAGGGATCCTATGCAGTATAATCAATTCTAAGTTTGTCTTCGTAGGACCACGCAAAAATATTTTTTTTTGAAATCTTTTCACAAAGTGACTAATCACTCGTACTCTTACGAAGACAAGTTAGAACCACTTTGGACCAAGCTAGGATCCTTCTCAGTACCCACATTAACAAAAATGATTTTATTCATCAAGGGCTTAGTACACCTCTCTTCTTCTCAATTGATCAAAACTTACAAATCCCGAGGAAATTCTTCCTCTTTGTTTTTATCAGAGTTTTGGAAAAAGTTTTGAAAAACTTTTGTCTATGTGATGATTTAAAGGCACCGAGAAGTAGGCAGACTCTATGGCATTTTTTTTTTTTTTTTGTTTATTGAAAAGAGACTATGACTCAACAATGACAACAGACTCAAAAGAAAATGACAAAGAAGACCTATATAGGACAAAAATGTCTAGGTTTAGCACTATCAAAATCAACAGACTCTGACTCACTAGAATGACTCGAGTCTGATCCCAACTCTACAAACTTGGTGAAATCAAACTTAGATTCAATACTCAATTCAGAACTCGGAATAAAATCATTTTCAATTTGCTAGTCAAAGTGTGGGCTAGCCACAACATTCAAAACAAAGCCCGTGTAATCAACAGGTGGTCACTCCCCAATTACAGAAATGGTCGAATATCCCACAAGTTTTATTTATTTACAGCGGTGCACTTTGTGGGATATGGGATTTTTTTTTTTTTTTTTTAAGCCATGTTTGCAAACTACCTTGCAAAAAAACAATGGGACCCCCAATGAGAATTTTAGCAGCATTTTGACTCAACTGATCACTAATTACTGCTAACTCATGTTGACACACTGAACTCAACCCAACAAACTGAAATGCTTGAACCATTTTTTAGAATTTGAGAACCCCTGTATAGATCCAATACATTGCACATAGCAAGAAAGAGAACAAACACCCTATGGACGGTAGAGTTATCCTGTCCTAACTTTTTGAAATGATCTAGGGTTCACTATTCAAACAAGTGATATCATACATCCTAAAAATGAGAGAGTATCCTGTCCTAAGTTGGAACAGTCACTAGAGCGTACTATATGCATTAGGTCAAATAGTCACAGAGAGTACCTCAGCAAGACTACCTAATATACCTCTCACACCTAACACTGAGAAGTGAAAGGAGAATCAAATGGTATGGCGGTAATCCAGATCTAAGGGTTGTGTTCCCAACATGGCAGAGCCCATGACCGGTCAGCCTTTTGGAAAGCTTTGTAGGCAAGCCTCCAGCAAATCGTCCAAGAATAGTAAATGGCAAACACAGGGACTTAAGCGCACCAATGCAAATGCAATACAAAGAACATATAAATGTAGATAAAAATTCATATCATAAATTTCAAGTCAAGTTCTCTGAATCCCTAGTAGAGTCGCCAGAAATTGTAGCTCGGCTTTCCGCACTCCCTTTCGGAAGAATGAAATAGCCCTTACAGTTCGGACTCCACTTGTTTTGGTTCTGAATTTGATTTCACAAGTGCAATGTGAAACAGTGGAAACACAAAAAGAGTCCAAA
Source organism: Camellia sinensis (assembly GCF_055761805.1). Lineage (NCBI taxonomy): Eukaryota > Viridiplantae > Streptophyta > Magnoliopsida > Ericales > Theaceae > Camellia > Camellia sinensis. The sequence continues at coordinate 102,524,456 of NC_138966.1, forward strand.
TTCGACAATTGTTTTTGAAAAATCGATATTTGAATCAAATGCCAAAAATGGACTGCTTTGCCAGATTCCAGAGTCGCCACCTAAATATTTATTTTGAAAAATTTAGAAAACCCGTGACTCATGCCAAAGGCCATTAGTCCATCGCCACCAAAGTTTCTTGGTTCGGGAAGTTAGGTACGAGAGGGGAAGGTCAATAATGAGCACCCCACTCACCCGATCAAAGATCGACCTCTACTAATTATGATGTGATTCTTATATACAATATATGTTCTTATTCTGATTATTTAATAAATCCTAAAATTTATTATGTGAAGCATACAAGGTATAGACTAGCTTACTCAAATTGGAACAATTCAATTTCATGTTTGTTTTTTGAAAAGGGTTTGAATTTGCTACGTAACAAAGTGGGCTTAATTTGCCACTTAACAAAGTGGGCTTAAAGTTTGTGAATTTGCTACTGCAAAATAGGCTTAAAACGTACATTCATTGAATCATTTCAATTCAAGCAACAAGCCTTCATCCACAAGCATTCAAGCAGTTTATCAATTAAGCAATTAGCCTTATGGTAGGATGCTAAACATAATAAGAAAATTATGTACAGGTGGGGTGCTAAAGCATAACAGCTCACATATTTACCGACGTCCCGCGAACAAGTTACAAAACAAAGTTAGAAAATATGCATGATTCCTAACTATACAACACGTGGGATATGCAATTACTAAGCTCGGCTACTAATATGGCATATGAAATGATTTGATCGCATGCGGTCTAAGCATGTATTCAAAGAAGTATTGATACGACAATGTGAATGAGAATGATGAACCGAGCCCTGGTACATGCAATACAAGTGGATGCAAACATGAAGCATGCTAAATTAAACATGATGTCCCTAATCTAACCATCGTAAGCTGGTAAATAAAAGAAAAAAATACGTGGGGTTGGAAGATATGCACATTATTACAAGTTTGCGCCCTCACGCAGGAGGGTCCGAATGAACTAGCTAGCTAACTAAACTACTTAACTAATTATTACAAAATTTGAATAAATAAGCTAGTTATCTAAGCTAATTAATTATTACAACAAGTAAATACTTAATTATGCTAAGCTAGTGAATTAAGTAATTATGATAATGAACTAATTTAAATAACTAGTTTAAGCTAATTAAATAAATACAATGCAAAGCTAATTAGCTCACTACATTAATTAATTAATTACTGAGTAACTAATTGAAACTAGGTAACTAATTAATTACAATATGAATTAGCTAATTCAATAGCTAATCTAATTAAATGACTAATCTAATGGCATAACTAATTAAATAATTACTCTAATTAAGTCGTATAATTAAATAATTATGACTAACTAATTAATTATTCTAGCTAATTATTACAAATTGGTACTAATTAATTAATTACACTAATTAATTAATTATAAAATCCTAATTAAACTAACTAATTAATTATAAAATTCTAATGAACTAATAACTAATTAACTACACTAATTAATTAATTATAAAATTCTAATTAATTAATTAAATTCTAATTGCCTAAACTAATTAATTACAACATTCATATAACATTAAAAAAAAAAAAAAAAAAAAAGGTTAGGGATCATGAAATTTTTTTAATGAAAGTGATAATGAAAGAGTTATGATCCTTAGATTACCTTGATTAGTGTATGGTACTTTATTCCAAGTATAATCTAAAAGTCACAAAATTTTCATGATTATTTTCATGAAATATTTTTCATGATACCTAACATTGCTGGAAAAAAAAATGATGCGTGTTCCATTAGCAGGTATTCCTCCGGTATATGCAAAATCCTTGTACCAAAGTGTATTGGTTGGTGGAGTATGAACATTGTTCCGAGCTCCACAACTTATTCGCATAGCATAGGGTGCATGTCAAGGACGCGAAGGACGAAGGACAGCATTCATCGGCCATGGCTGTTTGAGTGATGGTCTGAAGTGAAGCACCAAGATGAGGTGGAGGTGGTATCGGCGTGAACCGATGGTAGCCAAAGCTGCCGCGACGTCAATGGTAGCTGAAGCTGTGACCGCCGATTGTGTGCAAGGTGGCGTGGGTCTTTGGTGACGACGACGGCGCCTGGAGTGGCAGCCACGGGCTGTGAGCAAGCGGCGGTACAGTGGCGGAGCTTTGTTGGAGAAAAACAAGCTGGGTTTTGCCCCAGCTTCAGCACAAACTGCTCTCTTCTTCTTCTGTGTGTGTGTCAACGGATGGTTGTTATGGCGGTGCAGGTGGTCGGGTTTGCCGAACATAAAACCAGCTAGAGAGAGGGAGCTTGTGTTGATCATTACCATAAAACCAGCGAGAGAGAGAGAGTTTGTGCATGCGTGTATCTGTGCGTTGTTTTTGTTTTCAGCTCAGATGCTCTTTGTCTTCATGCTCCCCCGAGAGAGAGCTTCGTGAAGGTGCTGCTGCTGCCATTGATAAAAGACCACACTCATCATGGTTTAGCTTGGATGGCGGTTCATCTGGAAACTGAAAGAGAGAGATATAGTGCAGCTTTGAGCCCCGGAAAATAGAGTTGCCTAGAGAGAGCGAGCAGCTGCTGCCCTCACTTCATGGTTGTGAACTTCTCTCTACTAGTGTTGCTCCTCAACAGAAATGTAAGCATGAGAGAGGGAGAGAGAGAGAGAGAGGTCAGCCAAGGAGGCTGACCCCCCCCCCCCCTGTGTGTGTCTCTTTCTTCTCTATAAAAATCTCTCTCAAAATATATTTTTTAACCCACCCTCATGAACACCCTCCCAGCCCGCAGAGAGAGAGAGAGGGAGGGATATCTCCTGTGTGTGTATATTTTTTAGCCCCAATCAAAGATGCTTTGTGTGTCCCTCTTCTTCCATCCGAGAGAGAGATTAAGAGAGGGAGCAGCTCCTCCCTTTGTGTTGATGTGTGTGTGTGTGTGGGTGTGTTGTGTGTTCTGTCTGTAAGTGGGTTCTTCTCCCCCCCTCTCTCACCGGAATGTGCTATGTGTATCTGTGTTCTGTTCCCCCAGAGAGCTTCGGCCGAGAGAGTTGTATGTGTCGATACTCCACTCAATACCCCACTCGAGAGGGAGATAGATCAGCCCATGTGCCTTGTGTCTTTGTTCATCATTGTATTCTCCCACCATGCAAAAGAAATAATCCACCAAGGATCCTCTAGAGTGAAATTTTCTTAAAGTTTTCTAGAATACTATATTGTGTGGTTGAGATTTACTGGCAAGTCACATCAGAAAAATTGATGTGACTTGTCAGTAAATCTCAACCACACAATGTGATACTCTAAAAAACTTTAGGAAAAAATCATTCTAGAGGATCCTTACTCGAAATAATCACCATGCTGTGTTATCTCTTTTAAGACGAAATCTTTTTCCTCCACCCACCTGAACACCACTCACCGCCCTTTATTAGAACAGTAATATTAGATATCATGAAAAATTTTTCATAAAAAAAATCATGAAAATATTGTGTCCCTTGAATTATACTTAAAATAAAACACAATACACTAATCAAGATAATTCAAGAATCATAACTCTTTTATAATTATTTTTATAAAAAAATTTTCATCAACCCTAACTTTTCTCTTATTAAAATCTCTAAAAATATAATATCACCACCCACCGAATTAAACGCACTGAGAGAGATATATCTTTTTAAAAACCTCTCCACTTTATGTAAACATATATATATATATTATTTATTAAACGCACTGAGAGAGATATATCTTTTTAAAAACCTCTCCACTTTATGTAAACATATATATATATATATATATATATATATATATATAAATAAATTGAATTCAATCTTTTTTTTTATTATTGTTATTATTTTTTTTTTTTTGTATTTTGTTTTTATTATTTTCTATTTCTAAAATACATCACCTCAAAATATGTACACACACATTATATAAAAATATATAAAATTATAAAATATTACAAATTAATAATAAATTAGTGATATAAAATAATTTGGCCAAAATGGCGAGGTTTGGGATTAAAGTTTCAATTTGATTTTTCTGCTGAAAAGTTCATAAAATGGCATATTTCAATTTTCATCAGCGGGTGTTTAAAAAAAAGCGTTCAAGTCTTAGGACCGGTCAAAATAGGGTGTCTACACCCTTTCTTTCTTTGGACTTGACAATCACGTCGTCCACATACATCTCGACCTCTTTATGGATCATATCATGTAGAATTGTGGTTACAGCCCGTTGATAGGTAGCCCCGGCATTCTTCAGCCCAAACGGCATCATCATGAAACAGTAGGTTCCCCACAGCATAGTGAAGACAATTTTCTCTCTATCCTCTGGTGCCATCAGAATCTGGTTATACCCGAAAAATCCATCCATGAAGGAGAGCAATGTATGGCCTGCAGTAAAGTCCACTAATTCGTCAATGTGTGGCAGAGGAAAATCATCCTTCGGACTGACTCTATTCAGATCTCTAAAATCCACGCACACTCGAATTCTACTGTCTTTCTTCAGCATCGGAACAATGTTGGCCAACCAAGTTGGATGCTCAGATACTAGCAAGAACCCTGTGTCTATCTGCTTGGTGACCTCCTCTTTAATCTTCAAAGCCCAATCCGGGCACATTCTCCGCAACTTCTGTTTGATTGATCGGGCCTCGGGGTGAAGAGGGATCCAATGCTGTACAATCGCATGATCGATTCCAGGCATGTCTTCGTAGGACCACGTGAAAATACCTTTAAAATCTTTTAATAAAGCGACTAAGCGCTCGCGCTCCTTTAAAGATGGCGTGGACCCGATCTGGACCAGACGCAAACCTTTCTCAGTACCCACATTAATAGTAATGATTTCATCAATAAGGGGTTTTGCAAACCTCTTCTCCTCCCGATTAATCAAAATTTTCAAAACTAGAGAAATTCCTTTCTCATCATTTTCTTCAAAATTTTAAAAATCGTGATCAATGCAATAAACAAGAGGCACTGAGAAATACTCAGAATCTGCAATGGCATTCTCATTCAAAAGGACCAGCTCATCCAATTCCTCAGTTACAACCGACTCAAAAGAAAAAGAAAAGGACAACCTAGACAAAACCTTAGCATCCAGGTTATCAACCCTAGGAATATCGGACCTAGACTCAGAAGAACCGGAATCTAACTCCGACTCCGCAGACTCTGAGGAATCAAATTCTGGTTCACTACCCGACTTAGAACCGCTAGACATGTAGCCCTCCTCCAGCTACCAAATAAGGGATGGTACGTCAAATGCATTCAAGATGCTGTTAGAAGGGTTCGCACCCAATTGGTCCCCTATCATGGAAACGGTCATGTTATCCCTCACGCTCTCTGAGTTGATTTGAGGATTCGAAAGGAGACATGCCAGTGTTGCTCCTACTTCAAACTTGTTGCTATCAAAATCACTTTCTGTGCTCTTTGCAGCCTCAACAGTTAGTTTAGTCTGTTCCTCTATATCACTGTCTTGCAGCTGCAAGTCAAAAAATAATTCAAAGCCAGGAACCCTCTGTTTCTTAGAGTTGAACTAGGGTTTGGGGAAACCACAGAATGGGAAGTCATCTCCCTCCCGAACAAAATAACCATTATAGGTCGGTGCACAAGCTCGTAGCACTTTCCAATCTGCTTAGCTCTGGCTCTTCCTACCATCTCTTTCCTTTTGTTTACCTAGTCCTCTTTGGTGGGCGTATAGCCAAGACCAAAGGCATGCGGGTTATGTGGCATATCGGCCAATGCAGTAACGCCCTTCCGGCCACTTCTTCTAAATCCCATTCTGAGCATGTGCTATAGCTTGTTCATGAGGTATACAGATTAGGCGCTGACATACAAGCCCTCATTGATGGCCAAGATATTCTACAATGCCCGGGCTTCAACCAAGGTAAACCCAGAAAGGAAAACATCCTTTTCGCCATGCACGATCTCCAGCACAGGTGTAGTGACCTCTGGCAAAGAATGTATAGATGAATTCCCGAAGAGTATGGCTACTCCTTTTCCGTGGGGGTACTTTAGCATTTGTTGGAGGGTGGAAGAGACAACTTTCACTTGGTGCAACCAGAGTTGCCCAAGTAGTAAGTTGGATGTGGCCAGAACATCCAGGACATGGAACTCAATATCTTGTTGAGCTGGGCCAACCTGTACTCTAATCTGCACTGTGCCCATCACCTCTCTGCTTATATTGTCATACGCCAGGATCACCTGGGCCGTAGGCACAAAATCAGCCGATTTTAGACCAATAGCATAAGTCGTACGACAAGGACAGACGTTGATTGCTGACCCAGTATCGACCAATACCACTGTTATCCACTTTTCTCGGTACTCTACGAATATGTATAGAAGCTTGTTGTGTGCAGAGCCTTTTGGTGGTAATTCTTTGTCTTAAAAGGTCAAAGTTGAAGCAGCACCTCTTGGGAAGACTATTCCCACCAGTTATTCCAGGGTGGTGTCGATGGAAAACTTAGCTTTATCCATTGCCATCAGTACAGCCTATTTGTGCACTGGCGAAGCCATACGCAGACTCCAGATAGATATATCAGCTTGAATCTTCTTCAATTATTTCAGTACAGCCTGTTCCTCTAACTGCTTTTCTTTTTGTTTCTCAACTTCTTTATCCTTCTCAGATGCCTCAGGTTGGTCGAAATGTGGTGGTTTGAAATATCGGCCACTTCTTGTCATATGGTCGACTTCTTCCACATACCAAGTGTTGTCAGGAAGGTCTTCACCCCAATCCTCATCGGTATGGGCTAAGTGTAGGTCATCGTCATCCCACCAGACCCCTTCGGCAGCCGACAAGCACTCGTCCAGCTCCATTCAAATCATTATATTATCACAAACATTCCCCATAGGGTGTTGAGCTTTTCCAGCTTTCAGATCGTTTTCACTCATTTCTTGGCCAAACCGCTCCAGCGCGGCTTCTTGTTCTATATGTACAGTACTAACAATGCCCAGTTCCTGAGCCAATTATTCTTCACCAGTGTTTTTCGGTAGTTTACCCTTTCCATCAGCCATTCCAACCGTTATAGCGGTTCCTTCTTTCTGTTCTTCCAGCTTTGATTCAGTTCCCTCATCTCTATCGGGTTCATCACTTAGCCACCCAGAATTGTTTGTTGAGCCGTTCAGATCAAACCAATCAATATGCACGTCCCCTTGATCTTACTCATCAAAGAACTACAAATTATCTATATCCTTCTCCAGGTCGGCTAGATCATCTAATCCCTGACTTAGTCTATCTTCTTGAACTACACTGACCTCCATCCTAGTCGGCAACACCACTTGTGGCTTAGCTTGATCGATTGGCACGATATAGCAGTATGGGTTGTACATCCCCTCAGATAAGTCCTCAGAGTCCTTGGGCAACGGACAGACATTTTTCACCAAGACTAACCTCTCTTTATCTTCCACTGTCACCACCACTGGTTCGGGTTGGAGTGAAGACGTTCTCATCATGCACAAGTCTATGCTCTCAGGGATGAACAACGCTGGCTAGGGTAGGTGGGAATGGGTGATATATACACTGGGGTCATAAGGGACGGCCAATGTGTGGATAAGGTTTATATGCCGAGGTAGAGAGACTTGGATATGTGGTAGGAGAGGATTTGTAGTGACGTTTGGCTTTTGGGGTGGCGCTATCACCTTATTGTCAATAAGATCTTAAATCTCATGACGCAGCCTATAGCATTGACCAGTGTCATGACCGTGCTGTTGGTGAAAAGCACAATATTTGGTTAGGTTATGTCTCGAGGGGAGAGGATCAGGTAGAGGGTGAGGATCAGGTGGTTTAAGATACCCCTTTTTGATTAGGACCCCTAGGACTTTGGATAAAGGCATGTAAAGCGGGGTAAAGACACTTTGAGATCGGGCCTAGCCAGTTGAGGTTTGCGGAGATGTGTTAGAAGTGTTGGCGAACAGGTTGGCAGTTTTGGATGTGGTGGTGACCATGCTCACATCCGAAGGCCGTGCAGAGGTGCTACCGCTCGTGGTTGCATTGGAGCTGCATGTAAAAAGCCTCTTGGGTTGTTCCTTCTCATGGTCTATCAGCTCCTGTTTCATCACATCCTCAATTTGAACCCTTATTTCATGGAGCTCAGCAGATATAAACAAAGGCAAGACTATCATTTTCTATAATAACCTCCCTTACAAGTTAAGGACCACCATTCTGACAGCCTGATAGTCATCATAGAGGCCTTAGCCCTCCATTGAGTCACAAAGTCCGAGAAGCCTTCCTTTGGCTCCTGACGGGTCGTTTCAAGATCACGGGTAATGACCACGATCTGGGTATTGTAGGAGTACTATGCAATGAAGGCCTCGGCGCTTTCCTCCTAGTTCCATTTCACGTAGACTTCCAACTTTGCGTACCAGATGGTCGCTATGCCCGACAGGGTCCGGCCAAAAAGTGATAACTTCTACAGTCTAGTGAGACCCATTGGTTGTAGGATATCAAAGAATAACCATAGATGGACCATAGGATCCCTAGAGTCGTCGAACCAGTCTATATGCGGCATCTTGAATCTGTTCGGCAGAGTCACTGCAAAGTCTATGTATCCATCCTCAATGTCAGGGATTAAATTCACACCCTGTGTCTGCTTGAAAAGCTTTTTTAGCTTGTTGACCTTCGATGTAGTAGGGTCAACCTCGAATTCAAATGGCACCTCCATTTGGTAAACTGGTGCCTTGGAGGCCTGAGGTAGGATCGGATCTTCCGGAATGCCTATATTCTCTTGGACATTGACTGTGACCCTGGGTGCCGAAATTCCCGCTGGGGTGCATGGGATGCAGAGGTTACTGTCGGTTATGGTTGCTATTGCTGAAGCCTATCTACCACTTCTGCCTGGCGAGCTGTGACCATAGCTTGGCGGGCAACATCTAGCTGCATAGTCTCAATGGTCTGCTGGAGCTGACGAAGCATATCTTCCATGCTGACTGGGGGATGCTGAGCTATCAGAACTGGCGAATACTCTCTTTTTGGAGTAAAAGTAAAAGACTAGGCTTGACTGGGCGCAAGCGAAGTAAAAGGTGACTGCTGGATTGGTGAATTCTGCCTAATCCTCCTCCGTCTGGTAACCGGTGGAAGTGAAACAAAAACTGGCTGTCCCCTGACAAGATCCTTGGATCTATAAATCCTTCTCACACGGGTCCAGAGTGTTTGCAGGGTAACAGGATCGTTCGAAGCAATGGTGAAAAACTACCTTGCAAAAAAGAAATAAAGCAAAAGAAAACAAAAATCAAAAACCACAAAGCACCCTAGCTCAGACACAGACAACACGTGGTTGCAATCATAAGCTGGAGAATTGCACTTAATACTGATTTCTGCCCCAAAACTGATGCCCAAACTTGCAACTGATACATACATTCTTGTAGAGTTTCACTCTAAAAGCACATACCAGTTAAGTGAGAGCCAAAACACCCCTATGATGGGGTAGGTTACCTTTTCCTAGTTTCGTCAGGAACTAAGGTTCACTACTCAAGCAAAATGTTTCACACAATCCTAAATTTGGGTAAGCAACCTGTCCTAGTTTGGAACAGTCTCTATGGCTTTCGATATGCAACTAGGCCGATTGGTCAAAAAGCGTACCTCAGTATGACTACCTAATATACCTCTCACACCTAACATCAACAAGTGAAAGGAGGATCAAATGGTACAGCGATAGTCCAGATCCAATGGTTGTGTTTCCATCATGGCAAAGCCCACAACCGGTCAGCCTTTTGGCAAGCTTTTCTAAGCAAGCCTCCGGTAAACCGTTCAGGAATAGCAAATGGCAAACACAGTGACTTAGACGTACCAATGCAAATGCAAATGCAAATGCAAAGGCAAAGAAACACATAAGCGTAGATAAAAAAATCATATCATGAGTTCGAGTCAAGTTCTCTAACTCCCCAACAGAGTCGCCAAAAACAATAGCTCGGCATTTTCACGCCCCCTTTCGAAAACTCAAAAAGAAACCCTACAGTTTGGACTCTTGCGATTCTGAATCTAATCTCACAAGTGCAACGTGAAATTGATAAACACCAAAGAATCCAAATATGAAAATCGTTTTAGAAAATTGATTTTGAATCAAAAATGCCAAAATTGGATTGCTTTGCTAGATACAGAGTTGCAACCTAAATATTTTATTTTTTGAGAAATTTAGGAAATCCATGACTCGTGCCAAAGGCCACGTGTCTGTCATCACCAAAGTTGCCTCAGCTCGGGAACTTAGGTATGAGAGGAGAAGGTTATGAATTGAGCACCCCCGCTCGTCCGATCAAAGATCGGCCTCTACTAATCATGATATGATTTTTTATAAATATTATGTGCTCTGATTCTGATTATTAGGCTAGTTTTACTATGTGATGCACACAAACAAGTATAGACTAGTTTGCTCAATTTAGAACAATTCAACTCATCTTTGTTTGCGAAAATGGTTTGAATTTGCCACCTGAAGTGGGCTTAAAGTTTACGGATTTGCCACCAAATATAGTGGGCTTAAAACATGATTTGCCACTCAACAAATTGGGCTTAAAACGCATATTTGTCGAATCGTTCCAATTCAAGCAACAAGCCTTCATCAACAGGCATTCAAACAGTTTAGCATTTAAGCACATAGCCTCATGGCAAGCATGCTAATCATAGCAACATTCACATTCATGCAAGTATGCTAAAGCATAAAAACTCACCTAGTACTCCAAGCTAAGAAGATATGAGTTAGAAAAATATGCATGATTATTAACTATACAAGATGCCTAATGCAACACATGCAAAAAAATGCAATTAATAGGCTCAGCTACTACTATGGCATATGGATCGATTTGAACAACATGCGATTAAACAAGTATTCAAAGAAGTATTGAAATGACAATGCAATTTGAATGATGCGCCGAGCCTTGGTACATGCAATACGAATGAATGGATGCAAGCATAAGGTATGCTAATTGAAACATGTCCCTAATCTAACCATCAAGAGCAGGTAAATAAAAGAGAGAAAGACGTGGGGTTAGAAGACATACACACCCACGCACACTTATTACAACATTACGCCCTTGCGAAGGAGGATCCAAATGAATAAAAGCTAACTAGCTAACTAGGCTAACTAAGCTAACTAATACAAAACCTGAAACTAATTAACTAGCTATACTAGCTAACTAATTATTACAAACCGAATTAATTAACTATTCTAGTTAACTAATTACAGAATGAAATTGAATAACTAGTTAAACTAACTAATTATTTACAACACTTAATTAGCTATAACTAATTCATTACAACAAATATTTTATCTATTGCTAATTAAACTAATTAGCTAATCCCGAAAAGCAAGGGAGACCCATGCATGCTCGGATTCCACCCGAAAAGCCACTGCCTTGTTGCTGAATGCCTCTGTTTGCATATTGAACACTAATAATTCTACCCACTTCCAGAACACCTCTGCTCCAACTTATCAACACACTGTGCAAATTTAACTGATGGCCGACAAGGGGCCGGTCGGCTACCACTGGTGGCTAGTCAGCTACTGGTGGTGGTTGTCGACCACTGATAACCTAGACTTCCTTGCTATAACAAAGCGTAAACAGAGCAAAACAATGTATTTCTCAATGGTTATTTGCACACTTTGCCTCTCATTTTCATGGGGAAATCAAATGAGGGACAAAATTCGTTCATAAATCATCAATCAAGCAATTTCATTGCATGATGGCTTGTGCAACCAATTGTGCAAGTTTAATAAATGCAAAATGAGACCAAAATGACCATCACCCTATCGTGCATGATCAAGGGCAATGGAGACCTAGGAAAATGGCACATTTCATCACTTTTGAGTATGAAATGTCCCATTTTCCTTGTGTTCAAATTAACGTCCCATTTGAACACATGCAATGCAACACAAAGAAATGCTTATCTTGCCACTTTTACTTGCCAAATTTGTTTACACATTTTAGTTACCAAATCATTTATTAATCAATTTATCCATTGGTGAGTGTCTTCTAAGATGAAAGAAGTGTCAACCAAGGGATAATGTAAGGCAAGAGAGAGATCGTGCCGTTGGTAATGAACCCTTAAAGAGGATTAAACCATTAAGCATAACCTCAATCTCAAGCTTAAAGGATCCCAAGCTTGAAACAACCCTCAAAAGCAAATAAAAGAGTGAAGCAAAGAGGGAGGTTGCAGAGGTTATAATGCTGAAATTGAGTGAAAAACAACTCCAAAAGATGTTATCAACTCAAACAAAAGGTGTCTAAGTCCCTAAAACACCAACTTGTGAGGACTATTACACTACAACCATACAAAACAAGACTTAAAAGTACCAAAAAGCCAAAGTAGTGGCAAAACAACTCAACAGAGTGCAAAACACGCAAGACTTGAGCCACAAAAAGCTAATACATAGGGCTAACTAGACATGCAAACAAGACACAAGGAGGGAAGGCAAACTATGGACTCGCCTTTTTCCGCGCCCCCTTTTCGGAAAGGTTTGAAATGAAAGGCCTCACAATTCGAACTCTCGTGGTTTTGAATCTAATCTCAAAGATGCAATGTGAAACTGATAAACACCAAAGAGTCCAAATCTGACAAATCTTTTAGAAATTTGATTTTAAATAAAATATTGTCAAAATTGGACTACTTTGCAAGATACAGAGTCACCAACTCAATATTTTCTTTCGAGGAAATTTAAGAAACTCATAACTCGTGCCAAAGGCCACATGTCTGTCATCACCAAAGTTGCCTTGACTCAGGAACTTAGATACGAGAGGGAAAGGTCATGAATTGAGCACCCCCGCTCGACTGATCAAAGATCGGCCTCTATTAATCATGATATGATCTTTTATAAACATTATGCGTTCTTGTTCCGGTTATTAAACTAGCATTACTATGTGATGCGCACAAGCAAGTATAGACTAATTTTCTCAATTTGGAACAATTCAACTCATGTTTGTTTGTGAAAATGGTTTGAATTGGCCACCTCAAGTGGGCTTAAAGTTTGCGAATTTGCCACCAAACATAGTGGGCTTAAAACATGATTTGCCACTCAACAAAGTGGGCTTAAAACTCACATTCATTGAATTGTTCCAATTCAAACAACAAGCCTTCATCCACAGGCATTTCAAGCAGTTTAGCATTTAAGCAAGCATGCTAATCATGGCAACATTCACACTTATGCAACTATGCTAAAGCGTAAAAACTCACCTAGTATTCCAAGCTAAAACAGAAGCTAATTAGAAAGATGCATGATCCTAGCTACACAAGATGTCTAATGCAATGCATGCGAAGAATGCAGTTAATAGGCTCGGCAACTCATATGGCACATGGATCGATTTGAACAACATGCGATTAAACACGTATTCAAAGAAGGTATTTGAAATGACAATGCAGTTTGAATGATGCGCCGAGCCTTGGTGCATGTAATACAAATGAATGGATACAAGTAAGCGATATGCTAATTGAAACACGATCCCTAAACTAACCATAAAAAATGATTAAATAAAAAGGAGAAAGACGTGGGGTTGGAAAATATACACACATGCACGCACATTTATTACAGCGAAGGAGGGTTCGAGTGAATAAGAGCTAACTAGCTAACTGCTTAAACTAATCTAATTAAACTAATTAGACTAATTATTACAAGCCAAATGAATAACTAGCTAAGCTAATTACTAATTATTACAGCACTTTAACTAATTAGCAAACTAATTAATTAATTTACGACACAAATGTACACGAACTAAGCAATTAAGACATTAAACTATGCTGCCACTGCCCCGTCTCAGGAAGTGAAAGATGCATATGCTCGGTTTTTGCCTCAAAAAGACCTCTATTTTGCTCTAGAAAGTCTCTGTTTGCAGGGTTGAGAATTTCCAGAACCTTTCTGCTTCACCTTATCAAATTTTTGTTGAGGCGTACATCAGTGGCCTGTCGGCCATGGACGGTTGCTGCCAACCATCTGCCAGACAAAAATGTGTACTGCCGGCCAGAAATAATGCATTGCTGACTACTGGCGGTGCATTGTCAGCCACTGATGCATTGGATCACCATGCTGCAACAAAGCACAAACAGAGCAAAAATGGGGTTTTTCTAAGGGTTTGTTTGCACTATATCCTTCCTTATCGTCTCAAAATCTCAAAGGAGTGCACATTTGGATCCAAAACCACCAATCAAGCAAGTTCATTGCATGATGGCCAAAGATCCAAGTTGTACAATTTCGATAAATGCACAAATAAGACTCAAAAGACCACCATCTTATCATGCGTGATCAAGGGCAATGGAGACCTAGGAAAATGGCACATTTCATCACTTTTGAGTATGAAATGTCCCATTTTCCTTATGCTCAAATTAACGTCTGATTTGAACACGTGCAATGCAACACAAAGACATGCTTATCTTGTCACTTTTACTTGTCAATTTTGTTTACACAATTTAATTACCAAATCATTCTTTAATTAATTTGTCCATTGGTGAGTGTCCTCTAAGGTGAAGGAAGTGTCAACCAAGGGATAGTGTAAGGCAAGAAAGAGATCATGTCTTTGATAATGAACCCTCAAAGAGGATTAAACCATTGAGCATGACCTCAAACTCAAGCTTAAAGGATCCCAAGTTTGAAACAACCCTTAAAAGCAAATGAAAGAGTGAAGCAAAGAGAAAAGTTGCTGAGATTTAGGAGCTAAAATTTAGTGATAAAAAAACTAAAAACATGCAACCAAGTCACACTAATGATGTTTAAAGCCTTAAAATAACAAGCTAGTGCAAGGACTTACACTAAAACTGCACAAAACAAAGTTCAAATGAACCAAACATCACAAAACAGCACTAAAGAAGGCTATTTCAGAGGCTAAAACATGTTGGAATTAAGCTAAGTTAAGCTAGAAAAATATGCTAACATATGAAGCTAACTAGGCATGCAAACAAGACACAAGGAGGGGAGGCTGACCCCTTCAATTTTGGACTTCAAAATAAGATTTTTGCTATTGAAAACCATCTGAAATTCAGTGGTTAAAAGGCCCAAAAAAGTTGATTTGAAAGTAGTGAACAAAGGCACAAAAACTTTACAAGCAAGAAGGGTGAACCACCCCTTAACTGAAAATGGCCTCAAACCACCACTTGTAGGCTAGAAAAACAGAGTTTTTTATAGTCCAAAGACAGGCCAAAAATAGTCCAAAATAGTGGAAAGAGATAAGAAAACAATTGTGCAAAACAAGCATAAAAGGAGAGTGCTATACCTCTTGAAGTCAAGACACAATTGAGGAAATAAATCAAGCCAAGATCACCTTCTAGAGCTCAAAGAGGGTCCCAAGTAACCTCAGCCCGAAGATAAGCAACATTGGTTTAGATTTGATAGGCAAACTTGAAATGTATATACACTCGTATTCACAAAAGTTCAAGAGAGAGGGAGAGAAATCTAGAGAGAGAGACTCCCAAAATTTTTCCAACCTTGAAAACAATAGAGAAGGTCCTTTATATATAGAAATATGTGGCTTCAGGTCAAAAATATCAATATAGGACAGCTGGAGCAGTGTGGAACAGCTGGAGAGAAAATATTTGCACAAAAACTGATTTTTAACACCAATGGCCGGCAAACTTCATCCATGGCCGGCAAACATCATCCATGGCTGGAATGGGGCCAACAAACTTTATCCATGGCCGGAAAAGGGCCAGCAAGCCACATCAGTGGCCAAAAGCTATTTTTCAGGCCCGATTTCAAATGGGCATATCTCTTTTATCCGGACTCCTTTGCAAGTCATTCTTGAGTCTAAATTGAAGCCCCAGAAGTCTACTTTTCAATGGTGGCACACTCACATCAAAATTCAAGTGTGAAAATAGATACACCTATTTTAGTGAAGACTGCTCAGTTTTGGTCCTAATCGGATTGATGCCTAACTTTAAACAGCCATATCTCCCTCATCTGGACTTGGCTTTAGGAGATTCTTGCCTATAAAATGAAGCCCGGAAGTCCACTTTCCAATGGTGGTGGCCTCACAACTGAAGTCCAAGTGTACAAAAGGATAGGCCCGTTTTAGCGAGGTTGCGCAGTTCTCTCTCAACGGTTTCAAGCCCAATTTCTTCCCCAACTAGTTTTCTTCCCTCCACTCTTATTTTCTTCAAC
This sequence comes from Camellia sinensis, assembly GCF_055761805.1. Lineage (NCBI taxonomy): Eukaryota > Viridiplantae > Streptophyta > Magnoliopsida > Ericales > Theaceae > Camellia > Camellia sinensis. The sequence continues at coordinate 102,540,494 of NC_138966.1, forward strand.
TTAAAACCTCTAAATAAGGTGGTTTGAAAGATTTTTCAAAGAGTTCACCTCTCTTTCATTTATTTCCACTTTGTCCTTGCTCGGTTTACTAAAAAGTGTAGCATTTAACGAAATGCGAGCTTCGGAACATCTTAGAAACTTTTTTCCAAAAAAAATATTTTGAAAAAGAGGATTTTAAGGTCTAAAATAATTTTGGTCAAAACAGTTCTGGTCCAAAATGGGGTGTAAGGTTGGGATTTGAAGCTCCTTTTGTCGAAGAAATCAAACCTTTGCATAACATAGCCTTCATCCTCGAGCAATCAACCTGAGGCCCGTAAGTCTTAAGGGCGGTCAAAAATAGGGTGTCTATAGTTTCCCTTCTTTGACAGAGCTCAAAGGCATAAAGTGACGTGAGTGAATGTCAAAGCTCGAAGATGACCCATTTTGATAAGGCCATAAGACTTGGGCAAACAAACAAAATACAGATGCAGTTGGTTGAACCCGAGGGTTGCCTACGTATCCCTTTGCAAGGAACCAAACTAGCGTAGTTCAGGGACATGATGCAAAATGATACATAACAAAACCAAAATAGTGTAAATGATATACAATGTAACGAAATCATCAAACCACACGCTGTACAAAGCACACGAATACCATAAAGGAATGGAGATGCAAATCAAACTAAGTTTTACATAGAAAAGGTGCCCAAGCGCTCTAACCACAATTCTAGCAGAGTAGGTGCATGTACATGCAAAACTATGTTTTTCATAGAAAATTGGATGGTATGATATAAGTGAGAAATGATCTGCTAGGGAAAGATAATGATCCTAAATGCTGAATGCAACAAGACAAAATACGATGCAATGGATGCAGTGAATAAGGCGTAAGCCGAACCACATTTTACTTAGAAAAGGTATGGACACAAAACAAACCACGTCTAACACAGAAAAGGTGCCGAAACCCTCAGACCACAATTCTTGCAGAATAGGTGCGTAGACATGTAAAGCTATGTTTTAACGTGAAAAGGTATGGGCACATGCCAAACCAAGCTTAACATGGAAATGATGTAGGTAACAAAACAGTATGATGTAATGAATGCAATGGACAATGTAGTAAATGAATGAGGGTGACATACTCCAACCACGCTGGAATTGTGAGAGGGGGAAGAACAAATCCCAAACACGCTGAAATCATGCGAGGAATGGGACACTCAAACCATGCTGAAATCATGAGAAGAGGTCTTGAGAAAACCATTCAGGGGCGTGTTTCACGCATGCTAAGATAAATTCCAAACATATTAAAATCATGTGAGGAAAAGAACACTATAACCACGCTGAAATCGTGAGGAGAGGTCTTAAGAAAAGCCGTCAGGAGCGCATTCCATGCGTCCTGAGATAAATTTCAAACACGCTAAAATCGTGTGAGGAAAGAAACACTCTAACCACTTTGAAATTGTGAGAAAAGGTCCTAAGAAAAGCCATCAAGAGCGCATTTCACGCGTCCTGAGATAAATTCCAAATACGCTGAAATCGTGTAAGGAAAGGAACACTATAACCACACTGAAATTGTGAGAAGATGTCCTAAGAAAAGTCGTTAGGAGCGCATTCCACACGTCTTGAGATAAATTCCAATCACACTGAAATCATGTGAGGAAAGGAACATTCTAACCACACTGAAATCGTCAGAAAAGGTCAAAAAAAAGCTGTTAATAGCGCGTTCCACGCATCCTGAGATAAATTCTAAACACGCTGAATTCGTGTAAGGAAATGGACACTTTAACCACACTAAAATCGTGAGAAGGGGTCCAAAGAAAAGATGTCAGGAGCATGTTCCACGCATCTTGAGATAGCCCCAGGGTACAACGATCCTAAACGCTACTCAATGTAAAAGGATAAATGATAAAAGACAACACAAGATGCAAATAAATGCAATAAGTGCGATGATATGATACATGTTACAAGCAATGTAGTGCATGATGTTTTAGGAACGCAGTAAACAAACAAAGCAACGCTTTAAAAAGCACCTCATGGGGTGAGTGGCAATGAACCGCTCTACTCTAATAGGGATCTCCCCCTTGTGTTCTTCGAACTCTTACCTTTAACTTACAGTTCAAAGGCCTTCAAATGCTGACAAGGGTTCTTCATGTAGAATCCATGGATGTCGCTTTTTTTCCTGATCATATTCACAACTTTCCCTATTCTCCAACAGGGTGATAGGCTAGATTGGTTCAGTATCCATAATTGAGGCGCACATATGCTATCTCAACCTATGTGGCTACCATATAGATTTCAACCCGGGGATATACACCTGGGTATTCAAACCAAACTTTAGTCTCAGAAATTCCAAACCTTTGTGTTCTAGGCATCGCCATTCGAACTCTAATTTCCACCATCGTAGTTGGTCTCCTAGGAACTCATTGCCAACACAGCCAAGATGTCTCTGGCAGGGAATGGTACTTAGGTAGAGCACTTTTGATCGCCATTCTGGCTTGAAGTAGGGTCGATCTTGACCTTGAGCTTGAGGTAAAGGTACACTCATACTTTAGAGCATTGACAAGGCTTGAGGAGGTGCATCTGGAATACAATCTCGGAATTTTCTAAAGTTGAAACACACTAAGATGCTCTGATTTTCCCTCTTTTCTTTTGCTTTGCAGTCTGGAACCTATATTGCTTCAGATAGGTCCTTGATCTATTGTTCTTACATGACCTGGGTCAAACCCTGCAGTTTATGAAAGAAAAAATTCTGTTTTGTACATCTTGTTGGGAAAGGCACGGCACTCTTAGCACAAAATGATTTATTTTTGAAATTGAAATTGAAAAATGAGTTCTTAACCGGGTATTGAGCCTATAACTAACCATAGTCAAAATGACTCAACAAAGGAAAACAAAGTAAGACAACCTAAATACAAAAATTTACACTCAAAACGACTCAAAACAAGAATCAAGACAAACAAAAACAACAAACACAACACTTAGATGTGTTATAATGGTGAGAGACCTCTCGGTTCACGGGGAGCCCATAGCTTCTCCAGGTATTGTTTCCCACCATTTTTTATTTGTGATTCTCACATCACTTTGGCACTCAATCTCTGTTTTCTCTGAAAAGCCCTTTCTTGACTTTTCCTCTCAGCGCCCATCTCTCTATTCTTTAATCTCTCTTATTTTGTAGCCCTTCCCAGATATGGTTGATGGATAAACTGGAAGTTGTGGACCTTATGAGGGGAGCGAATGTCTTGCTTTATTTCCAATCTGTGCTTCGCACTGAGCTTGATACCTCGCTGCTTAGAGCATAAAAGAGCTTTCGGTCCTCTATTGTTAGCTTCAGTTATGCCTTTTCTGGCGAGTAGAATGCCCTTTTTGGCAAGTATGGTGCCTTTTTCGACAAGTATGGTGCCCTTTTTGGATAGTATGTTGACAATGGGGAAAAGACAAAAAAACCTGACTCAACTGTGCCCCTGGTACATCATTTTAACCATTTTTTGTTTTTGGCTTTCTGCTAACACAATTTTGACCAACATGAGAGTTTGATTAACATGCTTGTTTGATTTTCTAATTTAAAATCATGTAAATTAGGTTGTGAGCACTGAAAAGTTTCCTTTTTTGGATCCAAGATATGGTCTAGTTTTGGAAAAATAGAATAATTTTTGAAAAAATTAGTCGACTTCATTAAAAAAAACTCAAAACTGTTTTTGCATATGGCCATTGCTCAACCAATGCGGAATTTACTCTTGAGATACAGAACCTCGGATCTGAACTTGAATTGTTTTGCAAATGAATCTTGTAACGGAATAGGATAACCGAATTTGAACAAAGATGAGCACGAAGATGAGCCGATTTGCACATGGAGAGGATAGCCGAGTTTAAACAATGATAAGCCAAACAACATGGATGAACCAAGCAGGCTGAAAATGGTTGGGGTCAAACTTCAAGGTGAAGTTGCCCACGTATCCCAAAGCTGGGAATCAGGTCGTACGTAATTATGGGTTGAGGCGTACTCGGGTATTAACACTCTCCTTTTATGCTCTAACTTTTGCCAAAGCCGCCCTTTTGGGTATTCAACCTTGCGAGTCATGTTTTTCTTTTCTTTTCATTTTTTCATTTTTCTTTTTCTTTCTTTTCTTCTTCTTTCTTTTTCTTTCTTTCCATTTTTCTTTTTGGTTCATTTTCTTTTATCTGTTCTAAATTTTGCCTGGGTCGCCCTTCCGGGTTTTTGGCCCAGCGAGCCTCTCAAGGATAAAAAAGTTTAACTTGTCCAAGTTGATTGATTTTGAGATCTCGAAGCCCTCTGAATCTAGGAGAATGGCTGTTGTTCGTTGATGATGTAGGAGCCTATCCAATCGGGTCTGAATTTGCCCCTAGTGTTATGGATAAGAACTCGATTGTTCTTTCAGCAATAAATTTTCTTCTTTCAAATTCTGGGATTGGGCTTTCTTACTAGTCTTCATTGGTTTGAGAGATGACCCAATTTTGAATCTTTGAGCACATCTGACCTTTTTTTCCCCTAGTTCAAGGGCTATTTTTTATCTAGCTTTGCAAGCTTCCTCTGATGACATCTGACCTTCTTGATCTAACCTTTTTGTCCCTAGTTCGAAGGTTACTTCAGATCCGGTCATACAAGCCTTATATTGTGATTGACCGTTTGAACATTCTAAGTCAAGGTTCAAGGTTTGAAAGTAAAAAGGGTCGAGTCTCGAGGCCGAGAATGATCCTATACTGCATAATCTGGAGTGCGATTCCACACATGTCTTCATAAGATCACGCAAAACATTTTTTGAAATCTTTTAATAAAGTGACTAGTCACTCAGCTCCTTTGAAGACAATGCAGAACCAATCTGGATCAAGCTAGGATCCTTTTCAATACTCACATTAACAAACATGATTTCATTCATTAAGGGCTTAGCATGCCTCTATTCCTCTCAATTGATCAAATTTTTGCAAATCCCGAAGAATTCCTTCCTCTTTGTTTTCATCATAGTGTTAGAAAAGTTTTGAAAAACTTAGGTCAATGTAATGATTTCAAGGCATAGTTTTGGTCAATTACTGCCATCTCATTTAGAACTTCTGGCTCAACTGGCTCCATGATAGAAACAACCTCAAAAGAAAGAGCAAAAAGACAAACCAAATAAACAGGGAAGTAATGTCTGAGTTAATACCCCCGAAATCACCAACCTCCGACACAACAAGACAGACTTGATACAACAAGACTGATCCAATACCCAAGTCAGAAAGTAAAATAAACAACATTTGCAAATTGCTCAAAACAGTGCGTGTCATCTGCCATATCTGGAGTAAAATGAGCGCCATCAGCAGGTGGTTCATCCCTCGATCACATACTCACATTATCCCACCAGTTCATTGATCCAGTGCCGATAAGCTTTGTAGGACCTAGTGCGACGATGACCTCCTTGTCAATCAGATCTTGAACTTCATGGTAGAGACGATAACAATTGTTAGTGTCATGACCGATTTGTTTATGGAAGGCACAGTACTTGGCAACATTATGCCTGGCTGGAAGGGGATCCGGGAAAGGCCGAGGGTCAAGGGGTTTGAGATGGCCTTGTCTTACAAGGATTTGGAGAGCTTTGGATAAGGTCATGTAAAGTGGGGTGAAGACCCTCTAGCCTCGGGCCTGATGGCTTAAGGTTTGTGAAGTTGTGTTGGATGTACCGACAAAGGGGTTGGCAGGTGCTAACTGGGTTTGATGATCTCTTTCGAGTGTAGGATTGGAGCTGAAAAGAGTGTTTCTGGTACGACAATCCTTTTCCCAGATTGCCCCTTGATTCGAAATGCCCCGAACCTGAGTGGTAAAAGTGTCATCCACAGTCTTTGCAAAAACTGCGAGCACTTGTCGTTTGTTCAATCCTTCAGCTTTCAAAGCCTCAATAGCCCACTGAAGATGTTCATAGGGACCAATACTTGCCCCAACCTTGTTCTTACCACTTGCCTCCACTTTGCCAAGGGATTGGGTCGCTATATTAGAGTGGAGCCCAGTTGTTGTCAACATGTCATTGCCCAGACCTGAGATAGCTTTAGGTTGGCCATTTTCAATTGTAGCTCGCCCCAAGATTGGGGAGCCTTTTGGCTTGCAATTTCTGGCATGTGATGTGGTCAATGATGGAGCCAAAACCCCAGAGGCTAAATCTGCCATTGTTCTCTAAAGATCTGTAATCATACTCATCAGCTCAGAAGTAGTGGGTTCATGGGTTTGAGATGATTAGGGTTCGAGTGCATCCATCATACACAAGTCTGTGCTTTTTGGAATGAACACCTCAGGCTTGGGTAAATAGGCTAGGGTGATGTATATGCTGGGATTAGAGATGGATGGTAGTGTATGGATTAGGTTAAGGTGTGGAGGTAATGGATTAGTGGTAGCCTGAGGTCCTTTTGGTGGAGCCATGATCTCTTCGTCAATAAGATCCTGAATCTTATGATGGAGGCGAATGCAACGGTTTGTATCATGACCATGCTATTGATGATAGGCACAGTATTTAGCTGGGTTATATCTTGGTGGAAAAGGATTTGGAAGGGGTTGGGGTTCTAGGAGTTCTAGGTACCCTTTTTCTAGCGGCATTTTCAAAGCTTGAAAAAGACTCATGTAAAGAGGATGGAAATTTCGGGCTTGAGGCCGAGTTGAAGTGGTTGGTTTTTGGCCACTGAGGGGAATGGTGACCGTGTTTACTTCTGAGCATTTAATAGCTGTGCTACCATCAGTAGTAGCATTGGGATTACGAAGAACATTCTTCTTCAAAGGCTCATTATCTTCCCCAAAGATCCCTTGTCTGATGGCATCCTCGATTTGAACCCCCATTTCATGAAGCTCTAGAAAGGTAAACAGAGGTAGAATGATCATCTTCTGTAGCAACCTGCCATGCAGATTCCAAACAATCATCTTGACCCGATCTTTTTCGAAAGGCCTTGTAGTGATCATCGAGGCCTTCGCTCTCTATTTTGTCACGAACTCTGAGAAACCCTCCTTTAGCTCTTGGTGGGTGGCTTCAAGATCACGAGTTGTGACCTCGATCTATGTGTTATAAGAGTATTGAGCAATAAAGGCCTCAGCCATCTCTTCCCAATTCTGTTTCACAGAGTCCTCCAATTTAGTATCCTAGACATGGTTCGACCGAAAAGAGACAACTTCTGGGTTGGGGTCAAACCCATTGGCCTCAGGATATTAGAAAACAGGCGGAGGTGCACCATTGGGTCTCCAGAGCCTTCAAAGCAGTCGATATGTGGCATTTTAAACCGCTCCGATAAGGTAATTGCAAATTCAGTATACTCGTCCTTTAAATCCAGGATGAAGTTCACTCCTTGTGCTGGTTTGAATAACTTCTCTAGTTTATTGACCTTAAGTGCAGTTGGGTTAACCCCAAATTCAAACGGAGCTTCAGTTTGATAGACAGGAGCTTTAGAGGCTTGTGCTAAGATTGGCTCCGCCAGATTGCTCTGAATCTCTTGGACATTAGCAGTATAGGCAATGACTCTGAGTGTCGGGTTACCCGTGGAAGGTGCATGAGATGCAGAAGTCGTGGCCGACTGTGGTTGTTGTTGTTGTAGCCAAGTTATCATTTTGGCCTGACGAACCGTGACTTCAGCCTGACGGGCTGCGTCCTGCTGCAGTGTCTCGACTGTCTGTTGCAGGTGCTGTATCAATTCTTTCACACTGGCTGAGGGATACTAAACCATGGGAATGGGTGATTGATCTCGTGCTGAGCTGAATGCAGACAACTATTTCCAGACCAGACTAGACTTAGGTGAACTGAGGGGTGACTGCTGTAGAAACTGCACTGGTGAATTCTACATAAACCTCCTTCGTTATGTAACCGATGGGAGTGAGGTAAACACAGGTTACTTTTGAACAATTTTTGACCTGACAAAGTCTATTGACACAAGTCCAAAGTACCTGGGGGATATTGGAGCCTTCTGAAGCTATGGTTTCAGGACTACATTGCAAAAGAGAAAACAAACAACATCTCAGCCCAATTTCACTAGAACGGATATGTACTCTCTATACTGAACTCTGCCCCCAAAATAGATACCAAACTCGCAACTGATATACACATCTCTGTACTGTTTCACTGTAAAACACATACCAGTTAAAGAGAGCCAAAACAACCTTATAAGGAGATAAGGTTACCATGTCCTAGTTTCGTCAGGAGCTAGGATTTCACTATGCACAACAAGTGGCTTCACACAATCCTGCATTCGGGTAAGCAACCGGTCCTGGTTTGGAACAGTCTCTATGGTTTCCGATATGCAACTAGGCCGATTGGTCAAAAAAGGGTACCTCAGCCAGATTACCTAATATACCTCTCGCACCTAACACCAAGAAGTGAAAGGAGGATCAAATGGTACAGCGATGGTCCAGATCCAAGGGTTGTGTTCCCGTCGTGGTAGAGCCCGCAACCGGTCAGCCTTTTCGCAAGCTTTTCCAAGCAAGCCTCCAGCAAACCATTCAGGAATAGCAGACGACAAACACTGTGACTTAGGCGCACCAATGCAGATGCAAATGCAAAGAAATACATAAGTGTAGATAAAACAACATATCATGAATTTGAGTCAAGTTCTCTAAATCCCCAACGGAGTCGCCAGAAACTGTGGACTCGCCTTTTCCGCGCCCCCCCTTCGGAAAGGTTTGAAATGAAAGGCCTCACAATTCGGACTCCTGTGGTTCTGAATCTAATCTCATAGGTGCAATGTGAAACTGATAAACACCAAAGAGTTCAAATCCAGCAAATCTTTTGAAAAAATTATTTTGAATCAAATAATGCCAAAATTGGACTGCTTTGCCAAATACAGAGTCACCACCTAAATATTTTGTTTTGAGAAAATTTAGGAAACCCATTACTCGTGCCAAAGGCTACGTGTCCATCATCACCAAAGTTGCCTCAACTCGGGAACTTGGGTACGAGAGGGGAATGTCATGAATTGAGCACCCCTGCTCGCCCAATCAAAGATCGACCTCTACTAATCATGATATGATCTTTTATAAACATTATGTGTTCTTGTTCCGGTTATTAAGCGGGCATTACTATGTGATGTGCACAAGCAAGTATAGACTAATTTGCTCAATTTGAAACAATTCAACTCATGTTTGTTTGTGAAAATGGTTTGAATTTACCACCTCAAGTGAGCTTAAATTTGCAGATTTGCTACCAAACATAGCGGGCTTAAAACATGATTTGCCACTCAAAAGTGGGCTTAAAACTCACATTCGTTGAATTGTTCCAATTCAAATAACAAGCCTTCATCCATAGACATTTCAAGCAGTTTAGCATTTAAGCACATAGCCTCATGGCAAACATGTTAATCATGGCAACATTCACACTTATGCAAGTATGCTAAAGCATAAAAACTCACCTAGTACTCCAAGCTAAAATAGAAGCTAGTTAGAAAGATGCATGATCCTAACTGCGCAAGATGTCTAATGCAATGCATGCGAAGAATGCAATTAATAGGCTCGGCTACTCATATGGCATATGGATCGATTTGAACAACATGCGATTAAACACGTATTCAAAGAAGGTATTTGAAATGACAATGTAGTTTGAATGATGCGCCAAGCCTCGGTGCATGCAATGCAAATGAACGGATGCAAGCAGGTGATATGCTAATTGAAACATGATCCCTAAACTAACCATCAAAAATGATTAAATAAAAGGGAAAAATACGTGGGGTTGGAAAACATACACACACGCACGCACACTTATTACAAAATTATGCCCTCGCGAAGGAGGGTTCGAGTGAATAAGAGCTAACTAGCTAGCTGCTTAAACTAATCTAATTAAGCTAACCAGACTAATTATTACAAGCCGAATGAATAACTAGCTAAGCTAATTACTAATTATTACAACACTTTAACTAATTAGCAAACTAATTAATTAATTTACGACACAAATGTACACGAACTAAGCAATTAAGACATTAAACTGTGCTGCCACTACTCCGTCTCAGGAAGTAGAAGATGCACATGCTTGATTTTCGCCTCGAGAAGACCTCCCTTTTGCTCTCGAAAGTCTCTGTTTGCAGGGTTGAGCATTTCCAGAACCTTTTTGCTTCACCTTATCAAATTTTTGCTGAGGCTTGCATGAGTGGCCTGCCGGCCATGGATGGCTGCTGCCGACCATCTGCTGACCAAGAATGTGTACTGCCGGCTAGAAATGATGCACTGCTAGCCACTGGTGGTGCATTGCCGGCCACTAATACATTGGATCACCATGCTGCAACAGAGCCAAAATGGGGTTTTTCCAAGGTTTTGGTTGTACTGTATCCTTCCTTATCATCTCAAAATCTCAAAGGAGTGACATGTTTGGATCCAAAATCACCAATCAAGCAAGTTCATTGCATGATGGCCAAAGATCCAACTTGTACAATTTTGATAAATGCACAAATAAGACTCGAAAAAGCACGCATGATCAAGGGCAATGGAGACCTAGGAAAATGGCACATTTCATTACTTTTGAGTATAAAATGTCCCATTTTCCTTATGCTCAAATTAACGTCTAATTTGAACACATGCAATGCAACACAAAGATATGTTTATCTTGTCACTTTTACTTGTCAATTTTGTTTACACAACTTAATTACCAAATCATTCTTTAATTAATTTGTCCATTGATAAGTGTCCTCTAAGGTGAAGAAAGTGTCAACCAAGGAATAGTGTAAGGCAAGAGAGAGATCATGCCTTTGATAATGAACCCTCAAAGAGGATTAAACCATTGAGCATGACCTCAATGTCAAGCTTAAAGGATTCCAAGTTTGAAACAACCCTCAAAAGCAAATGAAAGAGTGAAGCAAAGAGGGAGGTTACAAAGAATCAAACAGCCCAAAATAGAGCTAAAGCAGGTTATTTCAGAGGCTAAAACATGCTGAAAGTAAGCTAAGCTAAGTTAGAAAAACATGTTAACATATGAAGCTATCTAGACATGCAAATAAGACACAAGGCGGGGAGGCTGACCTCTCCAATTTTGGACTTCAAAATTAGATTTTTACCATTGAAAAACCTTTAAAATTCAGTGGTTAAAAAGCCCAAAAAAATTGATTTGAAAGTGGTGAACAAAGGCACAAAAACTTTACAAGCAAAGAAGCAAGAAGGATAAACCACCCCTTAACTGAAAATGGCCTCAAACCACCACTTTTAGGCCAAAAAAACAGAGTTTTTACAGTCTAAAGACAGGCCAAAAACAGTCCAAAAATAGTGGAAAGAGATGGGAAAACAATTGTGCAAAACAATACCTCTTGAAGCCAAGACACAATTGAGGCAATAAATCAAGCCAAGACCACCTTCTAGAGCTCAAAGAGGGTCCCATGTAACCTCAGTCCAAAGATAAGTAACTTTGGTTTAGGGTCGATAGGCAAACTTGAAATGTATCTACACTTGTATTCACAAAAGTTCAAGAGAGAGAGAGAAATCTAGAGAGAGAGACTCCCAAAATTTTTCCAACCTTGAAAACAATAGAGAAGGTCCTCTATATATAGAAATATATGGCTTCAGGTCAAAAATATCAATATAGGACAGCTGGAGCAGTGTGGAACAGCTGGAGGGAAAATATCTGCACAAAACTAATTTTTGACACCAATGGCCGGAAAACATCATCCATGGCCGGCATGGGGTCGGAAAACTTCATCCATGGTAGGCAAGGGGCCGGCAAGCCACATCAGTGGCCAAAAACTATTTTTCAGCCCCGACTTCAAATGGGTATATCTCCTTTATCCGGACTCCTTTGCAGGTCATTCTTGAGTCTAAATTGAAGCCCCAGAAGTCTACTTTCCAATGGTGGCAGCCTCACATCAAACATCCAAGTGTGAAAATAGATATACCTATTTTAGTGAAGACTGCTCAATTTTGGTCCTAATCGGATTGATGCCTAACTTCAAACGGCCATATCTCCCTCATTCGAACTTGGCTTTAGGAGATTCTTGAGTATAAAATGAAGCCCTGGAAGTCCAATTTCCAATGGTGGTGCCCTCACAACTAAAGTCCAAGTGTAGAAAAGGATAGGCTTGATTTAGCGAGGTAGCCCAGTTCTCACTCAACGGTTTCAAGCCCAACTTCTTTCCCAACTAGTTTTCTTCCCTCCACTCTTATTTTCTTCAACTCCAAACCTCTAAATAAGGTGGTTTGAAAAAAATTTCAAAGAGTTCACCTCTCTTTCATTTATTTCCACATTGTCCTTGCTCAGTTTACCGAAAAGTGTAACATTTAATGAAATACGAGCTTTGGAACATCGTAGAAACGTTGTTCAAAAAAATATTTTGAAAGAGATGATTTTAAGGTCTAAAATAATTTTGGTCAAAATAGTTTTGGTCTAAAATGGGGTGTAAGGTTTGGATTTGAAGCTCCTCTTACCGAAGAAACTGAACCTTTGCACAACATAGCCTTCATCCTCAAACAATCAACCTGAGGCCCCCAAGTCTTAAGGGCGGTCAAAAATGGGGTGTCTACGGTTGCCCTTCTTTGACAAAGCTCAAAGTCATGAAGTGACATGAGTGCATGTCATAGCCCGAAGACGACCCATTTTGACAAGGCCGTAAGAATTGGGCAAACAAACAAAATGTAGATGCAGTTGGTTGAACCCGAGGGTTACCTATGTATCCCTTTGCAATGAATCAAACCAGCGTAGTTCAGGGACAAGATGCAAAATGATACATAACAAAACCAAAATAGTGTAAATGACATACAATGTAACGAAATCATCAAACCACAAGCAGTGCAAAAGACACGAATACCATAAAGGAATGGTGATGCAAATCAAACTACGTTTTACATAGAAAAGGTGCCGGAACACTCTAACCACAATTCTTACGGAGTAGGTGCATGCACATGCAGAACTATGTATTTCGTAGAAAGAGAAAGAGTACAAGTAATTAGATGGTATGATATAAGTGAGAAATGATCTGCTAGGGAAAGATAATGATCCTAAATGCTAAATACAACAAAGCAAAATATGATTCCATGGATGCAGTGAATAAAGCGTAAGCCGAACCAAATTTTACCTAGAAAAAAGTATGGACACAAAACAAACCACGTCTAACACAGGGCGTTCTGCCGAGGACTTTGAGCACTCAAAGCGAACAAATGCAATCGTAATCATCAAATGCACAAGCGATGACATCTAAGTCTCGAGGTCGGTCAAAAATGGGGTGTCTACAATGGCAACTTTGAAATCTGGAAAAGCAATCTATTTTATTATTTGATTCAAACATCGATTTTTAAAAAAGAATTGTTAGATTTGGACTCTTTTTATGTTTTCACTATTTCACATTGTACTTGTGAAATCAGATTCAGAATCACCGGAGTCCGAACTATGGGGCTATTCGTCTTCCAAAAGGAGCACGAAAAGTTGAGCCACAGTTTCTAATGACTCTGTTGGGGATTTAGAGAACTTGACTTGAAATTCATGATGTGAACTTCTATCTACACTTATATGTTCTTTGCATTGCATTTGCATGGTTACTTTAAGTCACTGTGTTTTCCATCTGCTATTCCTGGATGGTTTGCCGAAGGCTTGCCCAAAAGGCTGACCAGTCATGGGCTCTGCCATGTTGGAAACACAACCCTTGGACTTGGATTACCATTGTACTGCTTGATCCTCCTTTCACTTTTTGGTATTAGGTGTGAGAGGTATATTAGGTAATCTTGCTAAGGTACCCTTTCAACCATTTGACCTAGTTACATATAGTGAATCTATAATGACTATTCCAACTTAGGATAGGATGCCACCCATTTGCAGGATGTTGTAAGCTCGTTGTTTGAAATAGTACAACCTAGATCATGCCAAAAATCTAGGACAAGGTAACTCAACCCCCTCATAGGGGTGTTTTGGTTCTTTTACTTGGTATGTGCTTTTACAATGAGACTGTACAGAGTAGTTCATATCAGTATGAGTTTGAGAACAGAGTTTAGTGGGGATTACAGTTCAGCTATGTGTTATGACTGTTGTGAATTGGGGCCGACGTGCTATTTGATTTTGATTCTGTTTTTCTTTTCTTTTCTTTTCTTTTTTTCTTTTTTCTAGGCACTTTACCATCATAGCTTCAGAAAGACCCGATATTCTCTAAGTTATGTGGACTCGCTTTGGCAGGCTTTGCAAAGCTCAAGACCTTGTTAATGGCCAGCCAGTGTTGGTCTCACTTACGCTAGTTTACTGACAATGAAGGAACAGACAGTCAATAACATCAGCACAAAGCACTCTATAAACACCTATCCATTCTCACTCAATCCGTTCACCAACATCCAGTTCACCTAGACCAGCAATGGTACAGAATACGGCACAGAACATGAAGGAATTTGCTACCCTGATGGCGGCTTTCCAAAGAACCATGGACACTGTAAACCAAAGGATGGCTGCACAAGATGAAATTATTGTCGATGTACGACGTACATTTAGGGCATCCGCATCAACCGTGCATCCGATCTCAGCTGCTCAGCCAAATCCTAAACCACCCCCACCGGTTAAAAATTTGTCAGTCCTAGATCTCCACGAAATGTTTCCCCCGGCTCCAGCTTACAGGTCTCCGGTTCAACCCCTTGCATGAATCTTTCCTTTTAATATCAATAAAATTGATCCAGCCTTGGTCAAGATTGCTAGATTGGAGAAAGCATTGAAGAAATCCTAGGGCTCAACACTATTCCAGATATCGAAGATGGGTACACTGAGGCTTCGGTCAGATTACTAGAGAAATTTGAGATGCCCCACATTGACAGATTCGGTGGGAATGGGTATCTGATTATGCAAGTCTATTTATTCTCAGATATATTGAGGCCTATGGTTTGTCTAGGGTACAAAAGCTTTCCTTATTTGGGAGAACCCTGTCTGATGTGGTGGCCATCTAGTACACTAAATTAGAAGACTCAACAAAGTGGAATTGGGAGGAGCTATCTGAGGCGTTTGTCAGTCAGTACTCATATAACACCTAGATAGAAGTAACCATTAGTGAGTTGGAGGCTACTACCCAAAACCCCAAAGAATCATTCATTGATTTTGTCGCCCAGTGGAGAGCTAAGGCAGCCCGAATGACAAATAGGCCTGCTGAAAGAGAGCAAGTTAGGCTAATGGTTTAGAGCCTTGAGCTAAACATGCTGCAAAGGATGATAGTGGCACCGTTGTCCACATTTGCTTCCTTACACAAGATGGGGGTCCAGATTAAAAGTGCATTCAAAAAGGGTATCATCTACAGAACAAGTGAACCCGTAAGAAGGCCATTCTCTCAGAATACTAATGCTAGCAATAACACTATTCCACGACTTGTGGATGTCAGTACTGTTGTTTCAACAACCAAGATGGTTAATCCATTTGCTACTGCCACAACCTTCACAAAACATTGGCCCACCTTGGAATCAAAGAGTTTTTACTCCCCTCCATATAAGCCCAACCCACGCCCTTAAGCTGTTAATGCAAAAAAGGAATCTCAAGCCTCTCAATCCTCGTCCACTTCCAAATCATTGCCACCCAAACATGACACTACCCAATAGTGAATCTTTCACCAACAACATGGCCATCCCATGGACATATGCTACCATGTACATCATGAGATCTAGGATCTCATTGACAACAAAGTCATCACCCATCCACTAAACCAAACGTAATAACCAACCCACTTCCTGTACACAACCAAGTCCCTTCACCCAGAAACATTAACCACATCCATACACTACCGCTTACCTTCAACCCTAGCACATACATTACTTCATCCCACTTACCAAAGCCGGATGTGGTCATTCCAAAAGGCATAAACATGTGCATGATGGATCTAACACCATAAATCCAGTCCAGACCCGTGGTAGTTGAAACGGAGAAAGAGAAGAATGTACTGAAGATAAGGCCATCAGATACCTGTGTCATAAAGAAAGGGGTCTCGCTCGCAGAGGAGTACGATCCCAGTTTATACATTGTGGCCATCGATCAGCCAAAGCCAGTAGTCATACTGCCGGACTTTCTCACCATCAATGCTATCGAAGAAGGCCAGTTAGGGAAACATCAAAATGATTGGCCTAAACAAGGCCTAAATGACTTGGCTGACTTAGAAAGAGATTTGGCTAATCTGGAGGAGGATCTAGAGGATTTGTACTTCTTTGAAAATGAGGATACAAACAGTGTTCAGGTGGGATGGTGGGACCCGAGCCAGCCAAAAACAAGCAATGGATAGTTGAGTGAGGCAGAGTCAGATGTGAAGGAACATATATGAGAGACTAGGATAGAAGAGGAAATCGCTGCTAGTGGCAAGGCTAAGGCTGCACCTCTGACTTAAAAAGAACAGGCACTAGAATAATTTCAAAGGGAAAAGATAGAGGAGATCTAGACGAAGATAGGTCTGGGGTAGGGAAAAAAAAGAAAAGAACTTGAGACAACAATGGGTAATGTTCAAACTACCAAAAAGGTCGAATGGGAGCCCAGCAACTGGAAAAGGATGTTGAAGAAGCTCAGAAAATATCGGGATTTAGAAACCAAGATTGTAGTGGAAGAAAAATGGTATGATGATGGGGCGTGTGATATTAACATGCTCCAGATAGAACCTGATGCTAGCCCGGCCATGACTATAGGAGAGTGGTGGGAAGACAGTAACTTAAGTCATGCATACACTGACGAAGGTTGGAAAGCTGATACCCTAGACGACACCTAGTATACTGACGAGATCAATCATATGACTCGGAGTGGTCGATACTTCAAACCCGCAGCATTAGAACAGCCAGAGACCTTTGGAAAAGAGGCTGAAAGATCAAAAGAGAAGGATGTTGAAGAGAACCTGGACTTGAAATAGCTTAAGAAGATTCAGGCTGATATATCAATCTAGGGGCTAATAATGGCATCTCGAAGCATAGACAGGCACTGCTAAAGGCAATGAACCAGACTAAACTGCCTATTGATACCACTGCGGACCAATCGGTAACGACCCGTCTGAGCATGAGGTGGAATTCCATGTTATGGACATTCCGACCACTTTTAATCTACTGTTGGGAAGGCCCTGGCTACATCAAATGAGGGCTGTGTCATCAACAGTCCATCAGTTAGTAAAGTACCCCCTTCAAAGGCAAGATTGCCACTATGTACGGTAATTCTATGATCCATCCTCCCCAAGGAACGACTGCACCATTATTGGAAATCATACATAGATAGGAGGATGTATTCCTTTTCGGTTTCTCTCTAGCAGAAGCCCGATTAGTCCAAACCATCATGGCAGAGGGCGATAGGGACTACATAAGTGCGCAATCCATCTACATGATGAACAAATAGAGGCATATGTCAAGATCGAGACTAGGCCGAAGTGGCAGGCAAGGAGTTACTGTTGCTAAGGAAATAAGTCATAACCCCTATGCTTTCAGACTGGGATACAAACCTATCGCTGCAGACTAGCAAAGAAAATAGGAGGAGCTGAGAGAAAGGCAAAAAGAAAAGAGAATTGGGAAGCAGCACGAGTTAGTCCACAAACCAATACAGGGGACCTTGAACGGACGTTTTGTCCACCAAGGGGAAGATTTCCCCTTTTTATGGATTCCCAAAGCCCTAGTATGATTGGGAAACAAAAACAAGGTATCCGGGGTTCAAGATCTTTTTCGGACACCAGCTACCAAAAGAGGAAGATGAACAAGCAGACCTGAGCCCTAGTACAGATCAAGACGGGACTGCAAGCTTGGATATCGAAGAGGAAGAGCTGTTGGGAAAAGTGCTGGCTGACTTACTGACAAGTTCTACTGTCAAAGCTGAGACCACCAACTTGGGGGATAGTTTTACTATCTCAATGATTGGAGATAACCCAGCAACGAATTTCTCCAATCTTATCGTGGATGTGTCTGAGGCTCCATGCCTGGTCTATAAGTTTGAGCAAGGCATCATCAACAATTCTTAATTAGATAGTGAGTTCGGATCTGATTCCACTGAGTTTATGGAGTTGCAGTCGGAGTCATATTCAAGTTCCTCTGAGTCTGGTACTTCTGGGAGTGGTAACCTGGATACTAAAGTCCTGTGCAGGTCATCTTTTAGCTTTTCTTTTAAGTCCACTGTGAACGAAGATCCAAAATTTTTGTATGGAAATACTGTGGACTTTGCCTACTTCTCTGTGCCTTTGGTTTGTTATACTAATCTTAATTTTCAAAATTTTGACATAAACAGAAAGGAAAAAATTCCTTGGGTTTTGAAAATTTTGATTGATCATAAGGAGGAAAGGCGTGTTAAGCCCTGTACAGATGAAATCGTATTAATTAACATGGGTACTGAGGAAGATCCTTGTTTGGTCCAAATCGAGTCCACGCTGTCTTCGGAGGAACACGAGCGTTTAATCACTTTATTAAAAAATTTCAAAGATGTTTTCGCGTGGTCCTACGAAGACATGCTTGGAATCGATCCTGAGATTGTACAGCACCAAATCCCTCTTGACTCTAAGGCCTAGCCAGTTAAACAAAAGCTGCACAGAGTTCGCCCAGATTGGGCTTTGAAGATCAAGGAAGAAGTTACCAAATAGATCAAGGTCGGGTTCTTTCTTGTATTTGAGTATCTGACGTAGTTGACCAATATTGTTCCAATCCCAAAGAAAGATAGCAGAATAAGAGTCTATGTCGACTTCAGGGATCTGAATAAGGCTAGTCCAAAGGATGATTTTCCACTGCCGTATATTGATAAGTTGGCAGACTTCACCACAGGCCATGCATTGCTCTCGTTCATGGATGGATTTTTCGGATATAACCAGATTCTGATAGCACCCGAGGATAGGGAGAAGGCCGCTTTCACTACTTTGTGGGGCACCTATTGCTATCGAGTCATGTCGTTTGGGTTGAAGAATGATAGAACTATTTATCAAAGGGCTGCAACCACCATTCTGCACGACATGACCCACAAAAAGGTTGAGGTGTATGTGGACGATATGATTGTCAAGTCTAAAGATCGAGAGGGCCACTACACCAGCTTGGAGAAATTCTTTCAGTGGATTAAAGAGTATGGACTGAGGTTGAACCTACAAAAATGCACCCTCGGCGTAACAACAGGGAAAATGCTAGGATTCCTAATCACATAGAGAGGAATTAAGGTAGATCCTTCCAAAATCAAGGCCATTTTAGAAATGCCACCACCAATGACTGAAAAGGAGGTGTGCGGCTTTCTGGGTAAAGTGCAATTCATAAGATGGTTTATTTCGAAATTAACCTTGACTTATGAACCACTATTTGGTCCCCTAAAGAAAGGAAAGAAGTTCTAATGGGACGATCGCTGTCAGTTCGCTTTTGAATAAGTCAAGCAATACCTGCAGAATACTCCTATGTTATCACCACCAGAACCAGAAAAATCGCTGATTTTGTACCTGTCAGTGACAAACTCAACCATGGGGTGTCTGTTGGCTCAGGAGTTCAAGGCCAAGGTGCAGAAATTCGTTTACTACTTGAGCAAAAAAATGCTGGATTACGAGACCCGTTACACTCCCCTCGAGAAATCTTGTCTATCCTTGGTATGAGCTACCCGGAAGTTGAGGCACTACCTGCTAGCTCACTCTATAATCCTGGTTTAGAGATTAGATCCTATCAAATATCTCTTTGAGAAACCAGCGCTTATGGATAGGCTAGCCTGTGGGTTACTTCTTCTCTCTGAATTTGATCTTACATATGTTACAAGCAAGTCAGTTAAAGGGAGAGCTGTAGCGGAATTCCTGGCAGATCACCTGGTAGAGGAGGACAAAGCAGTATACTTTGACGAAGCAAATAGAAGAGAAAACGTGGACAATATACTTTGACGGAGCAGCCAATCAATAAAATTACAGGATTGATGTGCTGCTGATAGCACTTGATGACTCCCATATACCTCTAGCCTTCAAACTCTAGTTCAAAATATCCAATAACGAAGCAAAATATGAGGCGTGTATTACTGTCGCCCTGTAACTAAGGGCAAAAAAGGTTGGACGTCATCGGGGATTCAAACTTGGTTGTGTCTCAAGCCAACGAAGATTGGCAGGTTAAAGAGGAGAAAATAAAGGTTTACCATCAGGTCTTGGATGCTAATTCCGTGGTTTGAAAAGTTAATGTTTACCCATCTGTGAAGGGAGAACAACCGATTCACTGATGCACTAGTAACTCTATTTTCTATGGTAAATATTCCATTAGGAGTCAGGATGCGTCCAACCATTATTGAACAGAAGTACACACCAGCCTATCAAACTATTGCCACGATAGATGAGGCTTCAGATAAGAACCCCTAGTACTACGATATTTGGAATTTCCTCAAAAAGGAGGTGTATTCACTGTGAGCAAATGCCAAGGACAAAAGGGAAATACGGCATCTCGTTATCCAATTTATCATCTGCGGAGGCAAATTATACAAAAGAGGCCATTTGGAAATGCACAAACTATGTGTTGAGGAAGAGGAATCAAAGCGCCTTATAGAGGCCATTCACGGAAAAGAATGTGGGGCCCACATGAATGGTGTGATGCTAACCTGAAAAATCCTTAGACAAGGCTACTACTGGTGAACCATGGAAGAGGATCGTATTGGTTTTATATGGCGCTGGCACTAATGCTAGATTCATGCCAATCTCATGAACATTCCACCATCGAAGCTCTACAACATGACTTCACCATGGCCATTCTCTATTTAGGGGATAGATGTTATCGGCGCAGTCACGCCAAAAGGGTCAAACGGACATGAATTCATCTTAGTAGCGATTGGCTACTTCACGAAATAGGTGGAGGCCCAGTCCTACTTTGTGCTAAAAACGTCACATGTGGCTAAGTTCATCAAGAACAATATCATCTGCCAGTACAGGGTTTCGAATGAGATTATCTCTGATAATGGGTCACACTTCAAGAAAGAGGTGATAGACTTGCTTGAGAAATATAACGTGGCTTTCCATAAGTCATCGACCTACAGGCCGCAAACCAATAGAGCTGTTAAGGCTACGAACAAAAATATCAAGAAAATTCTACAAAAGATGGTAGAAACCTACAGGGATTGGCCAGATAAATTGCCATTTGTGCTTAACGGCTACAGGACCTCAATCCAAACATCTACAGGGGCGACCCCTTATTCTCTCGTTTAGGGGATGGAGGTTGTTTTGCGATTGAAATTGAAGTGCCCTCGCTACGAGTTATGGCTGAGTGTTAGATAGCAGAGGCAGATTGGCAGCAAAGTAGGTTTGAGGAGTTAATGTTGTTTCATGAGAGATGACTAAGAGCATTGTATCATGTCCAGGGCTACCAACGTCGAATTGCCAAGGCTTTTAACAAGAAAATTAAGTCCAAGAATCTCAAGGAGGGGGGGATGGTGTTGAAAGACAGCCGGGCTCCCATCCACGACCCTAGGGGCAAGTTCAAACCCAACTGGACTAGTCCTTACATAATCAAGTCAATCTGGTCAGGAGAGGCAATTATTCTTATGGACTTGGATGGGCTAGAGTTCTCGCAACCGATCAATATGGACAAATTGAAGAAATACTACCCCTAAGAGGCTCGCTAGGCCAAAAAGGCAACCTAGGAAAAAGTTAGAGCATGAAAATTAAAAATAAAGAAAAAATGAGCTCGCAAGGTTGAAAACCCTAAAGGGAGACTTTGGCAAAAGTTAGAATGTAAAAGGAGAGAGTTAATACTTGAGTGAACCTAAACCGAACTACGTAAGGACTGATTTCCATTTTTTGGATACGTAGGAAACTTCACCCTAAAGTTCGGCCGTAACTATCTTCGATTCAACTGTCTTGTCCGTTTTCTTGATCAGGTTATCTTTGTTCATCATCTATTAGTTCGATTATGTCCTTTATTTCAGGAAGAAAAGCTGATTACAGTGCAGAGCAGCAGTGATATGCAATCAGGGGTAGTTATGATTGCTTTTGATTCAGGACTGTACATCTTGAGAATCGACTATGTGCGTATCAGGTGGTGATCGTTTCCGAAAATTGGTTTGAAAAGTTTAAATAAAAGTTGATTTTGTTCAAAATTTTACCCTTTTACAACTTGGACCATTTTTGGGACCGAAAGAAAAATTTTCAGTACTCATAACTTTAATTTTATTGATTTCAACACAAGTCAGATGGCTAAGTCAGATGGCTCTATGCCAAAGACGGCCAAACCTCTGCCCCCTCATCGAGCCAAGCCAAACACTCCTCAGATAGGGTGTAACTGAAATTAATGGTAGGGGTCAAAATCTCTCTCGTTCTCCAGGCAGTAAGGTATCGGGGCAAGTGCGAGGCATGAATTGAAAATGAAGCCAGGCATTCTACTCCTGCCCCGGGCAGGTCTAATCATGCCCGAACTGGCGTCTGAACCGAAAAAGGAAATAGAACATGCAATGTGTGAGGCTAATCAACTCTACACCCGATTGTCTGGACATGTTGTATCTCATCTCAGCCAAATTAAGCAAGGGGCAACGCCAAGTTATGTCAGTTGCAGATTTGTTGCACATACAATCACACTATAAACCCTCTGAGGGGAAATCGACTAGCCGTTAGCGAAAGAAGTAAGCTTTGGCCGTGTACTCGGGATACGGGTCCACTACTTGCAGTTTATCCATTAACCATACCTGGAGAGGGATGAAAAATAAGAGAGATTAAAGAATAGAGAGGTGTACGATGAGAGAAAAGTAAGGAAGAGGTTATGAGAGAAAAACAGAGAATAAATGTTGAGTGTAAGAATTACAAATTAGAATGGTGGAAAATAATACCTAGAGAAGTAGCGGGCTCCCTGCCAATCGGGTAGTCTCTCCTCGATGGAAAGCATCTAAACCCATTAAGGTTTTGGCCAGCGCCAAACCCATGCAACTCTTACCCTCTTTCAGATATTGGGCCACTTTGATCAATCGCATGCTAGCTCCGCCGACACTAGGGGCAATGAGGAATCGTGCAAGAAGGCATAAACAGAGAGCATGTTGTCGGCGGCCTCACCAAAGAGGATCACTCCTGTCTCGAATAGCGAAAAATTGATGAACTAAACCTAGAATGTCTAGCTCCCCATCATGTGCCAAGGATTGAGCCTCGTGTAATGTTAACCCACACATCCATCCCAAAGCTTGGGCATGGCCAAAATGGGGCTGCGATATGATTTCTTCATTGCACCGGGACTCCATTAAAGCTCAAAATTCCTCGAGTGTTGGACACACCTCTTGTGATCTGAATTGATATACATGAGTGATCAAGTTCCAACATCGAACAGTGGCATGGAGGAATAGAAAGCAAAGAGAAGTGCGGTTTAGAGGGAAAAGGGCATTTAGGCCAAAACTACGAAAATTCACCTTTTCTGAGTCGTCCAAAGTGGCTATCCAATCTTAGAGCCTATTATTGCACAATGTTTCCATCTTGAGAGCAAAATATCAAAGACTTGCTATTCTATAAGAAAAATAGCATGGGAGCACCATTTATAGAGGATGAGAAAGTGCAGTGAATAACAGTTGGGCAGCACTGACCGACCTCACACTTAGGCCAGATCGTGCCTCAGTGAAGCCCAGCCATGCCTATTTAGGCCCAGCCGGGTCTAAATGGTGGCTCAGACCAATGCAGTTGCAGGAAAAGTTAGCCTTCGTCGTGACGTACCGCAGCTGTGTTTTAAGTCTTGTTTTGTTTGTACCAAGTGTTTTTTTAGTATTTTCAAGTTGTTTTCATTTCATTTTTCTGTTATTGAGTTATATTTTACATTTCATCCTGTCGTGGGTAATTATCTGATTCAAGAATGAATGCAAGAGTAGATATTTGTTATTTTAAGTCTTATGCGAAGTAACCATGCAAAGGTTACGCCATTCATTATATTGTGCAAGGAGATCATTCAAAAACTTGTCTTTTATAAACTACCGAATCCAACCCCAATCATTGTTTTACAAGGCAACAAAATAAAAGAGAATCCTTCAAAAAAACAAAAGGGTCTATCTAAAGCTAGTCTTTAACTATAAAGCAAAAAAAAAAAACAGACAGACAGACAAACAAAAACAAAAATCATCATCCTCATCAGTAACCCATCATCGCCCTCTTCCTTCTCGACTGCGGAGGAGGTGCATCACTAAGGCTATGGACTGCAAGTCAATCTCCTCTCCCTCGTCCTTAGGGGTCGTAGACCAGTCAAAAGACTCCTCGGAAGGTGAGCCCTGCCTCACTTGGCCTCTCCGTCGATCAGCTCCCCCTCGGCCCCTCACTAGGCCCCGTCTTCTTCTTCTCCCAGCCGAAAGAGGTCCTGCGAGCACTGCTGACGGTGGCTCAAGCTGAAAAGAGTACAGGTATCAGTATGGACTAATAGGAATATAAACAGTATGACAACAACAGTGAACTACAGACAGAGTATACCTCAATCCCATGAGGGACTAAAGCAGTCTGTCTCCCCCGTACCATAAGAAAAAGTCGGTCGATCGTCCAGAGAAGGTCATCAACATACGTCCGGGATATCTGCAAAAGGAATAGAATTTGAGAAAGGTAGACAGAGTAATAGAGAACAATGAACAGAAATGGTAGAAAACAAAACAAGATAAAGTGCAATGAGTAGAAACATAAAGAAATGTGTACTTGCTCTATGCCAGGAGCAAACGCTAGCATGCTGTCCCTCTCATCAATATGCTCAAGGGGGATCTGCTCGATCACTCCATTTGGACACATGTACATGATCTCAGTGGGAATTACGGGAAACCCAAGAATGGGAGCAACAGTAGGGGCATCGCCAGCCGCAGCAGCAGCAACAACAACCTCTGGAATAGCGCAAACCACGCCCAGGCTAAGAGGCGCCATCACCCGAGTATGTAAGAAGGTGGTGAAGTCGTCGGGCTCATGATGTCGATCACTATCCTCTCTCAACATCAGGAGGTTGATCTGAGGACCGTCCTGAAGCTCATGAACTACCCTCATGACTAGAGGAGGAGGATATGGAATGTTGGGGTCGGCGACGCCTCATGCCTGGCGGATGAACCTCTCCCTCGAGTAGTAAGCCCGGCCAAAGAGGCCCTCAAACAGAATCCGCATGGTGGAGGCATGCCATGCAGCAACATAGGTCTTCCTTGACGCCTGGGGAATGCCCGCCCAAGGATGCCAGTCAACCTGTGGAAGCAGACGTCAAATGTCAAAATGACAATGCAGTGTGAAAATGACAGTGCAGTATAGAAACAACAGTATGAGAATGACCGTGTAGTATAGAAAACAGTGCAGTATGCTTACAGTATGTAAAAGTTAAAGGTTGGTATTTTCTTACCTGATCCACAGTGATCGTGTTAAAGAAGTGGCGAAAATAAGGGAAGTCTTAGTCGACGGGGCGCTCAAATCGAGAGTTGTAGTACTGGGAGCGAGGTACTGACAACTCAATCGACCTCACCGAGACCAGAGCCAGAGAGGTGAAATATGTATAAACCCAGAGCTACAAGCAAAAAAAGATGGATAAAGTAAATGAGCAAATAAACAGGAAATACGAAGCAAACATGAGCAGGAAATGCAAAACTGAACAAAATGTAAAGATGAACAGAAGAAGTAACTATGAGGTGTACCTCCCAAACCCTCTAGTAGCCACTGAGTGGTTCTGCCTTGCGGCGGAATACAAAGCTCATATAGCAGTATAAGGTGGCCAGGCTGGCGCCACCCCAGTCATACTCTGTCACCTGTGGTAGGTGCACCAGTGCCCCTAGAAGATATAACCCTACGGTATTTTTCCTGTTCGCAAATAGGGTAGTACTTAGGAGATACATAAGGAAACCGTGGGTGTATTAGGCGACCTCATCTGGAGTAGTGGGCTGGGACTTAGAGAAATGTTCAAAGAACCAACTATACCTCACCATCCTATGATTGGTGGTGTCTGGGATCACCCCGAGAAGTTGACGTTGTGCGGCTCTATAATCTTTGAAAAATTGCTTTGATAGCATGCCAATGTGATGTATTGTGGCATTTCGGTTATATAATCTCTTGTTCTAATAGAAAGATTTTTCTTCTGGATTAATATTTTAGGGAGAATTATACCTCAGTGTGTTTTTTCAACACAAAAAATAATAATAATAATAATAATAACAATAATAATAAAAAATAATTTCAAACTAATGATAAAGTTTATAAATATTGATAATTAAATTCATAAACTTTTTCACTAATCTGTAAATATTTTTTCAAAACCCCACTAATGTGTAGTTTCCCAAATATTTTATGGAAAATGATTGGTGGCCCTAAAAAAGTTGGCCCTAATACCCCTAATTTCCATTTTTGGAAACTGTTTTTTTTTTTCTTTCTTTTTTCCTTTTTTTTTTTTTTTTTTTTTTTTTACCTAAAATGGCATTTCGGGGCATTCGAGCCCCGAAGCCTCGGGCCCTCAATCAGCGCCCATATTTTATCATTACTGCTGCTTTGTTCATAGCTCAGATGTGGCATAGTTGGATATAACTCAGATGTGCCGCGTTACATAGTTGCGGTTGATTACAAATTTGTTTATATTCATTGACAAATTTTTTTTTTTTCATAAGTTGCTTTCTCCTTCAGGCTTTACATAGAAACCTGCACTAAAGGAAGCATTCTTTTCTTGTCACTGCTGACATGTTGGTTGTTATACTTGTATAATGTAGCCTGCTAAAAACCCAACTTTAAATTTTTTATATATGAAAAAAATAAAAATAAATATCCAACTTCAAATTTCTGCTGCAGTCAAGCACAAAAAGAAAAAATAATCTGTTTCAGTGGCTAACTGTCTTACTTTCTTTGTTCAATTATTTTCCCTGAAATGCAGGTCCTTTTTGGACTGGAATATGCACATGCAATACAGGATATTAAAGAAGCATTTACAATTGAATCATCAAGACCACATGGGTCAACATCCAAATTAGAATTATATTGTGCTGATGTTATGTGTTCAGTTATGGATCCATCTGAAAATGTCAAAACTTCCAGTTGGCACCTGGGGTTGGATGCTAGTCTTGCTACTGATCAAGGTTCTGGCAACACAATTGGTACACTACATAGCATTGGCGGCTTGTCTTGGAGTTTACCTGAGGGACGTAGAATAGAGGACTGTTTGCTTTGTTGGGTTGGTGCTGACAATGCAGCCTTCGCAAATGTTGTTCTGACATTCAATGGATGTGAAATAGATACCGGATCCTGTGTGTTTTAACTTTATTCCAAAGCTCTCCCATGAAAAAAAGCTTTCCCATGCTACTCTTTTTAAATTTTTTTATGTAAATACAATCTCAATTCCAAAAAAATGTATTAAAATGAGGCAAATGGCATTTTTATAAATCTATTGCTTAAATATGCTTTCCTTAAACTGTGTGGATGGTCAACCGTGCCACTTAAAATGGGATGGAGATAGTTACTACTGAGTTCTTGAGTGTCTGCATATCCTTTGGGCCTGTCTGTCTTTTAAAATTTGATTTGCTTACACATTCATGCTGCTAACTTTTCTACCCTTTTTTTCCAGTCCCTGATATGATTCACTATTTCTTTTTTATTTGGAAAAAAATCTATGCATTCAAGCTGCGTCGTTATTACCCCTGCCCCTTTCTTTTATAGTCTGTTATTGTTACTAGTTTTGGAGAAAGAAAGGTTGATTCCCTATCTATTTTAGTCATTGGCCGTTGAAATATTGTGATTGATTTTTTCTACCCTTGAAATTAATTTCCAGAGCATATGAGCATGATGTCTTGTCTATTTAACTCGTCCTCTATCTAATTTTGTTGGCACTGGTCTCAGTCAGATATGATGCAGCAGAAAATCGCTTAGTGACTGATGTATCTCACCAGAGAAGGATTCTGAAGTGTAGGTATTATTTTTAACATATTCTTTTCCATTTCTTCCCTTTGAAGTTAAACCTCTTTTTATGGCATATTACATGATATGGTTGCCTATAGCATTGCCTTTGTTGAATTTTCTCATACTATTTTGTTGTCTTATCAAATCTTTTACTTTGTGCATAATGCTTATTCAGATATTACCTGGTTGAGAAGGCAAAGGATGCTAACATTATTGGGATATTGGTAGGAACTCTTGGTGTAGGTATCTTCTAAGATACTTCTGTTGTACTTTACTGTTCTATGCATTGATATCAGTTTCATCTTTTTGCTAAGCTTCAAAGCTTCATGTTTTGCATTCATACTTGTGGCTCGCTAACCACGCTCCAAATAAATTTTTTTGTCTTTATTGCATGCATTCGTTGCTAAAAGTAACGAGTAAAAGCAAAAAGGATATTTACAATGCTTTGGAAATAATAATTCTGATCACTAATTTAGTTTTTCTCCTCTACACCATGCCTGAGGCTAAATGAAGTAAACCTGAATGAATTGCATTGTTACTGCTGTTGCATTTTAGAAGTGATTTTACAGCTGCCATGTTGGTCTTGTTTCCTATTGAATACAGCACTCATGACCTGTCAATTAGGATATATATTTAGAAAATATCTCGTAGCTCAAATTTTGTGGCTCAAAAGTGGCTCAAATGGCCAAAACGACGTCGTTTTGGCCATTTTTATGTTGTTCTGTACTCAAAACGACGTCGTTTTGGCCATTTGAGCCACTTTTGAGCCACAAAATTTGAGCTACGTAGTATTCAGAATGGAATTTGTTCTTATGAAGTCCATAATTCCTCACAAACTAACCTTTATTGGCATTTTTTCGCAATTATTTTCTGTTCACTGATTATTTGAAAAAATCAACCTCAGACAAATTGATAAGACCTGTTAATTTTTCCTTTTCAGTTGCGTACATTCAGATAATTTTATGATCGTGTATCTCTTTTCATGAGATAAATTGAATTTTCTCTTTTATGTAATTTATTTTTCTCTCTGAGCATGAATCATCTTACTTTCTTGAAGATTGACATTTTATTTGAAACTCTTGATGCAGCTGGTTACTTGCACATGATTAATCAGATGAAGGAGTTGATCACCAAAGCTGGAAAGAAAGTCTATACTCTTGTTATGGGAAAACCAAACCCTGCTAAACTTGCCAACTTTCCCGAGGTAAACTTTGATGTATGCAAGCAGATGATTTTCTATTTTTGCTAGAGATTATAATACAAAATGTTATAACTTTCTTCTTTCTGCAGTGCGATGTCTTCGTTTATGTTTCTTGTGCACAAACTGCTCTTTTGGATAGCAAAGAGTTCTTATCTCCTGTTATTACCCCTTTTGAAGCCATGATAGCTTTCAGCAGGTATTGCCAGAAAATTCCCCTATTTACTAGTCAAATTATTAGTTAATGGTTCTTAACTCCATCTTTACCCGTTCAGTCTTTCAAACCATCTATTATCATTTTGTTGTAATCAGTTTGGCCTGATGGCCTTTCTGCAATAGGCACGTGTGCAAAAAGAATTTGCTTCCAGGCATTGCTAGTATTCCACCACATGTTCTGATATGTATTTGATTTTTTTTTTTTTTTCTTCTATAAGCATCTTGCAAAGCTGAAACTCGCATCATCTATAATATGTTTATTTTGATATTTTAGTTCTATTCACCTATCATGTTTCACAAATTTAATCTGATTGGATGCCTCAAATTTGTGAGAAATCTTTATCTAGATACTTCTTTGTTCCACAAATCTATGAAATGACTTATCAGAGAAAATATCTATGTAGTTAATTTGTTTCTGCCTACTTTTTTATATACTTGAAGGGAGTCCCATTGTCCCGTACAAGTTTGCATTTTGCAGATCCAAATCTTCTCCATTATGTAGTTGTGATGGAGGATCTCTTTAACATCATCCAGTGGTTCTAAAATAGTCTTATCAAGTTATCATTATTTCAAATTAAGAAAAAGTCATTACAAATTATTATTATTATTATTATTATTATTATTATTATTATAAAACTATTAGATGCTGTAATGTAGAGGATCTCAATCCACATTTTGCAACTTGAATGTGGAGAAATTGATGTGTAGCAATATGTTTTGGTGCAAAGTCCAATAGCACTTGGATATATAACTAAATATTCAAAAAGGACCTTTTTCCAAATAAAAAAGAAATAGTGTATCATATAAACTCTTTTGGAGAAAGAAAGGTTGATTCCCCAGCGGAAGTCAAAGGACAGGAGCTTATGTGATGGAATTTCAGAATTTGATGACTTCATTTCCAATGGAATCAAGAGACCAATTGGAAGAAGCACGATTTTCATTCCTTCAAGGTGGATATGTAGAAGATTTTGAACGGGAAGGTAACTTTGTTTGCTCTTTTGGCAACATTGTCTGTAGTAGTAATGAGTTGTTTGGAAATAATTAAGAAAAGCAATGGTAGAGTCATGCATGATCTATTCAGACTTGGCAAAAGAGTGAGAAACAATTAAAAGATTGGTTAAACTTCTTATTAGTTATTTTATAATGTTTTTGAATAAAAAGACAAAATTTCTTCTAAATTGTACCAAAAGATGACATAGTTTGAAATTATCTCATGCAAAATAGTTTAAGTTGGCGTCAGATGCATCTGAATTAGCTAAGCTAAATAAGCAGGGGACTAGAATGTCTCCTCCCTCTTGGAATTATTCTATTTTTCATTTTGTTTTTGAATATTGATTCTCATTCTCTTTTAGATTTCTTTTCTTTCCTTCTTATTTTCAAGAGTATTTGTAGAGGATAGGTCATTTTTTGGCACCATAGTAGGTCTAAGAATGAGAATTTACTTCTAGTGTGAATACATTGTTTCAGATTTTTTGCTCAATTTTTATTTGCAAAGATGCTTTCAAATAAAAAATAGTGTTCTGTGAACACATGGGCTTTGTATTTTATAATGGATTATAATGAACTGTGTATTTTACTTTTGTTAACCGCAACTTTGAACTTCGAGGTCAAGTTTTCCAACAAGAGGAGATTGATGTATCTTTTACCGTAACCTTGCAAATATGCAAGGGCAATTGATTTTGGTCGTTAAAGTTAATATTGTATTTTTATGATTTTCCAACAAGAGGATATTGATTTACCTATTTTCGCCAATATGGCAATTTTGTTCTTCAGGGTTGTGAAGAAAGAACCTGCACAGAAACCCATTTCATACTTCAAATTATTTAGCTGTTTGTTCCCTTTATTATATCCCTTTCCCAAATTAATAAGGATCATCCGATGATAAATGTTGTTTACAATAAAATTATTTATATTTATTGTCCATGCCTTATTGATTTGGCCACTCTAGTTTTTAGAATAGAAAACACTCTCCAAAAGGCAGGGGGAAAATCTTTACATGGTGATTATTTATTTTTCTACTTGTTTTCTGTTTCTATTAATTTGCTTGACGGAAAACTTTCTCTCTTATTTATTTATTTATTTCCTGTTTTTCTGTAGGTAAGACAGATAAAATCATACATAACCCAAATTTACCTTTTTGGTGTTTAGGAACATGGTAAATGTAATTAATGTTTCTAATATTTTGAATATTTGAATGTGTGGCTTATTAGAGATCAGTAAGGAAAATGAAGATGGAACTCTTGCCTTAGTGAAAGCAACGGAGAAGGCTCTTCAGGTGAGCAGCAAGGACCCTAAACCTATAATCAAGGGAACAACTAAATCTGGGGCAGAGTATCTTGCATCTCGATCTTATCACGGTCTTGACATTCAAAGCCACAGTTCCTTGCTGGAGCCCTTTTCAATTGGTAGAATCGAGAATGCTTCAGGGTATGAGGATGAGAAAAGCAAGCAAGAGAGCTTGTCATGACTCTACCAGTTAAAACTGTGTGTGTGTGTGCGCGCGCGCGCGCGTGTGTGTGAGTGAGAGAGAGAGAGAGATACATTAGGGAAAATATATGCCCACAAGTAAATCATTCAATGGGAATAGAAACTAATGCGGAAAAATTAAATCAAAAGCAACACGAGAATTTTACGTGGTTCTCCCAATGTAAGGTACGTCTACGGGATCGAAATCCGATTCCACTATCGACCAAATAGTTTCCAAACAATTACAAACGAGACACGAATGGTCTCACAAAACCACCCTTAGGTAAATTCTAAATAATCACAAATAAACAAGAGGAAAGACCTCACCAAATAGATGAACCAAAATCTTCAGAACCAGAGTTGTAGAAGGCCCAAAATCTGAATCAAACTAGCATCGAATCAAAGATTCTATGGTTCAAAAACAAACCCTTGGAAATCGAATCCACACAGCAACCATTCTCTCATAGAAAAAAGGTTACACCCAAAGCACTGTCTTCCATAAAACCAATTCGCTGCCATTACGCTCTCTGATTTTCCAAGGACTAAAACAATATATATATATATATATATATATATTATTGAATCTTAGGTTTTGTAATCAAACCCTAATTGTTACCAAACTGAATTAGGTCTCTCAAAATTAGATATAATATATATAAAATATATTATACCCAAACCAAATTAGAATTCTTTAACCAAAACCAATTGGGTTCCAAACTCCACTAAGGAGGTATACCCAACAATTCTCCTCCCACCGACTTAGGTGGAAAGATCAACCATACCTGCCAAAGTTCGACACTTCAATTGTTTGTCCCTCAACAAAGTCTTAGTCAACATATCCGAAATATTATCATCCGTGTGAACCTTTTCGAGTTGTAACAATTTCGAATCTAACACATCACGAATCCAATGGTATCTCACATCAATGTGTTTCGATCTCGAATGAAAAGTAGAATTTTACTCAAGTGAATAGCACTTTGACTATCACAATAAAACACATATTTTTCTTGTTTCAAACCCAACTCTTACAAAAATTTCTTCAACCATAACTCTTCTTTGCAAGCTTCTGTAATGGCAATAAATTCAGCTTCGGTAGTTGAGAGAGCAACACATTTTTGTAATTTAGATTGTCATGCCACAGCTCCCCCTGCAAAAGTCATCAAATACCCTGAAGTAGATTTTCTAGTATCAACATCACTGGTCATGTCAGAATTTGTGAACCCATCAAGCATCGGCTTGCCATCCCCAAAACACAAGCACACCTTCGAAGTCCCTCAAAGATATCTTAAAATCCATTTTACTGTTGCCCAATGTTCTTTACCCGGATTAGAGAGAAACCGACTCACTACACTAACGGCGTGAGCAATATCCGGCCTTGTACAAACCAT
Source organism: Camellia sinensis (assembly GCF_055761805.1). Lineage (NCBI taxonomy): Eukaryota > Viridiplantae > Streptophyta > Magnoliopsida > Ericales > Theaceae > Camellia > Camellia sinensis. Next base: position 102,573,391 of record NC_138966.1, read on the forward strand.
GGCGTACATCAAAGAACCAACTACTGAAGCATAAGGAATTTTCTGCATCTCTTCCTTGTTTTTCTCACTTGTAGGACATTGATTCGAACTAAGCTTGAAGTGACCCGCAAGTGGACAACCAACCGGCTTTGCTTTATCCATGTTGAACCTCTCAAGAACTTTCTCAATGTAGCTTTCTTGAGACAACCAAATCAGCTCCTCTTTGTGATCACGAATAATTTTCATACCAAGTATTTGCTTTGCCAGTCCCAAATCTTTCATAGCAAAAGATTTACTCAACTCTAACTTCAGCTTGTTAATCATGGTAGAATCTTGACCCACAATTAACATGTCATCAACATAAAGCAAAAGAATAATAAATTTGCCATTCAGAAAATTTTTCACAAACACACAATGATCCGAAGTGGTTTTACAAAAATCATTATTCATCATGAAATAGTCAAATTTTTTATACCATTGCCGCGGAGCTTGCTTGAGACCATACAAACTTTTCTTCAATTTGCACACAAATTTCTCTTTTCCTTTTTCCACAAAACCTTCCGGTTGCTCCATGTAAATTTCTTCTTCAAGGTCACCATGAAGAAATGCGGTCTTCACATCAAGTTGCTCAACTTCAAGGTTCATACTTGCAGCCATGCCAAGTACAACCCGAATGGAAGACAACTTCACAACCGGCGAGAAAATCTCATCAAAGTCAATACCTTTCTTTTGCCCAAAGCCTTTCATAACAAGACGTGCTTTGTACCTTAGATTCTTCCTATCATTCTTCAATTTGAAAACCCACTTATTTTTCAAAATTTTTCTCCCCTTAGGCAACTTCACTAAATCATAAGTGTGATTTTCAAGTAAGGAATTCATCTCCTCTTCCATGGCCTTTTTCCAATCACCTTTCTTTGCATGCTCAATTGCTTCTTGATAGCTTTCGGGCTCCCCTTAATCAGAAATCAACGCAAACTCATTGGGAGGATACTTTCTCAAAGGTTGTCGGTCCCTTGTAGATTTCCTCAACTCAAGTTGTGGTGGCGGTTCTTGAGTTGGATGCTCTTCCTCAATTTCTGGCTCAATTTCATTAGGATTAGCATCATCCTCCACATCTTCAATAGGTGGCTGTACATCTCCCCCATTTTCATCATCAACTGAAGATGAGGGAGATGGATCCATGTCGATGAGATCACTAGTTTTTGGCTCCGGTTGATCACCTTTGCAAAAGTCTTCAATTGTTTGGTCTTCAAGAAACACAACATCACGGCTTCAAATGAATTTCTTGTCGACCAGATCCCACAATCTATACCTGAATTCATCACCACCATAGCCAAGAAAAATACATTGTCTTGACTTACTATCAAGCTTGGACCTCTCATCCTTTGGAATGTGAACAAAAACTCGGCAACCAAACACTCTCAAGTGCTCATAAGACACATCTTTGCCGGTCCAAACTCTTTCTGGAACATCACCATTCAACGGATAGGAAGAAGACAAATTGATCATGTCAACCGCTGTCCTCATTGGCTCACCCCAAAAGGATCTTGGCAATTTAACTTGTGAAAGCAAACACCTTGTTCTTTCCATAGTGGTGCAGTTCATCCTCTCGGCAACGCCATTTTGTTGAGGAGTCTTCTTAACTGTCTTTTGGTGCCGAACACCTTGGTTGCGACAATACTCATCAAATGGCCCAATGTATTCACCACCATTTGTCTGATCGGATGCACTTCAATTTCTACCCTATTTCTCTTTCAACCATGGCCTGAAAATGCTTAAATACTTCTAGAACTTGATCTTTAGTTTTCAGTAAAAAGGCCCAAACTTTTCTTGAATAATCATCAATGAAAGTAACAAAATAAAGTGCACCACTATGTGTTCTAACTTTCAAAGGACCACAAACATCCGAATGAATCAACTCCAAAACATTTTCTTTTCTAGAAATAACATTCTTCTTAAAAGAAACTCTATGTTGTTTACCCGCCAAACAATGAACACAAGTTTCAAGATGTGTACCTTTCAAACCGGGTAGAAGCTCTTTCTTGAACAAAACTTGTAGCCCTTTTTCACTCATATGGCCAAGCCGCTTGTGCCACAATTCGGTAGAAATATCATCTTCATGTACATTGACAATACCTTTACAAACTTTTTCTTGCATCGAATAAAGTGTATGAGTCTTCTTGCACTTAGCCACCACCAAAGAACCCTTTGTGAGCTTCCATATTCCATCACCAAATTTGTTGTTGAAGCCTTCATCATGTAGCTTCCCAGTAGAGATCAAATTGAGGCGAAAGTCGGGAACATGCCTCACATCTTTAAGCAATAACTTGCAGCCCAAATTTGTTTCCAAGCAAACATCACCCATGCCAATAATCGTGGACAAACCTTCATTACCCATTCGAACAGAACCATAATCTCCTTTGGTGTAGGTAGTGAAAAAATCAACTCGAGAAGTCACATGAAAAGAAGCACGGGAATCAATCACCCAATTGCTCTTTTGGCCCACAAAATTGATACAATCATCTTCACAAACGACCATAAGATCACCATTGGTAGTAACTGCTGTTGTGTCTTCTTGCTTCTTATCCACACTTTTGTCACGTCTTTTCTCCTTGTTCTTGAGCTTTCGGCATTCTCGGTTCATGTGCCATTTCTCATGGCAATAATAGCACTCAATTTCTTTCTTTGAAAAAGAACCATCTCTTGATTTGTCATGGCTTTGATCATGACCATGAGGAGTCTTACTCCTCCCCCTTGTTTTGTTTCGGCCTTTCACAACAAATGCTTCTGAATGAGAGGAACCTGCTGATTTTCTTCTAGTTTCTTCATTCAACAGGCTACTAGTGACTTGGTCCATTGTGACAACTCCATTGGGCGCTGAATAACTAACGGTCACAACCAAAGTCTCCCAACTTTCGGACAAAGAACTAAGTAGCATCAAAGCCTGCAACTCATCATCAAAAACAATTTTCATAGAAGCAAGTTGGTTAACAATACTCTTTATTTCATTTAGATGTTCCGGAATAGGGCTGCCCTCTTTATATTTTAAATTAACCAACTTACGAAACATAAAAGCTTTATTTGTAGCTGATTCCCTCTCATTAAGGCCTTCTAATTTTTTTCATAAATCATGTGCTGAAGTTTCAGTAGCAACGTGATGAAACACACTATCATCAATCCATTGACGGATAACACCAACGGCTTTTTGATTAAGCCTATTCCATTCATCATCTTTCATATCCTCAGGTTTGCCACTATCACCCTCAATGGCTCTATACAAATCTTTACAAAATAATAAGTCCTCCATTTTAGTTTTCCAAGTTACCCAATTGTTTCCATTGAAGCTAGACATGTTTCCATTAAAGCTAGACATATGACCCACATTCCCCTCCATTGATTTACACAAATAAATAAACTCAAATAAAACGTAAGCTCTGATATCAATTGTTAGGAAAAATATATGATTCCCCACAAGTAAATCAATCAATGTGAATAGAAACTAATGCAGAAAAATTAAATCAAAAGCAACACGAGAATTTTACATGGTTCCCTCAATGTAAGGTACGTCCACGGGATCGAAATTCGATTCCACTATCAACCAAATAGTTTCCAAACAATTACAAACGAGACACGAATGGTCTCACAAAACCACCCTTAGGTGAATTCCAAATAATCATAAATAAAAAAGAGGAAAAACCTCACCAAATAGATGTGAAAAATCTAGAAATCCCCTAGATGTTGATTTGTGATTATGTATCAATTTTAAGCAGTAAACAACAATCTCAATCAAACAATCAAGACAAAACGACACAACGATTTTACGTGAAAAAACCACAATTGAACACCTCCAATTGTGATAAAAAAAATCACGGGCAACAGTCACAAAACAATCCACTAAGAAGATATAAAGGAATTACACAGGTATACTCTCAATTACCTAGCGAATCCACGCCCGAATTGAACCAACCCTTATGTGTCTCTTCCAACCCTGTCTTTACCTCGGAATTGTCTTGATGATGAGCCACTTCAGAATCTACCAAAGCTTCAGGCTCGTATTCTTCAGAATCCGCCGAAGAACAACTCTCTCTTTGTATAGAATTAAACAAACAATCCTTTGATGTAAACTTCTAAAACCATGAGTTGAATACTCAATGAAAACATCAAAAAAAAACTAGCAAAATATCCCCAGAGATAAACCTTAGAACCCAAAAAGAAGATCTGGAGAAGTAATCCTAGATTTGGATTGAAACATGTATTTATAGAAAACTGTCCCGCGATCTCCGCTCGAGTGTCGGATTGGCCGCTCGAGCGAACCCACGCTCGAGCGCGGAAAGTTCTGCTCGAGCGAAAAAAAAACAACATCCAGTATTTTTGCAGGCGAATAAACTTCTGGAACTCAGCATTCTCCGCTCGAGCGGGGGAATGTCCGCTCGAGCGGACAGGCAACTTGGAATGTATTTTTGCATTTTACATCGGGGGCGCTGCCCCTCGACCCCGCCTGGGCACTGCCCCGGACCCGCCAAGGGGCGCTACCCCCTCGACCCCCGCGAGCTGACCGGGCAGCTCGATCCTAGTCATAATCAGTGAAGTGGAAATCTTGAAAGCATTAACATCACAAACTTCTCTGCAAGGCACAATTCGGGTTGGATTCACATCTAACAACTCGTATGCTCACTGAAATAAAAATACGAATAAAATTACAACACAAAAGAGTTTTGTCAAACGGGATTGCCAAGAATAAAACCTAACAATCTCCCCCTTTGGCAATGCCGTGACAAAACACACCTAACAAATAAAATCCTAATCACCCCAACCCATTACAGTCAACAAAAGTCAACTTCTTTCTTAAGGTCATGATCTGCAAAACAATTATTAGTGCCACAATCTCCAAAACAACTATTAGTCTCACAAGAGTATAGGAAAAAGCAATAAACATATGACTAGATTATCTTGAAGCATGAGATGAAAAACATGAATAGATGAAAACTAAGACTCGTGAAAAACAACTCTCAAACAACAAAAACAAGATCATAAACCACACAAGCAATGATATGATGACACAAATACCAAGAACATGCAAGAAGGAAATAATTAACAAACAATGCATAGCAACATGCAAAACAACTAGCCAATCTCCCTTACCAAACAAATCAAAGTGAACCAAACTCCCCTTCACTAAAAGCAACCACAAACACTGAAAATAGTGAACAAGAAGAAAACGACAAAACAAAAAAATATGGTGGAGCAAGCAGAGAATTTCAGATTTGTACCTTAAAACACACAAGATTATCCAAGAAGCACAATTACTAGTAAACGCTATGTGCACAGTCTGTAGAAGATTCCTCATGAAAGAAAGTGATGCATTAGTGAAAAGCATAGATCCCATGAGAAAAGTGTGTGTGTGACTCTTGGAGTTCGACAAACACTAGATTTAATCCTAGTAGTGATCTGAAAGTTGGACCTCTGACAAGAGAAATTAAGCACAACTAAGGAAAGTCAAACTACTAGGAATCAATGGGTATTTGGTGAATAAAGGCGGAGACTCTCCCTCAATCAATGAATCCTTTATTTTATTTATTTTTTTTTTTTACATCTTTTTCTTTTCTTTCTTTTGCACATTTTTTCTTTTCTTTTTCTTCTTTTTCTTTTTCTTTTGCACACTCATTGGCGGCTACACGCTCAAGAGTATGGAAACCGAACCAGAGAAGCATGAAAATGATAAGGATGGCCTGGTTTGTGACTCTGAGGTAACCTTTTCCTCATGGCTGGACTACAAAGAATAGAGGGGAAAGCCGTGGAGATGCAAAAAGATGGAAGGTGGTTAAGAGACTCAACATCACCCATGATATGCTAGTATAGGTCAATTCCTCTAGAAACGCAAAAGATCAATGACAGAAGTCCATAGAAAAAAAATAATCACTAAGGCGGAAAACTCCAAAGTTTGACAATCCAAGAGTGTGTACAGAATGAGACATACTAATCAAAGAATACACACTCCAAAATGAGTAATGACCATAGAAAGCACACACATATTAATATGTAATGGATATTCTCATCAATTCCAATGTGCACCAAGGACTATACAAAAATTTCAAGCTTGCAAAACCATACTAAGAAAATCTTTTTGATTTTTTTTTTTTTTTTAACAAAGCAAGACAAAAAAACGAACATGCACACATTTTTTTCTCATTAAAAAAAACACACAGAAACCTAAAAACTAAAACAAATAAACAAATTAACATAAGTCAAGTTTTCTCACCCAAACCGCTTTGGTATAAACAAAGTTGTGAGCATTGCGGTTCTTGGGAGGTGTCTTGACGTTGTGGTTTCCTTCCCCTTCAATGAGAACCCGTCCTGACATGGTTTCCAACTTCCTATTCCTAGAGCTAGGCAAATGCAAACTCGCTCCATGTTTGGTCTCAAGCACATCAAAATAACGAGGTCTAATATGACCCTTAACCTTATTACCACCAATGAAGTGTCTTCTACCCCACGAGATGTTAGAATTTCTTTCGTCTCGATGAAACACTCTCCCAAGCAACTTATAACAATAAGGGCGAATATGACCATGCATACCACAATGATGACAAATAAACACAGGGTGTACACGGTGTACCTTTTTTTCTTTGACCTTACCAACTCTAGGAGGTTTGAGAAGTCCATCCTTATGATGAATTTTTTGTTCTCCCTTTCCTTGAGTTCTTGTATCATGAGATGTAGATACATTCTGTTTTTGCTCTTTGTTATCACCAAAGCCAATGCCACTCTTGTCAGAACAAATTTGTTGAGACCTAATGATATTGTCCAAAGTCTTTGATCCTCTGTTCCAAAGACCAATGGTAGCCATAGCACACTTGAGTTCTTCCTCTTTCTTGATCATTAGTTCTTCCAAAGCAACTTGAGACATCTCGAGAGTTTCAATTTTTTCTTCATATGTTGCATAGATTTGTTGTAGTTCATTCCTCTCTGTCTCACAAGTCAAGAGTTTTACACACAGAGCTTGTCGATCATTAGAAATCTTAAGGGCATCATTCCTAGCCTCGGAAATCTCTTTCTTTAATTTGACATTCTCACTTTCACATGCTTTGAGTTTCATAGTGAGTTTGTCATTCAATTTGGATAACTTAAGAGATTCCTTATACAACTTTTCATAAGCTTGCTCAAGCTCTTCATCATCATTTCCCAAGGATTCATCATTAGTGGCATTCTCAACCGAGCTCTTCGGATACTCTGTTCGTCCTTCAGTTTCAGAAGCCGCCATGAAAGCAAGGAATTGTTTATGTCCCTCTTCGCCTTGATCTTCGTTGTCACTTTTATCTTCATCAGATTCTGATTCATCATCCCAAGTGATGGCGAGGGCTTTCTTCTTCTTCAAACGAGTGGGGCATTCTGAAGCAAAGTGGCCATATCCTTGACATTCATAGCATTGGACTCTTTCAGAGTTCCCTCATATCTTTCCTTTCTCCTTCTTGGCTATAGAATTAATTTTGAGTTTATCTTTGCCTTTAGATTTATGAGTATGAGTAGATTCCAAAAGATTAGGATTTTTTTTCAAAAAAGATTTTTTAAATTGTTTAACAAAAGCAGCCATAATCTTGGAATCTATCTCACAATCCTCATCAGAATCCTCTCCAACTCTATGAGCACTACTAAAAGCAATATCTTTTTGTTTCTTTTTGAAATTCCTATGTGCCTCATAAGTTTGAAGATTTCCAACCAACTGATCCAGCTTGAGGTTGTCAACATCTTGAGCCTCCTCAATAGTCGTAACTTTTGGTTGGAACCGATTGGGCAAGGATCTCAAAATTTTTCCCATAACTTTGGATTCTGGTATTTTTTCACCTAAATTGAAGCTGAAATTTATAATGTCACTCAACTTCGCATAAAATTCATCAAAGGTCTCACTATCTTTCATTGAAAGGTTTTCGAAACTAGACGTGAGCCTTTGAAGTTTTGAGCGTTTAACAGAAGGAGTGCCCTTATGAATAGTTTGTAAGATATCCCAAGCCTCTTTTGCGACTTCACAATTGCAAATTCGACTAAACTCTTCAAGTGTGATAGCACAAAAGAGAGAATTGATAGCTTTAACTATTTTGGTAATCAATTGTGTCCCACTTTTCAATTGGTTGGAAAGTTACTCCATCAACGGTAATTGTTGGTTCGGTCCACCCATTCATGATAGATTGCCAAACTTTTTCATCTATAGATTTCAAAAACGATCTCATCCGAGCTTTCCAAAAAGAATAATTGGATCCGTCAAGTAGGGGTGGTCGAACAATAGAATTTCCCCCACGAATTGAATCCATTATCACAAATCAAACAAGATCTTGCTCAAAAGTTTTAAAAAACAAACAAACAACCTGCTCTGATACCAATTGAAAAATCTAGAAATCTCCTAGATGTTGATTTGTGATTATGTATTAATTTTAAGCAGTAAACAACAATCCCAATCAAACAATCAAGACAAAATGACACAACGATTTTACATGAAAAAACCACAATTGGGCACCTCCAATTGTGATAAAAAAAATCACGGGCAACAGTCACAAAACAATCCACTAAGAAGATATAAATGAATTACACAGGTATACTCTTAATTACCTAGCGAATCCACGCCCGAATTGAACCAACCCCTATGTGTCTCTTCCAACCCCGTCTTCACCTCGGAATTGTCTTAACGATGAGCCACTTCAGAATCCACCAAAGCTACAGGCTCGTATTCTTCAAAATCCACCGAAGAACAACTCTCTCTTTTGTATAGAATTAAACAAACAATCCTTTGATGTAAACTTCTAAAACCATGAGTTGAATACTCAATCAAAACATCAAAGAAAACTAACAAAATATCCCCAGAGATAAACCTTAGAACCCAAAAAGAAGATCTGGAGAAGTAATCCTAGATTTGGACTGAAACATGTATTTATAGAAAACTGTCCCGCGATCTCGGCTCGAGCGTCGGATTGGCCGCTCGAGCGGACCTACGCTCGAGCGCGGAACGTTCCGCTCGAGCGGGAAAAAATAGCATCCAGTATTTTTACAGGCGAATAAACTTCTAGAACTCAGCATTCTCCGCTCGAGCGGGGGAATGTCCGCTCGAGCGGACAGGCAACTTGGAATGTATTTTTGCATTTTGCTTCGGGGGCGCTGCCCCTCGACCCTGCCTGGGCGCTGCCCTGGACCCGCCAAGGGGCGCTGCCCCCTCGACCCCCCCGAGCTGACCGGGCAGCTCGATTCCCGTCATAATCAGCAAAGTGGCAATCTTGAAAGCATTAACATCACAAACTTCTCTGCAATGCACAATTCGGGTTAGATTCGCATATAACAACTCATATGCTCACTGAAATAAAAATGCGAATAAAATTACAACACAAAGGAGTTTTGTCAAACGGGATTGCCAAGAATAAAACCTAACAAGATGAATCAAAATCTTCAGAACCAAGTTGTAGAAGACCCAAAATCTGAATCAAACTAGCATCAAATCAAAGATGCTATGGTTCAAAAACAAACCCTTGGAAATTGAATCCACACAGCAACCATTCTCTCACAGAAAAAAGGTTACACTCGAAGCACTGTCTTCCACAAAACCAATTCGCTGCCGTTACGCCCTCTGTTTTTCCAAGGACTAAAACAATATATATATATATATATATATATTATTGAATCTTAGGTTTTGTAATCAAACCCTAATTGTTACCAAACTGAATTAGGTCTCTCAAAATTAGATATAATATATATATAATATATTATACCTAAACCAAACCAAACCAAACCAAATTAGAATTCTTTAATCAAAACCAATTGAGTTCCAAACTCCACTAAGGAGGTATATTCAACAAGAGAGAGATGGGAAAGATCACCCATAAAGGTATCATTATTTTTTTATTTTTTTTATTTTTTATTTTTTGTGGAAGGGAAATCGGCCTAGCCTATACAAATTTGGGACCAGTTTGTTCGTTTATGTTGAATTTGGGAGGAAAGAAAATATTAGGGTTTATTAAAATTGAAGATGCAAAACGCTGTATTAGGTTGACAATGTCCAACTTTGAAGCATGAATAAAGTTAGGCCATTTACAAATGGTTTGGTCAAGGGAATCAAAATCTTGCTTCCTCTATTCTCATTGTTTCTTTTATATTGATTGGCCAATCACAAATGTTTGGTAAAAGAGCATTTATTTGGGACTCAGACAAATTGCAAGATAAATTGGCCAAGTAAAAGGTCCTTTTTTATTAAAAAAAAGAAGAAGCTAGGGTCCTAAAATTAGGGTTTTAAAATTTATCTAGAATAGATATGAATGGTGAAAATCAAATTAATCAGATGTGGGGTTCAAAATGAATTTGAACTATTAATTCATATTTTTGAGTAAATTTTACATAAATAATTCTAAATTTGTAATGTTGCTGTTTTTTACTATATATATGCATGCCTTTTCAGTTTGAACTTGTAACAATTGTACTTGTGTTTGATTTAATTTTGGAATCATGATTTCAATTAAAAAATTTAAAAATTATTTTCAAAACTCATAACTAAATATTCAATTCAAAACTCTATTTTTTTTTAAATATCTTATTTTATTTTTTTATTTAAAATTATATTTATATTTTTATTTTTTTGAAAAAATATTTTTTTTTTAATTTTTGAAGAAAAATATTTTTTATTTTTTTATTTTTTGAAAAAAACATTTTGTTATTTTTTTAAGTATTGGCCATATAATTTTTTATGATTTAGATATATATGGATGATTAAAATTTTTAAAAAATTTAAAATGTAAAAAGTAAATCAAGAATAATCAAAAAAAAATTTAAAAAAATTTAAAACATTTAAAAAATAAAATAAAATATTTAAAATAAAAAAATATATTTAAAATAAAAATTATATATTTAAAATATGTATAAAAAAAATACAGTGCACAAATGTAATAAATGCAACACACATTAAAAAAAATACATATATATATATATATATATTTACAATAAAAAATATTTACCCTAAAAAAATAAAATTAAGAAAATTTTCAGAGATTTAAAAAAAATAAATCCAAAATATTTTAAAATACAACTCAAAACTTTTTTCAAACTTATAACCAAACAAATTTTTTTTTTTTTTTTCAAAACTCATTTCAAAAATTGAAAATTTAAAACTCAAATCATAATTTCAAAACAGAGCCAAGTAGTTATGGTATGATATGCTATATTTTACATAATTAACAATTGATATGGTCTATTTAACTATTGACTGACCCAAATAATTACAAATCGTAATTCCATCACTACATTAATCTCTCTCTTTTTATTTATTATTTGTAATTAGGGAAATTTGGCTATAAACCCCCCTTATCTTCCTTTTATTGTTAAAAAGACTAAGAAAAAAATTATACTTTTAAAACCCCCTCATAATTATAAAGTCTTATATAAAGGACAAAATTTATTATTTAAATATTTTGTCAGACTATTATACCCTCAATTAAATCTTCCCTAATCACAATCTCAATCTCTCAAGCTTCGTCTGATACAACTATTGCATATACATAGATGATGACTCCATGGCTAGGGTTTCAAAGGAGATCTGGTCGGAGTGACCAGATCTGGTAGCAAATGCCTCCATAGAAACAATAAGAAGATCAAAATAGCAAAAGTTCATCCTCAATCAATGGCTTCGTTGTTTGCACCTAAGGAATAAACTCTTTGTCTCAAGATCTGAATAAGCTCTTTGGAGATTTGAAAGCTAGGGTTTCGGAGCAGATGAGAGAGATTCGGAGTGTGGTGGAGATGGCTCAATTGGAAGCGGAGAAGAAACATGATGAGGTTGTTGATGAGATGCTTGCGATGTTGAATGCGAAGGCTGAAGCTTCGAGATTGAAAGAAGTTTTGAACACATGTATTATTTTCATTGAGATTTGTGATTGTTGATGGAGTTTTAGAAGTGTTTCTTCTCAATTAGATATGTTGATTTGTTGATTAATTTATTTTGTTTTTGTTTGTTTGTTTGTTTTTTTTTTATTTATTTTTGTTGTTTTTGATCTAATTTCATTTTGCTCTGTTTTTTTCATTTGACAGAACCAGAGTAAGAATAAAATTTTACTCTATATGAAAGTAAAATTTTACACTCTGAAACTAAAGTAAAATTTTACTCAGTATGAAAGTAAAATTTTACTCTGTATGAAAGTAAAATTTTACTCTGTATGAAAGTAAAATTTTACACTCTAAAACTAAAGTAAATTTTACTCTGTATGAAAGTAAAATTTTACTCTGTATGAAAGTAAAATTTTACTCTGAAACTAAAGTAAAATTTTACTCTGTATCAAAGTAAAATTTTACTCTGAAATACATAGTGAAGATGGCTTAATAGAAGAGCTGATAGATATGAGGGTAATATAGTAAAAGAAACAAGTTTAAAAATATCAGAGAGTTTTGAAAGTACTTATATAATTCTTGTCATTTTGAAAGACAAATTAGATAGTGAGGGGCTATCACCAAATCCCCCTTGTAATTAATGTATCATATATTATAATAAATTTAGGTGTTTTTTAATAGTACCCACCTTATTTCCTTAGACTTTCACCATTTTTATTTATTTCTTATTAGAATATTATCCTAACATCAATTTTTAATTTTGTTCTCATTCCTAATTTTCCTAACCTAAATCCTAACACTAACTTCATCCCCACTATAATACATTTAGGTGGCTCTTAATAGTACCCACCTTATTTCCTTAGACTTTCACCATATTTTATTTACTTCTTATTAGAATATTATCCTAACATCAATTTTTAATTTTGTTCTTATTCCTAATTTTCCTAACCTAAATCCTAACACTAACTCCATCCCTACTAGCTTCAACCGCCACCATGCCCTGCCATCTTTAGCTTCAGTGGTCCTCTCTCGTCCATCTCCTTCCTTGTCTGTCCCAACCAGTCCCTTCTTGAAAAAAATAAATACATAGATCTAAAAAATATAAAATTGTAACTCGAAGTTGAAAAAATTCAAAAAATATGCAACAATAAATTCCAAAAAAAGCTATCTTTAGTTTTAACCAAATGAAACTTATTTATCGCATAATCAAAATCACTTTAGATAATGAGCTAACCGTACAATAGACATCCCCAGGTGTACCATTGTCTAACTCAAATAAAAAGAGTAATGTTAGAGACTCAAAAGTTCTATCAAAAATTCTACCAAATGTCTCACATAGGTGTAGGACTCACACCATCATACCCATGTGAGACATTTAATAGAACTTTTAAATTTTTAATTGTGGGGACATAATTTTTGAATGACAACACGTGGCCAAGGTGTCACCGAAGTGCCAACCGAGGTGCCACGTGTCCTGGTCATGATGCCGAGGTAATCTCGGCTAGGCCGAGGTTATCTGCGAGAATACCAGAATCCAAGATAAGCGGATAAGGGACAAGAGTCCTAGAATGGGAGAAGACTTCATTTTGGGTAAAGATAAGACTCTTAGAGAGTTTATCTTAATCCTACTGGGAGTCCAAGAGTAGCAGTAATCCTAAGTCCATTAGAGCTAGGCTTCTATTGGGACTAGGATTGTGTTGGCTATAAAAGGGAGGCACCCCCATGGGTCTAAGGTATGCTTTTGATATTCTGTCTAGTGAGTTAAGCACTATTGGTTATCTTTAAGAGATAACTGACTTGATCGTCGGAGTGCCCTCGGGTGGACGAGCCACCGCCGCAAACTCTTCTTTTTGTTGCAGGTCGTTCGGCCTTAGTGAGCAGATCCTAGATTCCAGAAGGCAAGATCTCGGCCCAAATGATTAAATCCAAGAAGAGAAAAGCACAGCCTAAGTTAAAGACTTTTTTCCACAAAGGAGTAGGTGGAAGCCATGTAGAGGGCTGGAGAATGATGCTTGGGAGTTGGAATTTTCAAACCGAGATTATGTTTAACACTTGTTGAAACTTGAGAAAAGTTTACAAGTTGAAGTTAAACCGAGATCATGTTTAACACTTGTTGAAACTTGAGAAAAATTTACAAATTGAAGTTAAACCGAGATTATGTTTAACACTTGTTGAAACTTAAAAAGTTTACAAGTTGAAGTTAAACCGAGATTATGTTTAACACTTGTTGAAACTTAAAAAGTTTACAAGTTGAAGTTAAACCGAGATCATGTTTAACACTTGTTGAAACTTGAGAAAAGTTTACAAGTTGAAGTTAAACCGAGATCATGTTTAACACTTGTTGAAATTTTGAGAAAAGTTTACAAATTGAAGTTAAACCGAGATCATGTTTAACACTTGTTGAAGTTTTGAGAAAAGTTTACAAATTGAAGTTAAATCGAGATCATATTTAACACTTGTTGAAACTTGAGAAAAGTTTACAAGTTGAAGTTAAACTGAGATCACGTTCAACACTTGTTGAAACTTGAGAAAAGTTTACAAGTTGAAGTTAAACCGAGATTATGTTTAACACTTGTTGAAACTTGAGAAAAGTTTACAAGTTGAAGTTAAATCGAGATCACGTTCAAACACTTGATTGAAACTTGAGAAAGGTTTACAAATTGAAGTTAAACCGAGATCACGTTTAACACTTGTTGAAACTTGAGAAAAATTTACAAGTTGAAATTAAACCAAGATCTCGTTCAACACTTGTTGAAATTTTGAGAAAATTTACAAGTTGAAGTTAAAGCCGAGGTAATGTTATAAGAAGACTGATTTAACACTTGTTGAAATTTTGAGAAAATTTACAAGTTGAAGTTAAAGTCGAGGTTATGTTATAAGAAGACTGATTTAAACACTTGTTGAAATTTTGAGAAAATTTACAAGTTGAGATTAAGCTAGGATTACGAGTGAAAGAAGTATCTATGCACGATTACCACGTGGCCAAGACTTGGAAGATAATGGAAGACAGAAGTCTTAAGAAATAAAAAAGTGGCGAGTTTTGAGCAAACACTTGAGAAAACATTTGTTACAATGTTTTCAAGTGTTAAGCCAAGACCGAGATAAACAAGACTAGAAGTTGTGTCCGAGGTATTTTACCCCGAAGAGATTACACAGTGAAGGTGTACCTTGAAGACATGCAAATTATTTTAAGTATAGAATGCATTCAGAAAAGGAAAGAAGGCACTTTGGCCTAAACATTGAAGAATGATTGTACAGATTACAAAAGTGGCACGTCGGCCAAATTAAAGCTTACATTGTTTCAAAAGTAAGAAAAGAGTACTAAGTACAAAGAAAAAAAATCATAAACGAAACTACTCGGCGTTGGCAATGGAAACTACACGGCGTTGGCAACGGACTATGTCTCACCCCCAGAAGACAGCTAGGAAGACTTCCCGGCAACCTTCTCAGCCTCGAGCTCAGCTCCGGCCTCTTGTAGAGTCTGGTCAATGCTCTTCTTGGTGATAGACGCGTCAGATGTGGGCTTCTCAGGAATAGCGTCTTTGAGACCTCATCCCCTTCATCCTGAGTCAAGTCGAAGACTTGCTCATTCAGAGTTGAAGACTTGGCCTCATCAACTTCTTCATTTCTTCTCGACCTCAGTCTGATCCTCGGACTCAGCTTCGTCTTCAGACTAGCTTGGAGATGAAGGGAATGACAGGACGAGGTTGCCAGCATTCTTGAGAGGAGAATCCCTAGGGACAGGAGCAGACGGATATGTTCAAACATGGCAAACAAGCAGAGACAACAAGGTATGAAACTAAAGAGGGGGAAAAAGGAATAACTCGCCAAAGAAAATGAAGCCGGTGTTCAGTATGTCGAAGTCAGATGACGGTAGCAATCGGAAAGGATCAGCAAAAGCTTCACCGGAGGAAAAGAATGAAAGTGGTTGCAGAGCTTAAGAGCTTGAAACATGGCAGATTTGGGAGAATAAAAAGAAAGAGAGTCTAGGGACACAGATAGAAATGAAATGGTTTCGTTGGAATTAAAAATCCCGACATGCCCATGCTGACGTCAGACGGAGGGGGGCAGAACTGATGCGACACAATGGGGGCGTGATTGGTATGTTCCAAATTTGATGATGATCTCTAATGATAGTGTGATCTCTGTTGCGATGTTGAACTTGGATGAGAAAGAACATGATGATTCTTGGTTCTTAATTCTTGATAAGTGGACATATGAGTCCTAAATTCTTGGCGCCGGCAAGCCATGAACTCAGCTGGAGAAGTACATGTATAGGTTCCATCACCTCAGGATGCCGAGGTAATAGAACCTAGGGGGCAGTTGTGGGGACATAATTTTTGAATGACAACATGTGGCCGAGGTGTCACCGAAGTGCCAGCCGAGGTGTCACGTGTCCTAGTCATGACGCCGAGGTAATCTCGACTAGGCCGAGGTTATCTGCGAGAATACCAGAATCTGAGATAAGCGGATAAGAGACAAGAGTCCTAGAATGGGAGAAGACTTCAGTTTGGGTAAAGATAAGACTCTTAGAGAGTTTATCTTAATCCTACTGGGAGTCCAAGAGTAGCAGTAATCCTAAGTCCATTAGAGTTAGGCTTCTATTAGGACTAGGATTGTGTTGGCTATAAAAGGGAGGCACCCCCATGGGTCTAAGGTATGCTTTTGATAT
Organism: Camellia sinensis; assembly: GCF_055761805.1. Classification (NCBI taxonomy): domain Eukaryota; kingdom Viridiplantae; phylum Streptophyta; class Magnoliopsida; order Ericales; family Theaceae; genus Camellia; species Camellia sinensis. The sequence continues at coordinate 102,589,892 of NC_138966.1, forward strand.
TCTGTTTAGTGAGTTAAGCACTATTGGTTATCTTTGAGAGATAACTGACTTGATCGTCGGAGTGCCCCCGCGTGGACGAGCCACCGCCGCAAACTCTTCTTTCTGTTGCAGGTCGTTCGGGCTTAATCTATTCTGCCGATGCTCTCCAGTTGGGTACCTGTTTGGCAGTGTGGTCAGAAAATCACCCACACACTAATATTTTTGAAATAAAAAACAAAGGTTTCTATCCGCTCCATAATTGAGGACACAAACAAAGCCTTGATCAACAGAAACAAATGACAAAAAAAAAGATGAAAATAGCATCACATATTTGTGTTTTGTATTATAAAAAAATAATAATAACAATATTACAAATTCAGATTTAACTATCTAAAAATTACTGAGAACTATCATTTTATAGTTTAAATTTATTTTACATATGGATTCTACATTATAAATTTAATTTTCACCACAAAATAATTTTGATTCCTGACTTCTAAAAAAAAAATGAAACGACATAAGTGTGACAATAACGACATATAATATTTACAGGGGATTACTCCGTTAGTGCCCAACAAAGTCAGTCATCTTAGTTTTTCAAAAAATAAAAGTCAAAACATAGAATAGAAGAGCCTGCTCTATTCTATTGCTCCAGACAGAAGTAAGTTCTTCTCTCCTCCAATGGAGAGGTTATTCATTGTTCTTGTGACATGGTCAAGTTGCCTTATGTCGAGAAATTATTTTTTGCCCCTGGGATGGTTAGGTGATATTTTATGTTCATTAATTAAAATTATGGGATTCAATATTTTTCATTAGATTTGTACAGAATAACTTGACAATGTGTCAAGTGATAAATAATGTAGAGCCATATTCTAAGACATCCAAATAATCACTCCCTTATGCCTCAAGAAGGTCATGATGGGTGCAGGGATATGATGTATAATTTTATATTGACACATAATAAAATAGTAAGAGACATGACAATTAAAATTTGATCGATGACTAGAAACTTCAATAGTAGCCCAGAAAACCAGCAACACCCTATACCAACTCAATCAACTCTGCAGTAGCCCCAAATTTGATTAGAAACCTCATTCCAAAATTAGCTCTAAGAAATAGCCCCACAGCACTAAACATCCTTCCAAAATTAGCAACAAACCCAGGACGCAGCCTAGAAAAAGCCAGCAGTAAACCTCTCACCAGCAGTAGGCCAGCAGCAACATTAACTAGATTCACTCCATTCCTGCAGCAGCAACACCCTGTTACACACAATAGCACACCTGCTCCAGATTAGAGACTAAATCATGAACTGAATATTTCAACTCTTTCAAATTAGCTTTTGCCCACATAGCAACTCTGACCTTTACCAACTCAACCAACTCTCCAAAATCTGGCATTGCCTCTTTAAACAGACACTCATTCTTGAGTTTCCGCACAGACCACATCAAAGCTAATGGGACTACCTTCCACATTTCCTTCACTTGAACCTTACATTTTGTACCTGACCACCAATGCAAAATAGCCTCCACAAAGCCAGGGATGACCCAATTCAAATTCCACTATTTGACAATATCAGCCCAAACTCTCCAAATCATATGACAATGTAGTAACACATGATTCATGGACTCCACTTCAGATTTACAAAACACACACGAAGTGTTGGCATTAGGATTCAACACTCCAATCCTAAGCAAGAAATCTGAGGACTTAAACCTTCCTCTCTAAGCTAACTAACTCAGAAATTGCACTTTGGGGGGGGAGAGGGGCTATATTACTACAAATGCTCTTTGTAATTATAATTTCAGGCCCTTTGGATGATTTCACCCAATTCCAAACTGATGCCATAGTAAAAGAGCCAGAGGAGTATGCCAGCCAGGACCAAGAATCATCAATCAATGCATTCAGATTAGGTGCTATCTGCAGCAAATCATACTACTTCAGTACTTTCTCCTCTTCCCAAGCAAACAGAGCCCTTCTAAAAGCTAACTTCCAGTCTTTACCCTCATATTTCCTTTGGAAAAAATACAACAGTGAACCATCTTTCTCAAATGACAATGAGAACAATCTGGGAAAGACTTTGCACAGACTCTAATTGTTAAACCAACTATCAACCCAAAACTGCATCCTTTTACCATTACCCACCACTGTTTTAATGTTATTCCAAAAGAATTCACTTAAGGCAGGATTAGATGAATTAATTGACAATACGTCCTACCACAAAGAAGACAACAAACCTGGATCCACTGATAGTGGACTCCATTTGCCACCAATCCCTCCATACTTACTACATAGCGCTTGTTTCCACAATGCATTCTCCTTTCTTCCATACCTCTACCACCACTTTAATAGTAGGCAATCCTTTACCTCCCTAAGATTCCAAACCTCTAATCCTCCTTGAATCTTTCTCAAGCAAACCTCCTTCTAACTAACTAGATGTGCTTTTCTCCTCACTTCAGATCCTCTCCAGAGAAAATTAGATTGAATTGTATCAATTGATCTTGCAATACCCACTGGCATTTTAAACAAGGATAACAAATAAACAGGTAAATTTGACATCACTGATCTTATCAAGGTTAATCTCCCTGTAAAAGACAAGCACCTTCTCTTCCATAAAGCTAACTTCTTCTTGAACTTTTCCACCACAGGCTACTAGGTACTCTTTCCGTAACGACCGCAAAACGTGTATAAGGAATTATCGTTATTTACCTATGGGTTAATGTGCTTTAATGCGATTATATCTTTTGAATTGAAGCATTATCTGTTGAGCTACGACTTTAAAACTAGAATTAACGATCTTTTTGGGTTCAAAAATCGGAATTGAGTACGTAGATATGTGAATAGGAATTTTTAGAGCTATTTGGGAAAATTAATTGGAAATTTATTTCGTCTGATTTGCTAAGGTGTGTTTGGGTGGTTAACTTTGCACTGCAAATTGAAAGCCTTAGAGGCTTCAGAAACCATAACAGAGTACATAATTATAATCAGCGTAATTTTTAGAGTCATCTGGAAAGTTTAATTGAAATTTGATTTCGTACGATTCTTAAGAGTGTGTTTGGCCCTCCCTAATTGTGATAAGCTTATATATGGTTATATATATGTGATATATAAGTGAACTCATCGTCTTTGAGCCAAAAATATCTAAGAGAGAGGGAGAGGACCGTGAGAGAGGAAGAGAGACAAAGCTTCTCTAGGAGAGAAAGAGAGAGCTCAACATTCATGGGGGTTTGAAGACAATTGAAGAAAGAGAAAGAAGATCAACCATGGAAGCTTGGAGAAATTGAAGAGAGCTATGAGAAGGGCAAGGATTGAACTAAGGTATGGAGGTCTATCTTAAATCCTTATGTTTAATGTATCAATTTCATGAAATCATTATGATATTGGAAAATTTGAACCCATTTGGATGAGGGTTGTATGTATGTATTTAATTGAACTACATCTAAGGAGTTAGAATTTGAGTTATATGATTTTTTTTATGATTGGAGCTCAACCTTATGAATATCATATGAAATGAACCTTAGATTGTCCAAAGAATAAGATCAAGCAAGAATCAAGTATAATTGTGGGTTGTGTTTTGAGAACTTTGAAGATTATGAAAGATAAAGCTTTGATCTTGAACATTGAGGCAAAAATTGATTTGTTTGAAATGGAATTACACTTGATTAATGTTAGTTTATCATATTGTGGTGTAACTTTACATGTTTTGGGGTGATTAGAGTTAAAATCTAGCTTAAAAAGTGGAAAAACAAGTGTTAGAGCCAACAAACTTTTTCGAACGGAAAAACTGACCCAGAGCTGCACGTGCGGCGGGGCTTCCCGCGCGTGCGGCGGGGCATTTCCAGATTCTGCTAAAAAAACACGTGTTCCCGCACATGCGGCCAAGTTTCCCGCACGTGCGGGACAATCCTGTTTCAGCCAACTTCAAATAAGCATATCTCTTACATCCGGACTCCGTTTTAAGTGATTCTTGAGCCTAAACTCAAGCCCTAGAAGTCTAGTTTCTATTGGTGGTGGTATCACTCCCAAATTCTTAGTACACAAATAGATATACCTAAATTAGTGAAGGTTGTTCACTTTCTGTCCAACCATTTCATGTTATTTTCTCACCTAACCCAATTCCCTTCCATTTCTTCCTATTTTTCCTTGATATGAATTATGGTCCATTGAAGACCTGTGAGTTTAGAACCACCATAACTAATTGATCAAAGAGAATAAGTAAGGGATCGGTTATAATCTCATATTATGTTTTGTACATTGTGTTTGTAGGTCAAGACGAGAACATCGTCCTATTACTATCAAAAGCCCATCACTGTGAGTCATAGTAGTGTAACGATATATTTTAATTACTTCTTGTGCTAATGATTTATATATCGTTGTTTGAGAATGACATATACTAATGATATTGTTCTTTGATTGAATTAACGGACATGATTGAACGATGGCATCGATATGAACCTAAGATCATTCTGTTCTTATTAATAAAAGTAGGCCCAAGGCCGTTCTGCATTACATGTGGGTGTGAATTGTTTATGACTCATGGCCCTAAGGCCGAGGGAGATGGAAACATGCCGATGTTCCATCTACCCTATAATGATATGAATCATATATGATTAATGGCTCTAACGCCAAGGGAGTTAGAGACATGCCGATGTTCCATCTTCCCTGCATTGCTCTGGACAGCTGTCATTATGTTGGGCCTAAGGCCGTTTTGTATCAAACATAGGCCCGAGGCCGTTCTGTATTACATGTGGGCCTAAGGCCGTTTCGTATCAAACATGGGCCCAAGGCCGTTCTATATTACATGTGGCCTGAGGCCGTTTTGAAATATGGTAATGGATAAGACCTGTGTGTGGTTTGATATATGTATATTTATATTCTCCAAGGCTATGCTTATTAACTTAACCTCCTTACATTGCTATTATTCACCGAGTCTTGCTCACTCCGTTATAATGTACATTTATGTAAGTGAGCCATTGGGAAACCAACACTAGAATTGTATCGAGGTTCGTCTCTTTATCAAGCCGCCGGGTTACGCCTCCGTGTTGAGGCTTTAATTTTGTATTGGAGAATTATGTGGTTCAATGAGTCCTATGTAAGCGTGTGTGAGATCTATATAAATTCTGTGATCGTATATGTAAATATGGAAATGTATTTGAATGCTTAAATTTATTTAAGTCATCATGTATGCACAAGCTCAATGGACGTTATCTTTATATTGATATTTGCTTCCGCTTCAGGCCCCGTATTTGGAATAAGTATTCGTAAAATTTTGTTTTGAGGCCTATGTGTAGGCCAGTCATGGACCAAACTTTTAGGAGCGGGTTTGGGTCGTGACACTTTCTCCTTGGATTTGCTCCTAAAGGCATACCTAGATATTTCAAAGGCAGCTTCTTACTATGGCAATTGAATCTTTTTGCAAACTCCTTCACTAAATCATCATAAACACCTATCCCACACACTTGACTTTTGTGGAAATTAATTTTAAGTTCTGACATTATCTCAAAACATCTTAGAATTCTCTTGATAGCAATTATTTCCTCCCAGTTTGCTTAACAAAATATGATAGTATCATCTGCAAACTGAAGGTGAGATAATTTCTCTAATCAAACCCACTTCTCTTGCTCTTTCCATTAATATATTAAGGCCCTCTGCAATAATGTTAAAAAGAAAGGGTGAAAGTGGATCACCCTGTCTAAGGTCTTTCATTGGAGAAAATCCTGACGTAGGTGAACCATTTACTAGCACTGATACTCTAGCTGTAGAGATACAAGTCTTCATCCATCCCACTCATTTCTCCCCAAAACCAAAGTTGCTCATCATTGAATACAAGAACTCCCAGTTTACCGAATCATATGCCTTCTCAAAGTCCAACTTTAGGATGATACCTTTCTTCTTTGATCTTTTCCACCAATCCACCACTTCATTGGCAATTAACACCCCATCCAGAATGCATCTTCCGCTCAAAAAGGCTATTTGCACTTCACTGATGATCTTTGGAAGCACATTTCTCAATCTTCTTGATAAAACCTTGGCTACTATTTTGTATATAGAACTTGCCATACTGATGGGCCTATAATTTGTCAGACCCGAGGGGCTATCTTTTTTGGGAATTAAGGTAATAAAAGAGTTGTTCACTCCTCTGGCTAACTTACCATTAGAGTGGAATTCATTCATAAGTTGCACTATCTCCCCTTTCATTATGTTCCAGCATTTCTGTATATAGGTTAAATTAAAACCATCAGGCCCCAGAGCTTTGTTTCCATTACAATCTTTGACTGCTTCCCAGATTTCATCCTCTGTAAACTCTACCTCTAACAATCCAGATGATTTTGCAGGACTAATTAAGGCGAAAGCACCTGACAATTTTGGTCTATACTCTAATCATCAGTAAACAGCTAACTGAAAAATCTCACCACTGCATGTTTAATTCCATCTGGCTAATCATAATTAACACCATTCTCATTTACAAAGTCCAACAAATTTTTCCTCTGTCTTCTGCTTGCCATTATATGAAAGAACTTTGTGTTTTTGTCCCCATTTTCTGCCCATGTCATTCTGGATTTTTGCTTCCACAACCACTCATTTTTGCTCAATACCCAAACTGACCTCTTAACCTCTCTTCTTCTTTTAGTCTCAATTTCCTGCTGGTTCCTACTTACAGCTTGTAGATCCCATTCATGGAGTTCATCCTCAGCTTTCTTCAATTGCTCATCAATATTTCCAAAAACTTCACAATTCCATCTTTTGAGATGTGCTCGTAGATTTCCCAACTTTTTCATTATCTTGAAGCTAGCCCAACCACTGACCTGATTATTTTCCTAAGATTTCTTCACTTTAGCTTTAAATTCAATGTGCAAGCTCCAAGCATTTATAAATCTAAATGGTTTTGGACCCCAATCCCTCTCATCCTCCATAAGCACTATTGGACAATGGTCGGATATACTTCTAGGTAGCCCCCACTGTTTAAATGAAAACTTTTCCAACCACCTATGATCAATTAGGAATCTATCAATCCTGCTACACCTATCCCTATCCAAAACATTACACCATGTAAATGTTTTGCCTAACATTGGAATATCTAACAGCTCCAAATTATCAATCAACTCATTAAAGTCCTCCATCCCCATATTCTTCCTTGAGCACCCTTTCCTTTCACTCATAAATCTAATTTCATTAAAATCCCCACCTACACACCAAGGTCTTAAAAAATTGGATTTAAGCTTCAATAAGGATTCCCAAAGCTGTCTTCTTTTCAAAACTTCATTTGGTGCATAAATATTTATAATAACACATTCAAAAGATTGGCATGAAGTACCTGACAATAGAATGAAGTTTCAATTACTACAGCTCTCCTTTAATTCAAAGATTGCTGGATTCCATAAGCATAGCAAACCTCCAGCACTACCCTCAGCACCAATCTCCATGTAATCCATCTCCTCCCATGGCCATAATGACTTAACAAGGTTTTCATCAACACTGCATCTCTTTGTTTCTTGCAACAGTAATATATCAATCTTTCTTTCCTTCACCAAAGTCTTAATTTTTTCCCTCTTTTCAAGCTTTCTTAGACCTTTTACATTCCAAGATAATATCTTCATTAGAAAACTACTATCATTCACCAATCTTCCTAATAGAAACCCCATTGGCTTAAGAAGCTGCACCTTCACCTTCCATTCTTACTAGATCTTTTTCTTCTAACTCAATAATTTTGCTTACCACGTCATTCTCATTCCCTCCACAATTCATCCCTAGAAATTTTCCTACTTGAACCATAGCTTATGCTTCATTTAAAAAAAAATTCCTTCTCCTTGAGTCTACACTCTGTGAAACTAACAGTGATATTGCTACAACTGCTTATCTAAAAATGGCTCCACTCTGAAGACAGTTGTTGAACAACACACCCTTTTTCTTGGTTTGCTTTCAGCTGAGCTTTCCCCTTTTCTTCAATTCAAATCCTGACCTCCTACTTTGTTTGTTATCTTTTGCAATAGGCTTCCCCCTTTTTGATGTGGTACCTATTATTTTCACTCCTTGCTGGGCCGAATGTATAACCAGTGGACACTTCTGGGTTTGATCTGCACAATCACTTAAGTTGGAATCCTCTATGATTGGCCCATTAGCCAAGACCCTAGGCTGTGCTCTATTCAACACTACCTCTACATTTGTATTGGGCCTTTTACCTTCTGACCCACTAACACTCCTTATAAACCCAAGAGTGCAAATATGTCCTTCCACTGTTTGAATTTGATTTCCCACCTCTTTTCTTGGATTTCCCAACTTATCTGAACCTTCCTCCATCCTATCACATCTAACAATTGTGTTTCCCAAATCACATCCTAACTCTTTTACAACTGATTCAAACTCCCCTTTACTGCTTCCTTGCTTTTCCTCTGTCTGTACCTGTGTCCACTATATCCCTCTCTTTGATTTCCTCATCATATTTTCTAACCATATCCTCTTTCCCTGCATTTGCATGCTCATCCTCCTCCTTATCTCCATTGCCATTTTTTGACAATTGGTCAACCTCTTCCTGGGTTTTGGAATCAACCTCCTCACTGATTTTTTGCAAATAGACACATTAATGGACTGATACTGGTGCATCTTCGCATACACGAACTGGGAAAATATTTCTCATGCATTCGACATTGATCACCGAGTTAATGAACTCAAACCTGTTTGTGATTACTCTTACCTTACCATATTGGAAGGATTTGTGACTAATAATGCTCTCATCAAACTGAATAACTTCCCCCCAGAGGATACCAATATCTCTAAAGGTGTTAACACTCCACAAATTAAATAGAACACCCACACAAGTAATCCACACACACCTCTCTCGAGCGATAAACTTCCCTCTTTCCCAATCACTTATGGAGTCACGCCAATCAAAAATCCATTCTTCAATATATGGTGTTTCTTCCTTCATATGTTGCTCTGATTTGAAAGTTAATAATGCTAACCTTCCACCCTCATCTCTCACTTTTACCTCATTCATAACTCTTTTTTCAAACTCCACATTGAAATCATTGAATGAGAAAACAGTCTTTAGCTTCACAATCAAACTTTCATATAGCCAACCATTTCCTATCTCATAAGCTTTTACCACTCTTGTCATCTTCTCCTGTATGCCTCCATTTTGAACAACTTCAGCATAAGATCTTTTTCCTACAGCCTTCACTTCTTACGGTGCAGAGTTCCTCTGCTGGTGCTGCAACTTTATCTCACCTCCTCTGTTCCTCACTGTGGGTTGCTTATACTCTCCTTTTTTGTATTCTACATTCTTCACCTTCAGAGCTTTATTATCATACCATAAACCATCAGCTTTTTGCACCGATATGTCCGCTGCAACCTTGCAATCATACCTAACAATTCCAAACCATGAGCCTGTTACTTGTCTTCTTTTGGTTGGAATAAATACATCATTGACTATTCCAAACTTGCTAAATAAAGAGAACAGACTTTCTGGATCCATTGAGTTTGGTATTTCATCTACAAAGATTGTGGACAACCCATCTTTCCATAGATCGGGTGTTTGATTGCCCAATCTTCTTACTCTTCTTCTTCTTAATACTGGGTTCCACCATCCTCTCTTAATCTTCCTGGTGGTGATCAGTTTTGGTGGAGTGTTATGCTCATAAGAGGACTGATACGCTCAGCAGTGGACTATTATTTTGGACTGCTATGCTCAGAAGGGGCTGTTAGTCTTGGTTCAGTTTTGAGGGGATCCCGTTTCTTTGGTGAAGTATTATATAAGAACTAGGGGCTGAATGTTATGGCTCAAGGCTGGTGTTTTTGTTTTGGTCTCATCAATTAAGCAGGGCTACTGAATGAAGGTTGCTTCTTGTTTTGTAATGTTTGGTTAATTTGAATGGAGTTCAAGGCAGCAGGGTTCTTGAAACGTTTTGAAATGCTTGCTGGTTTATTGTACTGGCCTCTTGCTGCTACAGAATGTTGTAGGATTGGATTGCTTAGCAGTTGCTGCAATTCATGGGTGAAATGCTCTTCTGGTTTGCTCATGGCTGCTGTGAAGTTTTTGCTCATGGTTGCAACTCAGGGGTGAAATGCTCTTCTGGTTACTGGTTTTTTCTTTTCTTTTCTTTTCTTTCCTTTTGCTCTGATTGTTAGTCTCTCACCAACTAGGAGGTTGGAGCTTGACATAGCTCCAAGCTCCTCCTTATTTATGTAACTTATCATACTTTGTATGTGTTTCATCAATAAAGTCTTCTTTTTATTGATAAAAAAAAAATTGATCGATGACAATACGTGTGGTATCCTAAAGCACCTAGGCTTCATTTGGGAAGTGGGTTGACTTTTTGACTTTTTTAAATATTTTAACCTGGACTAAAAAACTTGATTTGGGATAGACTTTTTGGCTAATTAGCCTTTTTGTGAGGTGGCCACATGTGAAATGACCGAGAAGGCCTTGAGGTGTGTTGGCTACATATTTTGTAAAAGCCAGTTACAGTTTGACACGTGGCAGAGTAAGGGTAATAAAGGAAGGTTATTCAAGCCTTCAATCCTGATCGTACACGTGGCAATAAATATTGGTTCTCACATGATCTGAGTAACATTAGATCAATAACGGGATGCAAGATGACATAGCTTCAACGGTTACTCATATTCAAATTCAAATACAAGAGGGAAGCTCAACTGCCAGTAATGGTGTAATGGAGCTACTTGTAAGGAAGCATGATCAGCGATCATGGAGGAGCAGTTCGACGGTTCGAAGTGCAGTTCGAAGGTCATCACTGACGAGTATAAATAGCAAGGCAGCCCCCAGAAAAAAGGGAGACTCAAATCATACAAATCAGTCATTTACTTCATATATTTTCTTCTCCAGTTTTTTACATTTACAGTCTTTAAATACCTGTTCTTTAAATACCTGCACTTTAAATACCCGCACTGCACTTCGATTCATAGGAGTAGTTTCAAGTAGATTCAAGTGGATTGCTGTTGTAAACCTCTTCGAGGCTGAGTTTGGACCATTGTAAGTGTTCATTTTAATGAAATACTTCAATTGTTCTTCATATTACTGTTATTCCTTTTAATTTTTCCTAAGTCAAGCCACCAGTAAAAGTCCTCTTCATTGAAGCTGAAAGAACTAAAACACAATCGTCTGGTAATTGGTTGGCAATCACAATTTCTGTAAGGACTGATTGATCCTTGCTGGCACGCTCATATTTACAAAAATACCTTTCGAAAAGCCAAAAAGCCAACATATATTTTTGGCACGCCCAGTGGGACATAATTAAAAATGGCTAGAAGAAGACGACAAGGAGAAAATGAACGCTTGGAAGAAGGCGTGGAAGGAGAGGTAGAAATACCAAATCCAGAGGATAATGTGGTAACACATCCTGTGGAAACTCCTATATTGTCAGAACCTATGGTCGAACATACCAGTACTTCTGGACAAGAACCATATGTTCATATTATTGGACGAAACCAAGGAATTGGACCATCCACTGTGCCATTTACTCAACCAACAAATTCATGGGATGGTTTAGTAGATGCCATGGGACAACAATTAATGAACACAATGGAAAGGTGGGCAACATCCTTTTTGGATAGAATGAATAACCACCAACCAACAAACACAAGACACACGGAGGAAGTTGTAAATGTCCCCCAACAAAGATTGGCTAGAGAAAAACAGCCTATGCAAGTTAATAGACATTCTAATGGTCAAACTAGTACCCAAAACTTTGAAAGACCATCACCTCAGTCTTGGTATGAACCCATTTCAAGGCCTATAGCAGGCCAAAATGCCTCAGTACTTAATAATGAAGCCACACAAGTTGGTGGATCTGGCCATGTACAAGAAACTGGCATAAGAATGGTTACAAATCCCATGTTCGAAGCCATACCTGGCACAAGGGGGTACACCAATCCCTTATTCGAATTTACACCCGGGGGTTGGAGGGTTTTCCTACAAATGGCAGAGACACAACACCTGTTCCAGCACCTTTTGCAGGTCTTTTCGCAGGTCATGCTCAAAGAGGTTACCCATACCCTCAACAGCAACTTGCACCGCAAGGACAACCAGCCCCAAATTTACCACCTTATGGACCAAGAGGACCACAAGCACAAGTTTGTCCACCAAATCCTGTGTTTGCCCTTCCAGTAGTGGTTCAGCAGGCACAAAATATGGTCCCTAGAGACCAGATTGCTGATATTGTTAGGGAGATATCTGGACCAATGGCTCGGGGGGTCCAGACTCCTATATACAGAAAACCATACCCAGAATGGGTAGATAGGGTACATGAATACCCAAGGGGATTCAGGATACCAGATTTTACCCTTTTTTATGGGACTGGAAATCAATCAACGATAGAACATATTGCTAGGTTTGCTGCTCAATGCGGTGAATTTACTAACCATGACTATATGAAACTGAGATTATTTCCAAATTCCCTAACGGGGGGAGCATTTGTATGGTACATCAACCTTACCCCTGGCTCCATTCAAAATTGGCAACAAATGGAGGAGGCATTTCATGCCCAATTCTTCCAATCAGAGCCAGAAGTATCTATGGCAGATTTGGCTAGATTGAGTCATAGGCCTGAAGAAAAGGCTACTCAGTTTGTTGCCAGATTTAAAAGGGCTCGAAATAAATGCAGAGTCATCCTGCCAGAGCCAGAATTCGTCAGATTGGCTCAAAATGGTTTAGAATTCAGGCTTCGAAAGAAGTTTGATTCAACTGAATTCAGAGATTTGGTCGAACTGACCTATAAGGTGTCTCGATATGAAGCATTATTAGAAGAGGAACAAGATCGAAATAATGCATCATATAAGACATATTATAGAGATCCTAATTATGAAATAGATGCAGCAGAGATTGTAGGCAAAGAACCTGTAATATGTGAAGCATTAATTCATAAGGATACAACTATAGACCAGCAGTTTAAAAAGAAAGACTTTCACAAAAAATACTCTTTCGATTTAACAAAAGCAGATGACATCTTTGATCATTTGCTCGCGGCTAATTTCCTTAAGTTACCTAAAGGAGTAAAACTACCATCTCCAGATGAACTAAAAGGAAAAGTATACTGTAAATGGCATAATTCTTGGTCTCACTCGACTAAAAACTGCATTATTTTTCGAGACAGGATCCAAGAACAGATTCGAAAAGGAAGTTTGAAGTTCTCAGCTAAAACAGAAAAAGCCATGGGAATTGACAGTGATCCCTTTCCAGAAGTTGGAGAGGCAGCAGCCAATGTCATTACATCAGACTTCCAGAACTTGTCCTTGACAGAATTGGAGGAAGTCAATGTGCAGATGCATGTTGCTAATCAAACCAATATCAAGAAGAATACTAGAAGCCCACCAGTTATTGAACAAAGTTTCTCGCACCAGAGGGAACACTCTGATGAAGAATCACTGGATGATGATTCTTTAGAAGCAGCGGTGATGCAGAGAATGTGCCCCAGGTGCAGACTCAGTTACAAGTGGTTGAAGGGGCTTCCAACTGATGGGAAGCAATACTACAGGGATGTTCAGAGACGTCCTAAGTCAACCAATGCTTACAACAAAAGCCGTATCCGGCTAGTGATAGGCAGAGACCACCAGTGGTTGAGCCTGTGGTGAACAGAATGCATGACAAAGGCAAGAAGCTCTTGCATGAATCCAGGCCACATAACTATTATAGAATGGAGAGTAGCCATTCTGAAAGAAAACTGGAGTGAGGTTCAGTTCATGGAATCAAAGCCAGAGATTGGCCCCCTAGACCAGTTTCACGCAGGACAGAAAATGGTCACCCTTATCGAAGGTCTGAATCAGATTCAAAACATGAGGACAAAACCAAGCACTTACCTTCACGGCCAGTTTCGAAGATGGCTTCGAAGGTGGAAAAGGGCAGATCAGCGTCTGAATCAGCAAGTTCATGGGTACCTGGAGTCCCAGACTGGTTTGTAATGCAAAACAAACCTAGAGAATTGCCTGTTCGAGGAGATGTTGTAAACCAAGGCAGGATGATCAGGCCTCCTATGGTGGCTCCGAATAACTGGGTGCTGCTTAAACACCCAAAGACAAGGGAACCAGACATGGTCCCAGTCATCTCAAGATCACAGAGAAGAAAAATTCAGCGCAGGTACACCCAGTATCAGAAAGATCTGAAGGAAAGTGGAGAAAATTCTTCACCAGACAAAACGGAAGGAAGGAAGAACCCAAAGTCAGACTATGCTCCAAAGCCAGTTCCACAGAGCAAAGTGGTCTGCAGCCGAGAACAGTTGGCCAAGGTTCATTCTGAATTGAAAACCAGAGAGAAGGCTAGTTTGGTAGGGTTGGAGAAAGCTCTGATGGAGACAGATAGCGAGACCGAAGAAGAGATTAGCATAAGCCAGAAGAAAGAGGTCGTGGAGGAAGAGATGTTCGAAGCCTTCATGGCTGAGCAAACGTTTCTGACTGAAGAGCCAGTTGAGAAAGATCCTTCGAAGGGATCAGTTAGCAATGAAATACCAGAATGCATCATGCAGGATGTTTTTGAGGGAGTCGACCAAAGTAACCAAGAGGGGGAACAAGTACAGCCAGCCATCCAGTTTGGCTCGTTTCCCCCAGTATCAGTGAACATGGTACACATACTACCACAGGAATTCCAAGCTGGAGATGAAAATCAAGAGGGGCAGGAAGTTGATCCAGTTCAGATCTCTAGTGAAGACTCGCAAGCAAGTATGGTGCAAGATAATTTCGAAATGGTTACCCCGATGGAAGATGAATATGAAAGTGAGGAAGTGGTAAGCATCAATCTATCGTATCCATTTGAGTACCCCTCGGATTCGATGACGCAGCACGTCAGGCCTTTGTACATCAAGGCTTTCTTTGATGGGATACAACTGAACCGAGTCCTGATAGACAATGGGGCAGCAGTAAACCTACTCCCGAAATCTTCTTTGAAGAAACTAGGAAAAAAGAATCACAGGTTGATACCAACCAGCACAACCATTGCTGGTTTTGCTGGAGATAAGCAAATGGCTCAGGGGATTCTACCCATTAATTTAAGTGTGGGAACCAGGGATTGCATGACAGCATTCTTCGTAATCGACAGTAATGCTAAATATAATGCTTTGCTTGGAAGGGATTGGATCCACACTAACAAATGTGTGCCTTCTTCTTTACATCAGAAAATCATGATGGCTTTAGGCAATGGAGAGACAGAGGAAATCGATGCAGATCCTCAACCCTTCATAGCCTGTGCAGACTTTGCAGAGGCTAAATTGTATATTGAGGGAGTGACACCGCTCAGTATACTGATGAAAGATGACAGTTCAGCCGAAGTGACGGCTGATGAGGAGGTGACACACCTGAAGCACTTAGTCCAAGAAAGTGCTGATGAAGAGGTTGTCCTTAGAGATGACAATGATGCCTGGTTATAGGCAAAGAGAGGAACCACAAGAAGCCAAGTCCTTGGCTTTGATTAAATTTTCAGCATTGGATATAAAAGCAATAGTCTAGAAAGTTCAGGAGCAAGAGAGAGAGGCCATGATAATTGGCTGCAAACAGCAGCAGCAACAAGCTAGAGTCTTGGCTCTTGGTAAGTACTGTGCCTTGGACATTGAAACAAAAGTCCAGGAGATACAGGAAGAGGAAGCCTTGTGGACAGATTTTGTCTATGAGGAGGAGGGCAGAGATATTGAATTGAAGAACTTGGGGGCAGAACCAAGCTTGAAGATCACTTCAAAGGTAGAAGAAACCAGAGGGAGTTCTCATGCACAAGACCCTTTAGAAGAAGTAAATCTAGGGGAAGGTTCTGTACAACAGCCCACTTATATAAGTGCTTGTTTGAATGCTCTAGACAGAAACCAGTTATTGGTTGTCCTGAAGAAATACAAAGATTGCTTTGCATGATCTTATAATGAACTACCAGGATTAGATAGGTCATTAGTGGAACATAGGCTCCCCATGAAGCCTAATTTCAAGCCTTACAAGCAGAAACCAAGGAGGATGAGTCCAGAAGTAATTCAGAAGGTTAAGGAAGAGATCCTTAGACTCCTCAAGGCAGGTTTTATTAGAACAGCCAGGTATGTCGAGTGGCTATCTAATATTGTGCCTGTAGTCAAGAAGAATGGCAAAATAAGGGTATGTATCGATTTCAGAAACTTAAATCTGGCGACTCCCAAAGATGAGTACCCTATGCCTATAGTGGACTTGCTGGTAGACAGTTCAGCAGGTCACCAAGTCTTGTCAATGATGGATGGGCATTCCGGCTATAACCAAATCTGCATTGCAGAGGAAGATATCCACAAGACAGCATTCAGATGTCCTAGGAATATTGGCACCTTTGAATGGGTTAAAATGCCATTTGGTCTAAAGAATGCTGGAGCTACATATCAAAGAGCCATGAACACTATCTTTCATGACCTCATTGGACGGTATTTAGAATGTTATATTGATGACATTGTGGTTAAATCCCAATCCATGGAAGAGCACCTGTTTCACTTAGAAGCAGCCTTTGAAAGAATGAGAAGGTTCAAATTAAAGCTCAACCCTCTTAAATGTGCCTTTGGCGTATCATCTGGAAACTTCTTGGGTTATGTGGTACACAAGAAAGGAATACAGATTGACCAGAACAAAGCCAAAGCCATCATTGCAGCCAGGCCTCCATCAAGTAAGAAAGAATTGCAGAAGTTCCTTGGACAGGTTAACTTTCTTCGAAGGTTTATTTCTAACACTGCAGGGAAAACTAAAGTATTTTCTTCCTTGTTAAGGCTGAAAGCTGAAGAAGAATTCGTGTGGTCAGCAGAGCATCAAATTGCTTTCGAAGGTATCAAAGCCTACTTGGCTAACCCTCCAGTGCTGATGCCACCAAAGGGGAACAAGCCCTTGAAGTTGTACATAGCTGCAGCAGAGGATTCATTGGGAGCCTTCTTGGCCCAAGACAACGAAGAAGGCAAGGAGCAAGCTATTTATTACCTTAGTAGGTTTTTAAATTCTTGTGAATGTAAATATTCAGCTGTTGAAAAGCTATGTCTTGCTTTATCTTTTGCTGCAATAAAATTGAGATATTATCTTTTGCCTACAACTGTCTTGGTAATTGCAACCACAGATTTGATTAAATATATGTTATCTAGACCAATGTTGAGGGGAAGAATTGGCAAATGGATACTTGCCTTGTCAGAATTTCATCTGGAATATGTCCCTCAAAGGGCAGTAAAAGGGCAGGTTTTAGCCAATTTTTTGGCAGATCATCCATCTCACACAAAGAGCCAGGAGATAATGGAGCTTGGTATGGCTAATGTTGAGCCATGGCAGATGTGGTTTGATGGGTCGAAAGCCAATGGTTTAATTGGAATTGGTGTTGTAATAAGATCTCCACAAGGGGTAGAAACCACACATGGTTTCAGAGTAGATGAAACTACCTGTTCCAATAACTAGGCTGAATATGAAGCCTTAATTGTGGGACTAGAGATTCTTATTGGATTACAAGTACATGCAGTTGACATATTCGGAGATTCTCAATTGGTGGTTAACCAAGTGAAAGGAATTTTCAAGTGTCAAAGCATAAGTATCTTGCCATATTATGTTGTTGCATTACATTTGCTTTCTCAGTTTCAAATAGCAAATGTAACCCATGTTCCAAGATTCTTAAACAATAGAGCCAATGATGTAGCTCAGAAAGCTTCGAACTTCAAGAGAAGGGATAATACCCAAAGGGACATAAGCCAAACAACATATCAAAGATTAATACAACCTTTGAATAAAAGGAATGTGATCTTGGAAGTCAATCATAATGACTTACAAGAACAAGATTGGAGGCATCCAATAATGCAGTACTTGGCTGGTCCATCTTCGAAGGCCAGTAGAAAAGTCAAATTGCAGTCTATGCAATATATGATATATGGTAATGCTCTCTACAAAAGGGGGGAGATGGCTTATTGTTAGAATGCCTAGGCCCGAAAGAAGCATTAACAGCCATGGCTGAGGTTCATGAAGGCATCTGTGGTGCTCATCAACCTGGTGTAAAAATGAGGTGGTTGCTTCGAAGGCATTCCTATTATTGGCCAACCATCCTTAAAGACTGCATAGAATATGCAAAGGGGTGTCAGGCATGTCAAAAGCATGGCTTAATAAGGCACGTGCCCATAACTGACCTACATGCAGTAGTGAAGCCTTGGCCATTCAGAGGGTGGGCCATGGATATGATGGGAAAAATACACCCACCTTCTTCGAAACATCATTGTTTCATTCTAGTGGCCACTGATTACTTCACTAAATGGGTCGAAGCTAAGCCATACAAGGCTGTAGACCAAACAGAGGTTATTGGTTTTATTAAAGATTTGATCCATAGATTTGGCATCCCGCAAACCATAACAGTTGATAATGGAACTGTGTTTGATGGGAAGATGGTGAAGTCTTTTGTGGCAGAATTTGGAATTAGTCTTATTAATTCCACACCCTATTATGCACAAGCTAATGGTCAAGCTGAGTCATCCAATAAGTCGTTGAAAAAAGGAATACAAAAGGTTGTGGATGACAATCCCAGGGATTGGCATAACCTATTGTTGGATGTTCTGTGGGCATATAGAACCTCACCGAGGTCAAGCACAGGAGTCACTCCCTATGCCTTGGTATATGGACATGATGCAGTCTTACCAGTAGAGATTAATGTTAAATCTTTGAGAGTAAGATGTCAAGATCAATTGAATCCTGAACAATACCATCAAAGTATGTGCTTAGAATTAGAAGGCATAGATGAAGCCAGAATTTTGGCATTAAATAACATTCTTTTTCAAAAGAAGAAAGCAGCCAAGAATTATAATAAGAAAGTCAAACACATTGGCTTTGATGAAGGTGATTTGGTATGGAAAACAATACTCCCAATTGGGATTAAAAGCCATAAGTTTGGCAAATGGTCACCTAACTGGGAAGGACCATATCAAATTCATAGGGTTCTGCCTTTTGGAGCATACCATTTAAGAAATTTGAATGGTTATGTACATCCCAAAAAGATTAATGGCGGATATTTAAAACCTTATTTTCCAACCATTTGGGAAACACAAGGGATAGAGTGAACACCATATACAAAAACACAAGCTTGCTCAAATGATATACAAAATATTGTGCTTTCATAAAGAATCAAGTACATTGTGCCACAAATTGGCCCAAAAATCATTACAATGCTTTAATTGTTTTTGTACAATAGCTTTCCTATTGCTAAGGGAAGGAAATAATTGAATAGCTACGGCCATGTCTTCTTTTCGATCAGCCAGCCCTTGATTGGTGATGTGCAGTTTCTTATCAGTTCGAACCAAGGCTTGGTTTACTGCGGCTAACTCCTCTTCAAGCTGAGCTTTCTTCTCCAGAAGTTGGACTCGAAAGTGGGAGGCAAAAGAGTGTTGTTCTTTCAGAGTTGATACTTCAGTATGCACTTGAGAAACAAAACTCTGGTCCTTAGCCAGCTTCTCATCCGCAGTCTTAGCAGCATGGCAAATGTTGAGATAAAAATCAATAGTAGCTGCAGCCTGAGATAGATGACTTGAGACACTCATGGCAGACTGCTCAGCAATGTTACAGCATTGAAGGAACCCATTCCTGATGATAGGCCTTTGTAAAGCCTCGAAGGGGATCCTTGAAAAAGAAGTCAACAGTTGCAAACATGTGTCCAAATCTACTGAAGGTGCAAAAGGCTTGTTGCTGGAGGAAGGAGAACTCTTGAAGATTTCCAGTAGGGAGTCACCCAAGGCTAATGGCTCAGCTTCAGCAGTAGAGGTGGGAGAGGTAGAAGGTATGTCAAAGAGACTAGCTAGTCTTCCTTCAAAAATGTCTACCTCGTCCCTTGACATGAAGGGCATAGAGAGTGTTGTGGTGGAAGACACAAAGGGCTGCATAGGGATGGGAGAAACGGATGGAGCATCTTTGGCAGCCTCTATGGTCTTGGCCACTAGCAAATCAAGTGAAGAGGGGCTGGAAGTGGGCATTGGTGATGAGCCATGAATTGAAGAGCTACTAGTGTCCTCTGAGGGAGAATCAACTGCCACTGGGAATGGAGCAGCAGTTGGAGTTTCTGTAAAGGACGGAAAAAGAGCAAGGCTCGAAAGAAAAGTAGACTGAGGTAGGTCACGAGCCAAAAAAGGGAGGTATGGCTTTAATCCAAGAAGAAGAGATGCAGGAATACTGGGACTTAAGGAAGGTACGTCAAATATAGGCTTTGGAAGTGGAAGTACGATTCGAACAACCCTGACATTCTGCATTTGATCAACCTCAACCGAAATTGAGGAAGGCCTCATTGGAAAGGTGAGTGCAGTAGTTGTCGCTGCAAAAGGAAGAAATGCAGAACAATGTTAAACTTCAATACCACAAGCTGACAAAGTAAAAAACAGTAGAGGTATGAAAGAAATTACTTGTTCCAGAGGCACTGGTACTGATGGAAGAACTGCGGAGAGAATAGTGTCCAGCAGTCCGTTGTTTTCTGGCTAGTTCCCTTTGCAATGCATCAGCAGCAACAGCTCTCTCTCTTAAAATTTGTTGCTGCCGTCTTTTCTCAGCCCTTTCAAAGACGACTATGGCTTTGGAATGTTCTCGTTCCACGGCCTTGGTGGCTGCCTCATGAAGGGGATCTTCAATCAAGGCAGTAGTTGAAGCAGTCATTTTCCTTCTCTTTCCTATTGCTTGGGCAATTGTCTCAGAATCAGAATCCTCATCAAAGTTGGAAGGGGAGATATCAAACTCAGAAGAAGAGACAGTAATCTTTCTTCTCTTTTTTCTTTGAATTGGCATTGTCTGCTCCTCAATTGTTTTCTCAGCTCCTTCAGCCTAAGGTTCGGATTCCTTAAAAATAACCTCCTCCTCTACTTCCCTAATGGTTGTCTCTTCTTGGGACAAATCAATCATCCTTTTCCTCCTCATCAAGGGTGACTCATGCTCTTGATCTTTTGCATCTTCTTTTCCTTCTTCTTGCACCTCAATTGTTTTCTTCTCAGGCTCAAGCAGTCTCTGCTTCTTTTGTTTCTAATCACCTTCAACTAAATAAACTTCCATATTACTCACCCACCAACTCTGATATCTCTTCAAAAAGGTGCCTTGAGGAATGAAAGGGATGTACTCAAAAGTGGCCAGATCATCCATAAACTTGAAGGTTGCCTCTTTTAGCCTTGACTTTCGAACCTTCAAATCTCTCTTGGTCAGAGTTAGGTTGGTGTTGCTGCAGAGAGGTATTGGAACTCCTTGTGTGAGGCCAAATTGTCTAGCAAATTGAGCAGGACAATAAGGCTCAGCTATGCATTTATAGGCTCTGGGGTTGGTGGTCCCAATAAACAGTTCTCTAGGGATCAGTAGGGAAGCCCACATATCTTTGTGAATAGGCAAGGCACAGAGCCTGTCACTGAGGAAGTGGTTCAACCAGGCTGGACCTATGCTAGCTTCGAAGGGACGGAAACGGTGATCAGGTAGAGCAGCTGGTAGTTGATGAAAGAAGGAGAAATAAAAAGCAAAAGTAGTTGGATAAAGTGAAGCATTGGCTAGTTTTATGCCATGAGTAAGAGAGTGTAGCCCAGAAAATTTAAGACATTTGGATTGTAGTTCAGTAAAATAGGCAAAGAGCCAAAGCTGAAGGATCCAAAATGGTCCCCCTTGATTAGCATCTAAGGGTTTCTCACAAAAGAGGGAACAAACTCTATATACATGACCCAGAATGTATGGGGCTAAGGCTACTCTTTTCTGCAAAACCAAGGCTTTGGCAAGAGGAGCAAATTCAGGCATGATTCTTTGGGAGGAGGTGCAGAAAAGAAATTTGCAAAGCCAATATAATAAAAAGGAAAAGAATTCCCTATCAGTTACTGGACCTACTCTTTTGTTCTCGGCTCTAACAAAATCACTGTAAGATGAATTAAGAGAGGGGAGGGAGAAAGGAACTGCTAAGTCAGGAAAATCTGGTGTGATGGGGGTACCAATGGGGGATACTCCTAATAGATGGCAAATATCAAGAACAGTGGGGGCCATCATCCCACATCTGAATTGAAAGAAATTGAAGACGGGGTTCCAAAAGCACAAAGCAGTAGGAATTAGGAAAGGGTCCTCTGAGATAGTTACCCTAGATAGTCGAAGGGCATCGAGGAGGCAGAGCTCTTGGAGATCCAGTGTCTTAGCAGGAATGATTCGATCATACCATTCTTGCCATTCCGGTCTTATCGTGGGCCAGCATCGATGAGGACGATTGCTTTTCCAGTTCTTCCAGTCAAGGCCACCTTCATAAAGGAGACGTTGGTCCACCAGACACGGATAGAAGGTTGGGAGCTCAGTAAGGACTTCCTTAAAAATTGGTCCGAGCACGTAGTTCTGCTGCTCATGATGACGAGGGACGAAGATACGCCCATCGATAGCGCTTTTCTCTCCAGCCTTGTACTTCTCACATTCTGCGTCAATAAGC
Organism: Camellia sinensis; assembly: GCF_055761805.1. Taxonomy (NCBI): domain Eukaryota; kingdom Viridiplantae; phylum Streptophyta; class Magnoliopsida; order Ericales; family Theaceae; genus Camellia; species Camellia sinensis. The sequence continues at coordinate 102,612,225 of NC_138966.1, forward strand.
CTCTTCAAAGCTAAAGATGAACCCACGCGCTCTGGGCTGGCACTTTTTGTGAAGAAGAAGCCATTGATGATACACTCTTCAGAAGATGAAGACCGAAGCAAAGAGGAACCAGTAGAGAGAAGGGTTTGTAAAAGGCAAGAGATTTCGGAACACGAAACGAGAGGGTTTTAAAATCTTTGTGTCCGAGATTATACCCCGTGAGTCGTTAAGTACTAAAAGTACGAATGCGAGGAATCTCTTCCAATATTGATAGTTTTGGAGGGAAGAGCTTATTCCGGGATTGGGGCCAGCTTCGAAATGAAATATTTGGCTTCGAAGACAAGATGTTGGCGCCAAAAAATTAAATAACAACGACTTCGAAATACATAAGCCGGCTTCGAAGCCTATTATATGCGTAAAGGTGCTAAATTGCTTGATTATTGGTCTATTTCAAAGGGTTTAAAGACCTGTTTAGGGATTATGAATCAAAGTAACGACCTTCGGAGCAAACCCTAATATTCTCTAAGTATGAGAAACACTGTTCAAAGCATCAAAACCAATTGTTGGTTTTTTATACATATTACTCTTCGAAAGAAAAAATGGTCAATTTGAAATTGATTGATTATATTAACCATGACCATATGTTGGTTTTAATTGGTTTTGAGGAGTAATATTGTTAAAATTTAAAGCATTAACTCCAGACGATATCGGCCAGAATTGTCAATTTTACTCCATAAATTGGAATAAGACATGTTGGTTCTTTTAGTACTTCATTAAACAATTGACTCGAAGGATGAGATTGTTCAATTCGAAGTTATGAGTTAGCTTTTAGAGATAAAAGGAAACAGAGTCAAACAGTGTTAAGTACAGAAAGACTTTGTTTATATTAAAGCCAAGACGATTACATTAAGTGACCCTATCTGGGTACAAATTCAAGTTCATAAAATAAATAACAAGGTCATGAAATTTTGTCCAGCAATGGTCAATAAATTTCTGTTCTTTCTTTATTATTTCTTCTATCTCTTCTAAAGTTGGCTGCATAAGCTGATGAGCTCTCACTTCATAATAGAGTTCTTCAGCCTTTGTTTCGAAAGCCTCTTCCCTCGATTTTTGTTCCAATTCATCCATAACCAAATCGTCCCAGTACGCAGAATCTTTATTCTTGAAGTCATCGAACTCTTCGATAAAATTTTCTGCTTCATACTGGGCATGAACTCGGAGAGATAAAAGTTGATCCAGAGATTGGATGGTGATCTTAGAATTCCGATGCCAGTAGAGGAGCACCGGAAGTTGATCTAGGAACATGTGAAGCTCTGCTTGGGCAAGAGGGTTGAGGACACAACCCCTAGTCAGGACATCACAAGCCCATTGAAAGTTCTTAAGAGGAATGTCATCCTCAAGAACATTGAAGGGCAGGTGGGAGAAAGCCGCGAGCAGAAGTTGAGCTTGCTTTCGCTCGGCTGGAGAAGGGGGTGATGGAGGTTGGTAAGGTGGAAAAACTTTGTCCATTGGAAGGGCAAGTCTTAGTTTCTCTGTCCAAGAAAGAATGGGAGAAGGAGGAGGAGAAGATGGTCCTGCTTCGGAAGATGGAAAGGGAATAGATGGCTCTGCTTCAGAAGACAAAGGGGAGGGAGCAGATGTTTCCATCTCAGAAGATGCAGAAGAAGGTGTGGATGCCTCTATCATGGGAGATGGCACGGGAGCAGAAGGAACAAAGGCATTAATATAATCAAGCCAATCAGAAGAACAAATCTTCGCCTTCTTGGCTAAGAATGAAGGGCTGTACCCTTGTGCTTCTTCTGGGTGCTGGGCAGGGTGCATTATCTTTGTAGGCATGGAAGAAGTATACCAAGCCACAAGCAGAGTCTCTTCCAAGCTACGTCGAAGGTCAATGGGCACGTAAGGATAGACCACTGAGCTTCGAGCGTAGGAGGGAAACTCCAAGGGGTCAGTAAACTTAACAAAATGGTGATTGATTCGCTCCCTTAAATCATAAGTCTCAGGAGTTGACCAGCTTGTCCAGCCAGAAGCCCCAGAGGATGAAGAGGTTACAGCTTCATCCCATGCAGAGGTCGGTGAAGAAGAGTTTCCTAAGCTCATATTTGCAACTTGTCGAAGCAAAGGCTTGAGAGTAGTTCAGTCAAAATACAAAGGGAGCTTAGGGGAAGAACTCCTTGTATCTGTAAGTTTGTAAACCAAGGGATTAAAGGCAATGTGTTCGTAGTCCAAAGGTTTATAATCTGCAAAAGCCTCCATTACCTGAATAGAGAAGGGCAGGTAAAGGTGGCTAATGAATGCGTGGAGGTTCTTTCGAGGGGGAACAACATCACTCAAAGGCTCTTCATATGCTTGATCAATAGAAAGGGAAGTTGATGCAGCCATAGCCTGTTCGAATACTAAGGTATTGGGATGTTCGACGAGTTAATGCAGATGATCACCAAATGGATGACGGTTGTGTTTCCAGAATTTGGACTCTATACACGTTCTAGAGGCGCGGGAAAACTGTAATCCACTAATATCGCCAAGTATTGGGTATATTAGTGCGGGGGGTAATGTTGGCTACATATTTTGTAAAAGCCAGTTACAGTTTGACACGTGGTAGAGTAAGGGTAATAAAGGAAGGTTATTCAAGCCTTTAATCCTGATCGTACACGTGGCAATAAATATTGGTTCTCACATGATCTGAGTAACATTAGATCAATAACGGGATGCAAGATGACATAGCTTCAACGGTTACTCATATTCAAATTCAAATACAAGAGGGAAGCTCAACTGCCAGTAATGGTGTAATGGAGCTACTTGTAAGGAAGCATGATCAGCGATCATGGAGGAGCAGTTCGACGGTTCGAAGTGCAGTTCGAAGGTCATCATTGACGAGTATAAATAGCAAGGCAGCCCCCAGAAAAAAGGGGGACTCAGGTCATACAAATCAGTCATTTACTTCATATATTTTCTTCTCCAGTTTTTTACATTTTCAGTCTTTAAATACCTGTTCTTTAAATACCTGCACTTTAAATACCCGCACTGCACTTCGATTCATAGGAGTAGTTTCAAGTAGATTCAAGTGGATTGCTGTTGTAAACCTCTCCGAGGCTGAGTTTGGACCATTGTAAGTGTTCATTTTAATGAAATATTTCAATTGTTCTTCATATTACTGTTATTCCTTTTAATTTTTCCTAAGTCAAGCCACCAGTAAAAGTCCTCTTCATTGAAGCTGAAAGAACTAAAACACAATCGTCTGGTAATTGGTTGGCAATCACAATTTCTGTAAGGACTGATTGATCCTTACTGGCACGCTCACATTTACAAAAATACCCTTCGAAAAGCCAAAAAGCCAACAAGGTGAAAGGCAACAACTGCTGGGCAGCTGACAAACACGCCAGACTAGTGTTTGCTTGTATTTTTATTTTTTATTTTTGGAAAAAGACTTTTCATGTTTTGTTTTTTTGAAATTTATATGGAAATTGAAAAACAATGGCGTTTTTTTGTTGTTTTTTTTTTTAATTTTCTTATTAAATTTTTTTTTTCCAAAAAGGCTTTGTTTCAAAAAAAAATTTTGTTGTTGTAAATGACGTGTAAAATTCAAAATTTGGATTTTATTTTATTGTCTTTTGGTTTTTTTTTTTTATTTTTTTTCTTTGTTTAAAGGCTTTTTCATGTTTTTTATTTTTATTTTTTATGCACAAAAATGCTAATTTCGGTTTCATTAATGTCTTTTCTTTTTTGTTGATTTTTTTTTTTTTTGCTGGAAAAGGCTTCTTTTTTTTTCTCTCTCAAATGACGTGGACAATGATAATTTTGGTTTTTTTTATTATTATTTTTTCCTATTTTGCAAAAAGGCTTTTTTGCAGTTATTTTTTTTAAATGACGTGGACAATTTTTTTTAAAATTCATACATGTTGTTCCTTACAATCCAAAAAAAAATTAATTTTTTCCACACACTTAATTCATGGTAAGTGTTGTTCGTTCATGTGCAAAGGGTTAATTTATCAATCCCAAATAAAAAGTCAAATTGAAATCTAACTTCTCATGTGCTTTTGTGTTGTCATCGTTTCATCAATTTGGCAAGATAGAACCAGGAATTCGAGCAGTTCAAAAAAATAACTAAAACCAAAACATGAACCTCAGTTGCACAAAAATTATCAGACTTTGTGAAAGGGTTATTAGAACCTCAATTACAAACAATTCTCAGAAGGCCATGGTGAAGTAATTGAATTTTGCGACATGGTGAAAAAAAAAAAAAAACCACTACAGAAAAGGAAGCACAATAAAAAAAAAAAATTAGAAGGGTTAATAAAAAAATTCACATTGACATGTGTAGACGCGCCCCCAGGAACTCTCCGATATCCGCGCCTGCGAGGGGGCTTGAATCTCGTTTTGTTCTGAGCTACTCTAGTTCAGACTCAATGTCACGGTTCTTAATCTGATCTCACAAAGTGCAATGTAAGACTAATAAATCACCAAAGAGTCCAAATCCGACAAATCGTTTTAGAAAACTAATTTTATAAAGAAGTGCCAAACATGGACTGCTTTGCCAGATACAGAGTCGCCACCTAAATATTTTATTTTGGGAGAATTTAGGAAACCCTGACTCGTGCCTAAGGCCACGTGTCCGTCATCACCAAAGTTGCCTCAGCTCGGGAACTTGGGTACGAGAGGGGAAGGTCATGTAATGAGCACCCCCGCTCACCCGATCAAAGATCAGCCTGTACTAAGCATGATATTTTGTTTTTGAAAACACATGTGCTCTTATTCCAGTTAATTAGCTAATCTTACTACGTGATGCGCACAGCATACAAGTATAGACTAAATCGCCTAATTTGGAACAAAACATTGCACGTTCGTTTGTGAAAATGGTTTAAAGTTTGCTACTTGCAAGTAGGCTAAATTCGGGAGTCAATGAATTGTTCCAATTCAAGTAATCCAACCTTCACCCACAGGCATTCAGGCAGTTATATCAAGTAAGCAGTTAGCCCCATGGCAAGCATGCTTTCATGGCAATCAATAACACACATGCAGTATGCTAAAGCGTAAACACTCACAGTGTACTCTGAGCCGAAATAGAGAACTAGTTAGAAATCATGCATGATCCTAGTTCAAGTTAAGATGGCTAATGCAAAAATGCAGTTAAGATAGGCTCGGCTATCTAGAATGTCATGTGAAATACAACTCGATAACATGCTGTTTGAACACATATTCAAGTAAGTGTATTGAAAATACAATGATGGTTTGTATGATGCACCGAGCTCGGTGCATGCAAAACAAATGAATGAATGCATGCATGCAAGCATAAGGTATGCTAAATGAAATATGCCCTAAAACTAATCATCGCAAACGGTTAAGTAAAAGGGAGAAAGAAATAGAGGTTGGAAGACATGCATCACACACACGCATGCTTATTACAACAATTAGCCCTCTCGATGGAGGGTCCGAATAAGAAGCTAACTAGCTAATCTAAGCTAATTAAATTAATTATTACACAACGAAGCTAATTAGCTAGTCGTAGTTAACTAACTATTACAAAACAATTAAGCAGCTAAACGCATTAACAACTTAAAGTACATAACCCAAAGCATAAACTAGCTAAGCAAATTAGCTAAGTAAAACAGTAAAAAAAACGGGTCCTCAGAGGGAGAAGAGTGCATGTATGCCCGGTCGCCTCGTTTGGAAATCCGTCGCGATGCCCCAACTTGCCTCTGTTTGCAATTGTCCTCAGAACCTTGCACCAAGCTCCAGAAAGCTTCAACTCCACCATGGGAACTTGTGGGAGGGTGGCCGACCAGTTGTTACTGTGGGAGGCCACCTGCCGACCACTTTTTGTTATTGCAAACCAGAAAAAGTGGTCGGCTAGCTAGTTTTTCTCGCTGGCCAACCAGTTGTTGTTGCACTTCTCCAATTTGCTGCAACAGAGAGCAAGAAAAGGCATGGCAATGTATTTGCAAGATATGTGTGCACAACCACCCTCCCTATCATTTCATAAACTCAAGGGAGTGTGGTTCTCGACCCTCGAGCCACCAATCGCGCATTTCAATGCGTGATGGCCGAGAGGCAAAGTTGCACAATTCAATATGAAATGGATGCACAAATAAACACATAAATGCCTAGAGCTCTATCATGTATAATCAAGAGCATCGGCGACCGAGAATTGAGACACGTTTCATCACTTCAAGTATGAAACATCCCTCGTTTCTTGTGTTTGGACTAACACCTATTCCAAACACAATATAACACATAACATGGCATGCACAATGCTATGTAACATGGAGCATGCAAAAATGCAATGCAACACAAGCATGCAAATATGCAATATGACTTAAGCATGCAAACATGCAATGCAACATGAACAACCTAACAAGGCTAATGGCATGGATACACAATGCAATGTAATATAAGAATACACAATGCAAAGAACATGGCATATACAATGCGATGAATCAACATGCAAACAACATGGGATACTCAATGCGATGAACTACATGGCATACACAATGCTAAATGGACTTAAATCAAAAGTGGACAAACCTCAGTCATGCCCAAATCATTGGCCATAACATCAAAATAAAGGCACAAAAGGCAAGGCATGCATGCACAATGCATTGGCCATTCAAGTAGGCCTAAGTGCACAACTCTCAAGAGTGCTCAAGGAGTGATAAACATGGAAATATGACAACACTAAATGCACTGAAATAAGTTATGAAATGATGCCAAATCATTCAAACAAAACAAGCATAGCATACAAAGGTCCTTAAAGCATAAAGCTAGTAAAGAGGACTACAAAGGGGGGGCATGCAATACATGGCATAAGTGCATGAAACAACCATGGACAGCGCTTAATTAGGTCAAAACAAAGACCAAAACATGCTAAGATGGAGGCTCAAATACCTAGGCAAGATGGTATACATGCTAGGCCACAAACTAGGCAACAACGCACAACACTCAAAGGCACTTAAAGAATGAATGAAGTGGGAACATGGCAATGCTAAATACTCTAAAGTAACATGTTAAGTGATGCCAAATCATGTACACAACACAAATGAAGCATGTTATGGTGCCCAAAGCTTGAAGCTAGCATAGACACTTGTACTACAACTATGCAAAATATGAAGCATGTGATCAAGGAAACCCAAAAAAGTCCTAGAACATGTTAAAATAAGTCTAAAACATGCATGGAAGGAAGCCAAAACAAGCTAGCATAAAAGGCATAAGGCATAATGCATACGAGGCAAATAAGGTGGATTACACTATACCTATTAAGACCATGCATGAGATGACTTAACCAATAAAAATTAGAGTTATATCATGCCAAGATAACCCCAAAAACACATTGAAATGATGGCTCGCAAGCTTAGGCATGAAGGCATACGCAATGGTTCATGTTAAGGCATAAAGGGGGGAACCCTCCAACGCATTGAGTGAGTGACAAATGCAAGTGGATGAACATGAAAAATGGACTGAAATCACATTACAAATGATGCCAAATCATTCAAATAGTCTAAATAATGCATACTAGTGGACTTGATGCACAAAGCTAACAAGCTAGAATGCATTATAGCTATACAAAGCAAATCATGCATGGCCAAAACAACACAAATCAGAGCTAAATCCTGTTAAAACATGGACAAAAGCTTCTTGAAGTTAAGCCAAAAGCATGCTAGAACGACATGTTAAAGCATGATGCATGTTAGGCTATTTCATGGAATTGCACTACAAGTGCATAGAGTATGCAATGGGTGACCAAACCAAACCCTAACAGAGGTATGACATGGCAAAACATCACTAAAAACATGCTGAAATGGACACAAAACAAGCTAGAATGACATGCTACTTCATGAAGCATACAAGACTAGTTTGTGTGATTTACACTACAAGTGTATAAGGCATGCATGGAGTGACAAGACCAAGTAAAAAAAGTGGTATGCCACAGAAAAATAAGCCCAAATATAAGCTAAGATATGGCCAACATAAGCTTAACAAACATGCTCACACATGAGGCATTCAAAGCAAGTATTGAAGACACAAGAAGAGGGGATGACCCTCTCCTATTTTGGACCCCAAAACCACCTTTCCACCATTGAAAATCCTCTGGATTTTAGTGGTAGAAAGGTCAAAACAAGGTGGTCCCAAAAGCTCACAAAGAAGGCACAAAAGCAAGGCCAAACAAAGCCTAAGAGAGGGTAGACAACTCCCAACACAAAAGTGACCTTAAACAAAGATCTTAAGCATGCAAAAATAAAAAATTTTGTAGTTAAGAGTTAAGCTTAAATCAGCATGAAAAAGGGTCCAAAAGCTTAAGCAAGAATAGGAGTTTAAGAAGTTAAAGGCTCACCCTTGAAGAACACTTTTGAAGCTATAACTCCAGCAAGTTTTTCCAGCTCAAACCAAACCAAAAACCTCAAAACCAGCTCCTAAGCACCTCAGCAACAAAAGGATGGTGTTTGAGTGTGTGTTTGTGTACAAAAGTGTGATAAAATGACACTTTTAAGGCACAAAATGAAAAAGATGGAGGATTATAGAGACAAGAGTGTATCTATCTCTCAAACCACTTAAAACTAAATCTGGAGGAGGGAGGGGGAGCCTCCCTCTTATAGAGAAGCAAGGCTCAAGCTTCTTGAAGAAGCTAAAGGTTCAAGGCCATGGTTTCAGTGCCTTCCAGCTGTGCCAGCTGGAAGAAAATATCTCAAAAAATGTGACAAAAAGCAGCCGACTACTTGAAGTGGTCGGTCAGCTACTTTAAGTGGTCGGCCAACCACTATAAGTGGTCTCCCAAAAATAAAAGTGGTCGACCATGGTGAGAGAAGGTCAACAGCATGAAAACAAGAAAATGGTGTGGTGGCCGACCCCTTTAGATGGTCCAAAGACCAAGGAGACCAGTTGTCAGACCAAAAAACTGGCTGGTAGGAAGGAAAGTGGTTTGCGAGGAGAGAAATTGGTCTCCCACCCTTGTACCATCTTCCAAAACAAGGAAAACAAGGTTTGTACCAAAAATAAACCAAAACGAATGCAAGACGAAAGTTCGGGAGGCAAGGCACGCGGCCGAAAGCCTCGAAAACTAGTCTACGGGCATCAAAAGTGGTCTCCCGGACCACAGTGTCCCTCTAGGCAGAGGCAACAAGGTGTGATTCAAAAACCATGCCAAACGGAGAACATTAAGCGGTCCCGAGACAAGGCGCGCGGCCCAAGGCTCCAAAAATTGAAAATCGAAAACTAGTCTCCAAACACAAAAAGTGGTCTACGACCACAAAATGATGGTCCACAGACCTCTCCCTCCCTCCAGGGAAGAGAAACAAGGTTCGGTCCACAAACCGAGCCAAAGCAGAAAGAGTTCAGAGGCCCGGAGGCGAGGCTCTCAGCTAAAACTCCAGAAACTCGAAACGAGCACAACATGCATTATCACCGAGTGCTCAATCGATGACGTCTGAGTCTTAAGGTCAGTCAAAAATTGGGTGTCTACAACATGGTGAAAGGGTTAACAAAAAAGAAAATTTCGCGACATGGTGAAAAAAAAAAAAAAAGACAGAAGCAAAATAAAATTACAAAAATTTTAATGTAATTCATGTTGGCAAAAAATAGAAACAGACCCTCAGTTACAAACAATTGAGAAGGCCAAAAAAAAATAATAATAATTCATGTTGGCAAAAATAAAATTAATTTATGGCATTACATACAATCCCCAAAAAAATTAATTTTGGCAAAAAATTAATTCCCATTCAATGTTGTTCCTTAATGTTCAAAGAGTTAATTTTTAAATCCCAAATAAAATTTTCAAATTAAATATAGATTTGTCAAATGGTACATCTCCTTCATCAAATGTGCAAGATAGAAACAGGAATTATACCAATTTCACAAAAAAAAAACAAAAATGAAAACAAAAACATGAACCTCAGCACATCATAATTTGTGAAGCACAAAAACAAAAACAAAAACAAAAATTGACAGAACCTGATGAAGCACAAAAAATGGACCAGTGGAACAAATAATTATTAGATCTTTAGTTTCACAAACACAAACACAAAAAAAAAAAAAAAAAAAAGGAAACAAAACATGAACCTCACATTCGTCTTTGGCAACAATGGCTTTCACAGATGATGGTTGAAAGAGACGGATTTACGTACAAAAAAAAACAACAAAAAAATAGAAAACAACCAATACCTAACGGCGATTCGGCTTTGGCCACAATGATGTCTTCTTTGACGCCGCAGATGTGCACCTGGGTGGCGTTCGGCTTTGGCAAGCTCTGTTCGTCTTCTGTAACGCCGATGATGTGTACTACAGTCCTGATCGACTTTGGCAAGCTTCGCGAGATGCCTTTCAGTCTCGGCGTTGGCGATTTGCCTTTCACTGTCGACGATTTGCCTTTTTGGCTTCAGCATGTGGTGTGCCCTACAGTGTTGTGTGTGTGGTGAGGCAGTGCTGGTGTGTATTAGAGTGGTTTTTGTGTAAGTCCGTGAAGCTCATTTGAACGGTAGTGGCTAAATTAGCCTTTTTTTGGATGGTAATAGCTAATTTAGCCCAAAACTGTTTTCCCAAACGGCACCCTAATAATCTTTTCCATCACTGATCTGTTATCCTGGACTGTTATTGTCTTTTGACTTGCATAATTGGGGCTTTTACAAAGTCCAAAGATGATGGCATGTGGGTGGTGGTGAGACGTTTGGTAGTGATCACTATTTGAATTCGTTGATATATAACTATTTGAATGGTCCAATGGAGTGGTTGGACACCAAAAAGCATAACATTAATTAAAATATAAAAGGAAAAAGATAAATGTAAACTTAGGCTCCGTTTGGAAAGATGGATTTGGGGTAGGGCTGGGTATAGGGTTATCTAACCCGCATAACTCGTCCTACCCGACCCTACATGTACATGTATGGGCGGTTTCGCAAATGCAATAGGACAGGGTGTGGTTTGAAATATTTCAAATTTTCGGGTTGCAGGTGGGTTACGGGTTTGACCCGCGCTTGCCACAACCGCCCGCACTTCTTTTTTTTTTGAAAAAAGCTGGACCGTTCATATTCCATCATGCATAGATATTTTTTGCCCCAAACAAAACCAATTGAGAACAAAACAAAACCCTAATCTCACTCTCTTATCTTACTGAGAGCACTGAGAGAGAGCCCTTTTCATCTTCTCATCTCATCTCACTCTCTCTCTCTCTCTCTTGTTTTTCATCTGCGACGATCGACCTTCGCAATCGACTCTCTCTCTCCGACAACTCTGAGGTAAGGCTCTCTGTGTCTCGCTCTCTCTCCCCGATCTGTGATTTGTTTTGTATCTCTGTCTCTGTCTCACCCTCTCTCATTTTTCAGCTGCACAACTCGCACCGATCGACCTTCATCTACTCATCTCTCTCTCATTTTTCATTTGCGCAGCTCGCACGCGACGATCAACCTTCGCAATCGACTCTCTCTCTCTTCGGCAACTCCGAGGTAAGGCTCTCTTTGTCTTCGCAATCGACCTTCGCAATCGATTTGTCTGTGTTTTTGTTTTTGAGTGCAAGTCTGGGTCTATTAAAATAATAATAAATAAACAAGTCTTTGGTTTACAATTTCAAGTAAACATTAATTTGAGTGCCCGCATATACACTTTGCTATTATTGTTTCAAAATTTCGTTCATAGTCTGATCTGTTGTTGTTTCAAAATTTTGTTTGATTAGGAGTTCTACAATTTGTTCATGAGAAGTTTATATTGTGTTTGAATTTCATTTCTTAAAAAAATAAATAATAAAATTGTTGGGGGAAATAAAAAGTGAAAACAAATTTACTTCACAAAGTGTACAAAGAATTTGGATCTTAAGTTTTTTTCGATTTAAAAAATAAAATTTGACTTGTTAACAATTCGTAGGGTGTGTTTCACGCTGACTTTTCCCGGTGTACGCAAAAGCCAATGAGTTCAAAATCTTATGAATCTCAAAGAAGTCATATGATATTGCCAAAGTGGATTGAATCTGGTGGGTGGGTGGGTTTGTCTGTTTGAATTTTAATTGAATTTTAGAAGTGGATATTGAATCTGAAATTTGCTATTCTGCTATCCTGCTATATTTAAATTGAATCTGAATTGAATTTTAGAAGTGGATATTGAATCTGAAATCTGCTGCTATTCTGTTATATTTAAATTGAATCTGAATTTTTTTTTGAAATTGAATCTGAATTTTTTTTTTTTGAATTTGAATTGAATTTGCTATTATGTTGCTGCTATTCTATTATTTTTTAAATTGAGTTATGCTATTCTGTTACTCTGGGTGGGTGTTATTGAATCTGAATTGAAATTGAATCTAAATTTTTTTTTGGAAGTTAAATCTAATTTTTTTTTTATAATCTGAATGAAATTGAATCTGATTTTTTTTTTTTTATAATCTAAATTGAATCTGAATTTTTTTTTAATCTGAATTGAATTTGTAGTACAGTTTGAATGGAGGATACTATTGAATCTCTCGCAATGAATCTTTTACCTCCGGAATCCTCTAATTCTCAAATGAATTCCCCCTTGGAACTTGGATGTGATTCATGATGACAGAGTTTGAGATAGTGTTGCTTGGATGAATGTTTTTATTTTATTGAACAACAATTTTATTTTATTTTGTTCTTGCATTTTGGATGAATGTAATAGCTAATGAAACAACAATTTTAATTTTATTTTTTTCATTTTATTATCACATTTTAGATGAACGTAATAGTTAATGAAGAATTACTTTTAGGTAAGCTTAGAAATTTGAATGATTTTATTTTAATTTTGTATTATTGGGTAGTAGTAGATGGAGAATGTTGAGAAAGTAGTTGTAGAATGAGATTGATGATTTAGTTAGGATTTTGAATGATTTTATTTTAATTGTATTGTTGGGTAGTAGATTAATTTTGAATGATTTTGAATGATTTGTTTGTGTTAGGAATTGATTTTGTTGTGTTTTTCATTTTATAAGTTTTAATTCATTAATCATTAATGTTCGAGCATTTTAGAAAATTGAAAGAAAATTACCCAAAATAAATATTTATAAAATGGAAAAAAAAAACTCAAAAATTAATTTTTAAAGGAAAATATCCAAACCGCAAATCGCCCGCACATTCGTAAACCTTATTCGCACAAATAGCAAACCGCACTGCGAGCGGTTGCGGTTTGACTTTTTTTCAAACCGCATACATGCGGGTGGGTCAAAACTGAATCGCAACCCGCACAAAACCGATCCGCGAACACCCATAATTTGGGGCTTTTTTGGCTATTTTAGCCACAAAAGGAAAAATAGGCTATTTTAACAACAAAAAATAAAACATCACATCCAATCCATAATCATTACACTATTCTCTCACAAAAAAAAAGTTGAAAAAGTTAAAAAGCCAAAAAATCCTTCCCAAATCGAGCTTTTTAGACCAGGCTAAAATAGCAAAAAAAGTTAAAAAGCTAAAAAGTCAACCCACTTTCAAAACGAAGCCTTAATAAAGTAGTTTTTTTTTTCTTTTTTTTTTTTGAAAATCTTAATAAAGTAGTCTATTAGGTCGTATTTGTCTATATTTCATGGACAGTTTCACTGGTTTAGGGCATGGGTATTTGGGAGGGAGGGAGAGAGGGAGGGAGAGGTAGGGCATTAGGGTTATTTGAGAGATTTCACTAATTAAAAAAAAAAATAGAAATTATAGTTAAAAGGTCTAGTGAAATACATTTAAATATATTTTTTTTTGGTGTATAAGATGTCACCAAAGTGAAGCCAAGCATGTACTATCAGGTTCAAAAGGATGTGCCCAAGGTGATATGCTCAATCAGAAAATGCAAATGCCAGTATGATATCATTTATAAATTAATTTTTATGATTATTATTGTTAATGTATATATGGTATATATTCTTACATATATTAGGTATTGATTTCCTAGATATATTAGGTATTGGCATAGTTAGATCTCTTATAGGATACTCTTTTTCATAGTTAGATTTCTAATAAGATACTCTTTCTCAGCCTATATATACAAACCTTCTATTGTATAGGATATTGATTCAATACAATTGATTCAATACAATTCATTCAATACAATACATATTATTTTTTTTCTCTCTCTCTCTCTACTATTCTAACATGATATCAGAGCTATAGGTTAAGCTCTTGGTGTTCTTCGCCTTACCGGCAGGCGGTAGCCTTGCCTTGGCCGCCCGCCGGACCTCAACCTATTCCGCTATCATATTTTCCTGTCAATATCGTTTCATGGTCATCTCTTCATTTGTCTGCTGATTTATTCCTACCCTAAATATCTCTTTAAGGTTTTTTTTTTTTTTTTTTTTTGTGCTTCTGCTCCACTCTGTTTTTCCCTCTGCTTCAATCTTAAATAAGTTTCTATCTTCAAACCTATTTGAATTTGAGGGGGGCATATTATACCTGTATCATGGTGAACATGGTTATACACCATGCAAACCACCTAAGTCGTCTCCTTTTGGCGACACTCTCTAAGCCGTCTCCTTGGCGCACAACCCAAGCCGCCTCCTTTGGCACATAATCCAAGCTGCCCTCTCTGGTGTACAACCCAAGCCGCCCCATTTGGCGCACAATCCAAGCCATCTCCTAGCGCACTCAATTATCTGTTGCCATCATCGTTCAACACCACGTTATAAGTTATGTGTGTGCCACGCTTGCTGGTTCAACATCCAGTTTTCTACATCGGTCTGGCACGACCCCTTTAAAATGTCCCGACATTAATTCCGGTTAGCTCCTACATCGGTTCGACATGACCCCTTCAAACTGTCCTGGCATTGATTCTGGTTAGCTCTTACATCGATCCGGCATGACCCCTTCAAACTGTCCCGACATTGATTCCGATTAGATCCTACATCGGTTCGGTATGATCCCTTCAAACTATCCCGACATTAATTCTGGTTTGCTCCTACAACGGTCTAGCATGACCTTAATCTGATCTCGGCATTAGTTCTAGCCAATTTTTACAACGGTCCGGCATGACCTGAAACTGTCCTGTCATTAGATCCAGCCAGTTTTTCCAACAGTCCGACATGACCTTAAACTGTCCTGTCATTAGATCTAGCCAGTTTTTCCAACAGTCCGACAAGACCTTAAACTGTCCTGGCAGCCAATTCCTACAATGGTCCGACACGACCATAAACTGTCTCTCGGTATTAGTTCCAATCAATTTCTATATCGGTTTGACACGATCATAAACTGTCTCCCGGCTTTAGTTTCGGCCTCTGATCTATTTCAAGCGCCCTTGCGCTCACGTTCGGATTTTGCAATCTATTTGCCTTTTTATTTTTTTAGTTTTACTTCATGTTTTAGTTTCTCTCTCCAAACTCAAGATGTTTATTCTCCTTGAGTTTGAGAGAGGATGTTAATGTATATATGGTATATATTCCTACATATATTAGGTATTAATTTCCTAGATATATTAGGTATTGTCATAATTAGATCTCTTATAGGATACTCTTTCTCATAGTTAAATTTCTAGTAGGATACTCTTTCTCAGCCTATATTTACAAGCCTTCTGTTGTATAGGATATTGATTCAATACAATACATATTATTTTCTCTCTCTCTCTCTACTATTCTAACAATTATTTTTTAGATTAATAGTTAAAAAAATGAAAATAAAAATGTAAATCTTTTTAATGTAAGTTTTGATTATGATAATTTGTATTAAAAAGAATTGAACCCATTTAATTAAATAAACTCTCACAATTTTATTTTATTTTATTTTATTTTATTTTATTTTTTTGTGTGCATTTCCTTAAAAGCTTTTGGGCAAATTACACTAACGGTATTTGTAGTTTAGAACTTGTGTCACTTTAGTTTCTGACCTTTCAATCTTGATACATTTTACTTTGAATTTTAAATCTTATTCTAAAGAGTAATGTTAGGGATCATGAAAAAAATGTCATGAAGATAATCATGAAAGATTCCCCCCCTTTGGATTACACATACAATAAAACACTACACACTAATCAAAGGATAAAAAATCTTCATAATGCATTTCATGATATTTTTTTCATCCTTTGATTAGTGTGTGGTGTTTTATTGTATGTGTAATCCAAAGGTGCAAAATCTTTCATGATTATCTTCATGACATTTTTTTCATGATCCCTAACATTACTCATAAGGACAATTGAAGATATCATTGCTCCATTTCAAGAGCAAAGTCGTTATTTTAATAAAATATAAACTAATTTGAAAAAAATAAATGTCAAAAAATTATTACTACCCACCAAAGATAAAATTATATAAAAATTATAAATCTTTTACATTTTTATTATTTATTTTTTTACCAGATTAATTTTTGGTATGCGTTTGAATGATAATCATGTAATGGGTTGTTGGTTGTTTTTGTTAATGTTTTTGGATGATTATCATGAAATAGATTATATTTTTTGTTAACAGATAGTTTTTTATGGTTATCATGTAATGGAATTTTTAATGTGTAATCGATATATTTATATACGAAATATTTTTAGTTTTGGATTTTTTGATTTAATGGATTGGTTTAATAGTAATATCAAAGTTGTTATCATATTTGACATTTGAAAAAATTGAAACTAATTTAATGAAAATAAATATAAAAATAAAAAAATTTATTTCTACACTCCCAAAAGATAAAATTATATAAAAATGATATGTTTTTAATTTTTTTTCACAAATTTAATTTTTAGTTTCTTAAAAAAAAATCTGAAAATAGATTCTAAAAACTAAACCAAACCAAACAAAACTTTGTAACCAAGAAAGTTTTATGATTATTCATTAAAAAAAAGGCCATTACATTTCAAATAATATACAAGTTAACTAACACAAAATAAGTTGTATAATGACTTTGCCTTTGAAATTGACCGTTTGTAAAGAAAACATCTTTGATTGTAATAAGATTCAAAATTCATGGTCAAATGTATCACAATTAAAAAGTTACGAATTAAAGTAACACAAGTTCCAAACTACAAAGACTGTTAGTGTAGTTTGCTCAAAGTCTTTTTTACACCAGTAATTAAGAAAAAATGATGAGTCTCTTTTGTCTATACGGATATAAGGATTTCAAATAAATTAAAGTTACAAATTATAGCTTAAAAAAATCTCACATTTTTTGGTCACAGAAAATATAATTTAAAATAGAAACCAAATACCATTAATCAATTTTTTTTGAAAAAAAAAACTATTAGTTAAATAAATTAACTTATAAATACTACTAAACTGACCTGTTAGCTTCCAAACCTTGAAGGCTTTTCTTACTACAATTGTGAGATTATCAAGGAGCATGGTTTAATTGAACGATTCTACAAACTTGAACCATCAACACTGGCTTTGAAATCTAGTAGTCTTGGAATAATACTTTCTCACTATTTAGCAAGTGACAATTATTTTATTGTCTCTAAAAAATAAATATAAAATTAATTAATCTTACTATTTTAACTAATTAGGAAGCGACAATTGTTTTATTGTTTCTAAAACATAAATATAAAATTAATTAATTTCACTATCTTAACTAGCAATAGGGGAATTAAGACACCATGCATCTCATAATTTTTCATGTCAATTGATACGCTTATTTTGGAAGCAACAATGCTATATGCACATAAATTCTCACATGAAGATAGGGCTTACGGACCCTTGTAGAACTCACCCTTATGTAGGGGTGGATATCGGCCCCGTTGGTCAGGCTAGTTCGCTTGGTTTAGTCCGATTTTTTTAAGATTTGGAAAGGTTATTTTAGTCTATAAGGTCTGGCTGGACCAACATTTTTAACTTAAAATATTAATGGGTTGGGCTCAAGATTTATACTTTCAACTCAGCCCGGCTAGCTAATTAATTAATTAATATATATATATATATATATATATATATTTGAGATCTACATTTTATCTTTGTTGATTTTATTAAAACTCACATTTGTGGTGATGTATGATTAAATTTATTTAAGAAATCTTTCAATTTATACACACATTTTTTTAATTTATAATGATATCAATATATTTATTTAAGAAATATAATGTGTGATTGAATTTAATTATGAAATATTTTAAATTTTTTTGACATATAACTCGATGGGTGAACTTAAGATATATAATTATTTTTTAGACCGGTCTTGAACAGATATAGAGTCCCAATATCAGAGCCAAACCAAGCTTAGACAAATACAAAATTCCTTATTATATTGTGCGTTGTGACGGCCCGACCTAAACCCATAGCCAGATGTTTATCCACCCCTACCCTTATGTGAGAGTTTTTGCACATTCTATACACATTTTATGGTAAAAATTTTCCCTATTGCTCAACAAATATTATTTCTCTTTTGGAAGTGAAAAATCAACTTTAATTCTGTGATGACCGTATACCTTACTCATCCCGCTTTCCTTCATTTAAACTTTGGGTTTGTCTTGTGGGGTGCCGGGTTGACTGGAAGCCTTGTTATTCGTTTGGGTTTGTGGTGTCTGGAGGTCTCTCTCTAATAAGTTCTTGTTCTTGTTTATTTCGGTGTTGACTTTTCTCTTGCTTCGGAGGATACACGATTGAGTCCGGAGTGTCCGGGAGTAAACGAACAAATTTCTGGGTTGCTAGGCCAGGGCCGCACGTGCGGGGAGGGGTGAACTTCAGAGGGTTGCACACTGCCTAAAAGGCAAGTGCGGAATGAGGTGCAGCAAGGGCAGGCCGCACGTGCGGGGTTGAGGGCCGCACGTGCGGGAGAGAGGCTCTGCACGTGTTGGGCACATGCCGCACGTGCGGGACGCTAGCAGATCCGGAAACTCTGTTTTTATTTCTCACTTTGGCTGAAATTGCTTCACTTTCTAACCCTTCTCTCTCACTCTAAAAGTCATTTTTGCTCCTCCTTCTCTCTAAAAACTTCCAACAAACCTGCAAAATCCTTGATCTCTTGAAATTCCTTGGGTCTAGATCCATCTTCTCTCACAAGTCTTGAAGATCAAAGCTAGGGCTACGTTGTATACGGTGGAGATTGAGTTTGTAGCATCTTAGATATTATCAAAATTGAGGTAGGGACTTTCTTGAGTTATATATACATGTTTTGCAAGATTAAATGCTGATTTTATGTTTCTCTTGAATTTATTTTGAGAGTTGGGGATGTGGCTCAAGAGTGTAGAGATTTTTCAAAAGGGGTTTAAACTTTCAAATGTTTCTAGTCAATCCTTGAGGGCTTCATCTTATTAATCTAAGAAAGATGTTTTTGGATGGGGTTTCACCAAGAAATGGGAAGATGTTTTGGTTTTTGATAAAGAACCCTAGAAATTTGAGAATTTTGGGGCATATGGGCAAAACCTATGGATTTTCTTTCTTTCTTTCTTGTGTTCAATGAATGAAGGAGTGTAGATTTTATCATATGTTTTGTTAAATAGCAATCTTCTTAGTATATGAACAATGAGAAATTATATTAACATTATTACTAAATACATGAACATGTATAGTTGAGAAGTGGCAAATTGGTGTTTACCATGGATTATAAAAATTGTAAATTCTTGGAGATTAATGTTGAAAACATCACATGTAGTCTTGAAGAAACTAATTTGTATGAATAGTGCATGATGAGAAATTGTTGTTGCTATGAGTTAATGGCATATGGTTATTTTGTGAAATAACATTGAAGAGAGGAAATGAGAAATGTATTTATTCGATATTGTTGTCGAGTTACATGAAATGGAGAAATGCTATGAGGCATGGAAGAACATTGCATTGCATTCGCATGAAATTACTTATTATGCATTGTGAATTTAGATTGGAAACATTTAATTCAAGAAAAGATTTCTTTGTAATAAGAACTATGGAAATGTGTATGGGGTAAATACATTGGTAAGTCTAAATATGAGGTGTAGATGAATTGATAAGTTAGCCTAAGTGTCCAGGGTGAAAGACCGAAAACAAGCGCGAAGGAGGTACCACTTCCCTTCCGGTTAGCAACCGATAAAGTGGGGTTATTGGTAGTGCTTGTTGAACCCACTTGCAGACACCAACCTAGGGATTACTTGTGTCGTATTTACCGCCCCTATTGATTAAAAATTGGGAGTTTGAAATTTATGAGATTACATAATATTATTGAAAATAAGGTGATTTTCAAGTAGTGCATGAAATGAAACTCTTCTTTATAATGGCATTGGCATGGCATCACATTTGCATTTAATATTGAAAAATTTTGCATAACTGTATATACTTTGTAAGGATTCTCTATTAGGCTTTATGCTCACCCCTATGGGATTTTGGTGCAGGTAAAGATGTAGTGATCTCGCCGAGTTGAGGGCATGGATATATTTGTGAAGAGTAGATTGCTCTTTTATTTTTGTTGTAAATTTTGTAAAGCCAAGGGCTAAACATGTATGGGTCCAATGGACCATTTTGGTGTAACCAAGCTCATGTCTTGGAACTTGTAAGCCCTTGAGGGCCTTTATTTGTTTTGGTTAAATGATTTCACATGCTATAGATTCATGTACTAGTTTTCTATGAATGTATAATCGCATGTGAGAATTACTTTTGTATACACATTTGAATTTATGTAATGGAACGTGATGAATACAACCTTCTGGCATCACTTGTGTGACAGTATTATGATTTAGTGAATATGGGTTGATGCATTATATTTATGTTGGATTATTTCGGGGTGTTACAAATTCTCTTTTGAAGAAGTCAAAGTCAACCATGTCGACAAATGCATACATATACACGCTTTCTCTAGAAGGTTGCTTGGCCAACTTTATCTAACTTCAAACCATTACATGCCAACCTCGTGCTCCCATTGATCAGATCAGATCATATCATACTATAAATACCTCTTTCACACCCACACTTTTACATCAAACCCTTGCTTCTCTTCTCTATCCATTCTATAACTTCTTCAAAAATGGTATCCATAACAAATCACCTGCTTACATTTATCCTCGCCGGAATCCTCACCAGAGCTCTGCCCGAGCTCATATCGGCACAGAACTGTGGTTGTGTATCAGATATGTGTTGAAGCCAATATGGGTATTGTGGCACTAACGATGCATATTGTGGGTCAGGCTGCCAAGAGGGTCCTTGTTTTGCGACACCGAGTCCTAGCAATGTCTCGGTGTTTGACATTGTCACACAGGTTTTCTTCTTCTTCTTCTTCTTCTTCTTTATCAACCAAAAAAAAGGATCTTTATTGATGAAAATATACAAAGTATGATAAATACATTAATAAAGAGGAGTATGGATTGAGCTTAAGCTCCAAGCTAGTGAGAAACCAACAAACAAAGCAAAAAGAAGTAGCCAAAACAAAACTAAAACCAACATAGTAGCCCAGAGTTGCAGAGCAAAACCGAGCTAAACCAACATAGCAGCCCAAATTTGCAGCCAACATAACAACTGAGCAAAGCCTTAAACCCAAACAACCAACTTAGCAAACCAGCAGAACAGCAAGCATCAACAGAGCTACACAGCAGACAACCAAAACCAGCTCCAAGAGCAATACCAGCAACAAAGTACTAAGCATCAAAGCACAATAATAGCATACCCAAAATTAACAGATTATGATACCAAAAATACTAGTCAAGCCAAAATTAATAGCAAAGTACTAAGCATCAAACCAAAATTAACAGCATACACAGTTGAGCAATACTAGTCACCAATGATAGCACCTCTACTTTATACACCAGAACCAACTCCAAGAGCAATACCAGCAGCAAAGTGCTAAGCATCAAAGCAGATTCTAAACCACTAACAGCATACACACTAACAGGTAAAGCAGATTCTAAACCAAGCAAGTTGCTGCTGATTCAACCCAGGCACCTTCTCACATGTTGCAGATTATGAACTAGATCATTGACAAAATAAGCCAGAGAAGAATCTGAGGACTTCACCCACAAGGCAATTCGCACCTTAATGGTATCACATGGAACTTCAAAATTAGGCTGCACCCCATTAAACACACAATCATTCCTCAATTTCCAAATGGACTAGAAAATTGCAAATGGGATTACACTTTATAGCTTCTTTTCCTTTTTCCTCAATCTACAACCAAACCACCTCCTTAGTAAACTCTGAATTGTTCCTGGTGAAACCCATTGCAACCCCTACCACCTGACAAAGAATGACCAGATCAGCCATACAAAAGGACATAGAAGTAGCATATGGTTAATAGTTTCCTTCACTTCTTTACAGAAAACACAGTAGACATCAACATTGACATTTAGGATACTAATCCTTCTTAAGAAACTAACTATCTTTATTCTACCCCTCCAAACCAACCATCCAAAGAATTGTGCTCTTAGTGGTGCAACAGCCTTCCAGAAAGATCTAAAGATCATGTAGGTAGGACCAAAACCTAATACAAATCAATTATAGACAAATAAAACACTAAAGATACCAGATGGATCTGCTTTCCAACTCAAACAGTCAGCAAAATTTGCCCTTAGCACTGGAGTACTACTGAGATGCACAATCAATCTACTCATCTCCTTTTCCTCTCAAGCAAAAAGGGGTCTCCTAAAATTAAAGACCTAATTCCCAAACTTATCTCTACAGTTATGAAACATAAACACAGACCTTGCTTTGTCAATTGAAAGAGAGTAAAGTCTAGGAAACCCATCGCTGAGGCATACACCATCTGACAAACAGTCAGTCCAAAATCTTATTCTTCTACCATCCCCAATCTTGACAACAGCATTACTTCTAAAAAATTGAAGAAGCTCTGCCCTAGTAGCCACAGTGTTAACAATATCACCCCAAATCTTGGACATCCTGCTAACCCTATCATTGGATGGGAACCAATTCCAACCTAGCTCCATGTACTTTCTACAGATTACATCCTTCCAGAGGGAATTATCTTCTGCACCAAACCTCCACCAGCACTTCAATAGAAGGCACACATTCACTATTCTAATTCTCATAACACCCAATCCTCCAATGCTTTTGCTTTTAGAAACATCCTCCCATTTTACCAAATGCATTTTCCTCCTCAGATCTGAGCCACCCCAAAGGAAGGAAGATTGGATTCTTTCAATCTGTTTTGATACCAGCTCAGGCATCTGGAAGAGTAAAAGATAAAAAAAATAGGTAAGCTAGCAAGGACAGACTTAATCAAGGACAACCTACATGCAAAGGACGAAAATCTTCTCTTCCAAGAAGCAAGTCTTTGCTTACACTTATCAATCACTGGCTGCCAAGTTCTAATTCTACTTGGGCTTAAGAAGCAGATTCTGATATTTACAATTTAGCCTTGCTGCAAACTCTTGGTCGAGCTCATTAGGAATCCCTAGCCCACAAACCACACTTTTGTTGAAATTGATTCTTAGGCCTGACAAGATTTGAGAACACCTGAGGATTCTTTTTATATTAACAATTTCCCTCCCATCAGCTTCACAAAACAGTATGGTGTCATCTGCAAATTGTAAATGAGTGATCCTAAGACCGGTGGAGCCAACATATGCCCCTCTGATCAGACCCAAATTTTTAGCTCTAGTCAGTAAAATATTGAGTGCTTCAGCCACAATGATGAACATGAATGGTGACAATGGATCTCCCTGTCGAAGACCCCTCTATGGACAAAACTCTGGTGTTGAAAGCCCATTAACCAACACAGAAACTCTAGCAGATGCAACACATTCTTTCATCCAACTCACCCACTTAGTTCCAAACCCAAAGTTTGATAATATAGAAAACAGAAATTCCCAATTGACTGTGTCATAAGCTTTCTGAAAATCCAGGTTAAGCATAATTCCACTCCCTCTAGCCTTTTTCCATCCGTCTACAATCTCATTAGCAATAAGTATACCATCTAATACGTTTCTGCCCTTTAAGAATGCTGATTGAGTGTCACTAATGATACTTGGCAACACCTGTTTCAACCTATTTGATAGTACCTTAGCCAATATCTTGTACATGAAACCCACTAAGCTAATAGGCCTATAATCATTAAGGCTGAAAGGGTTCTCAATTTTTGGAATTAAAGCTATGAAAGAACTATTCAGCCCTCTAACCAACTTAGCATTTTGGTGAAAGTCCCTTATAAATTGCAAGACATCCTCCTTCACTATATTCCAAAATTTCTGGAAAGAAAAAAAAAAAACCCCCCATATTAAAACCATCTGGCCCAGGGGCCTTGTTTCCCCCACAAGATTTGATAGCACATTTAATCTCTTCCTCTGAAAAATCTGCCTCCAAAAAACCTAACTCATGGCCATCCCCAATAGCCTTAAAAGGACCATTCAATGTGGGTCTTACCAACCAAGGTCCTCCAAAAAAGTTACTATTTAACACCTCAGCTTTAATACCTAGAGGATCTTCTATGGTGATTCCTCTAGCCATAATGGAGCATAAGGCATTCCTATTGCTTCTACACCTGGCCATAGCATGGAAAAAAGAGGTATTTCTATCACCCAATAAAGCCCATTTGAGCCTAGACTTTTGAAACCACATCCTCTCCAGCATTTTACCCAACTGCCAAGCTTTACCTTTCAATTCTCTCTTCCTAGCCAATTCATGTGCAGATATTACCCTATCTTCAGTAACTAGATCAAGAGCATGAGCTGCCTCGTCTTTAGCTTTGAGCTTATGCTCCACATTACCAAGCACCTCAAAATTGCACTTCTTTAGAGCAGATTTTAAGGCTTTTAATTTGACCAAACATTTGAACCCTGCCCAATCTATCACATTTAGATCAGCCCAAGTTTTTTCCACAAATGACACAAATTTTGGATGCAAAAACCAGGCACTTATGAACCTGAATGGTCTAGGGCCCCAATTCCTCTCATCTTCCATCAATATAATAGGGCAATGGTTAGAAACTATTCTAGGTAAACCCCACAGCTTGAAATTAAAGATCTTCAACCATTCTGGATTTAAGAGAAATCTGTCAATCGTGCTCCATCTATCACCCTCATGTGAATTACACCATGTAAACTTCCTACCATACATTGGTAGATCAGAAACCTTTAATTGCTCTATCATATCATTGAATTCCCTCATACTTTTATCCCTCCTAGACCCACATTTTCTTTAAGATATGCTTCTAATTTCATTAAAATCTCCCTCCAGGCACCATGGGGCCAAGAATTGTGTTTTAAGCTTCACAAAGATATCCCACACCCCTTTTCTTCCTATAGGGTCATTTGGTCCATAGACATTAACTATTACACAATTAAAATTAAAAAAGATCGAACCTGCAAGAAGAATAAAATTGCGGTTACAGCAGCATTCATTGAGCTGAAAAACCTCAGGGTTCTAGATACAGAGTAACCCACCAGCAGCCCCTACTGAATCAACAGACATAAAGTCCATTTTTTCACCAGCCCAAATGGAGTTCACAAGCTCTGTATTGATTACCTCCTGTTTAGTTTCTTGCAAGAGCACCATATCTATGTTCCTCTCCTTGAGCACCTGTTTGACTTTCCTATGTTTTTCAGGCCTACCTAATCTCCTAACATTCCATGATAAAAGCTTCATTTATAAGAATAGCTCTCCTTAGCCTTCTAGAAAAGACAGTTAACTAACTACTCCCTTCCCCTTATTTTGCACCATCTTCATGTCCAAAGACTCCAACTCAATAAGTTTACTCGCAACCTCCTCTTCTTTGTCTTCGCAGTTCAACCCAAGAGCTCTCCCCACCTGTAAGGTTGCGTCAGCCTCATTGAGTAACTCTCTACCTCTACTGGATGCACTTGCCCTGGAAAGTGAAACTGCAGCCACTGCAAACCTACAAATTGCTCCTTTCTTAAGTTTAAATTATGGGCCAATAATATTATGAAGGTTCAGACCCCTTTTCTTGTTCCAAACTTTCCTTCTCACCCCTTTACTCTTCTCTATTTCCTACAAGCCTTCTTAATCTGTGGTGAAAAACGAGAACACTCTCCAGACTTTCCCAAAACCACTCCACTATCTTTAATTGTTTGTATCTGGAGCTGGGTCATAACCCCACAACCAGATTGAAAAATATTCTCAATATTAGTTAGACTGCCTGGGCCACTAATACCATCAAGACCTTGGGCTGGATTAACAATACTCCCCCTATTTTCGGCTTGGGCTTTGCCTAACACCACCTCTAAATTTAATCCAACCCCATTACACTTAGATCCACTGATGCTTCTAATGAAGCCGGGCATGCATAATATACCATCCACATTCCTAAATCTACCACCTACACCTTGCATAGAGCCCACCAAATTGACTGTAGGACTAACATTTCGTGCACCACATGACATCTCCAACATACTATTTGTTTCCACCACCACAGAGACACTCTGCCAACTTTTTACCTTTCTATCACCCTCTAATACCACAGGCACCACCGTCACTACCTCAACTACAAAGTCAACAGCTCTCTGGTCACCAACCTCTACATTGCTCCTACTTCGCCCCCCCGAGTCACTTGCAAGCTACCCCGATCTGTAGCAGCCTCCTGACTGTTTGAACTCTGGATATCTCTTTCCTTTTAGTGAGGACAACAACTGCACTGTTGCATTACGACCTTAGAGATAACAATCTGCTCCTCACAGATCTTTACTGGGTAGAACATACCTTTGCAATCTAAAACAATGGTAGCATTAATGGATTCCATACAGAACGTAGCAATTCTCACCTTACCACACTGTAAATTTTTTAGCCTCAGTGTGTCATCATCTATCCCAACAACTTGCCTCAACTGTCTCCCAATACTGCTGAAAGTATTGAAGCACCATAAGTTTGGGGGCACCCCATAGCAACTAAGCTACACGATCCTTTCTTGATCAATGGCCATACCCTGTTTCCACACTGATTCCGATTCACTCTAGCCCTTAATCCAACCTTCCATTTGATTATGCTTCTCTTTCATCATCATCACTGAGCTAAATGAAAGTACCACATCTCTGCCCCCACCTATTATAAACTTAACATCACCCAATACCCTGATCACCAACTCCTTAAACTCAGCTACAGAACAAGAAGGCTTCAGCCTTACAATCACACTCTCAAATAACCAGCCATTACCTTCTTCAAATGCCTTGACAGTTATGGATGGTTTGGACGTGTATTCGCCGTCTCGGAGTACCTGAGCATAAGACAAACTCCCTCTTTGCATAACAGGGACAGCAATGGACTTCCCTCTACCATCTTTACTATTGTTTGGTTGTCCTGATTTATACTTCATAACCTCCTCCTTCCCAAACTTGGCCATCTTGACGTTCAAAGCTTTATCATCACACCTTAGTGTTGAGGATCGGGGGCACACCAGGGAACTCAAACAAGCAATAACACACAAGTTTTAACGTGGTTCGGCAAGTCGCCTACGTCCACGGGCAG
This sequence comes from Camellia sinensis, assembly GCF_055761805.1. NCBI lineage: Eukaryota > Viridiplantae > Streptophyta > Magnoliopsida > Ericales > Theaceae > Camellia > Camellia sinensis. The sequence goes on from NC_138966.1 coordinate 102,639,406, forward strand.
CGGATTCACTATATTGAACAAAATGGTGAATTACAACACTCTCTGTAATTCTCTCTCTCTTTGCTCTCAACTCACACCTCTCAGCTCCACATCTGATGTCTATATCCTCTCCCTCCCGTCTCTATTTATACACAAAGGAGTAGGTGGGAGAGCCCTCATTCTTTGACTTTTGACATGGTTGGTGGCCTTCCATTGTTGACATGAGGTTGGTGGCCTTCCATTGTTGACATGAGGATCACCCCTTTCACATGGGGTGACCTCCAGAATCTGTAGCCAATTCAACAAATCTCCACCTTGGCGAGGATTCTCTTATCCAACATAGTGATCGATCAACACTGCCATGCACCCGAAGGTGCTCAGTTCCGAGAGATGTTGACCAAGTCCAAACAATGTTGGAACTTGATCCCAGAAACTACCTTTGTGAGCATATCGGCCGGATTATCTGCAGTACCAATCTTTTGAAGCAGAATATCCCCTTCATTCACAATTTCTCGGATGAAATGGAAACGGACATCAATGTGCTTGGTGCGGGCATGATGAACCTGGTTCTTTGCCAAACAAATGGCACTCTGACTGTCGCAAAACACCTCAACGTGCTGCTGAACAATTCCCAAGTCTTCAATCAACCCATGTAGCCAAATAGCTTCTTTAAAGGCTTCCGTTACTGCCATGTACTCTGCCTCTGTAGTAGACAAAGCCACCGTTGACTGAAGCGTTGACCTCCAACTTACCGGCCCTTTAGCAAGCGTAAATAAATACCCTGTTGTTGACCGGCGTTTGTCTAAGTCACCAGCATAATCTGAGTCCACATATCCTTCCAAATTCTGCCCGAGTCGGTTATCTCTCTCGAACTTCAATCCCAGATTGACCGTGCCATGTATGTACCTTAGGATCCATTTCACTGCCTGCCAGTGATCTTTTCCTGGATCATGCATATACCTGCTTACCATACTCACAGCATGCGAGATGTCAGGCCGTGTACAAACCATAGCATACATTAATGCACCAACTGCATTTGCATATGGAACCTGTGCCATATGCTTCCGTTCTTCTTCTGTGCGTGGAGACAACGAAGCACTAAGCTTGAAATGAGGGGCCAATGGTGTACTTACAGCTTTGGTTTTCCCATTGATGCCAAATCTGTCTAACACCTTTTTCAGATACTGGGTTTGTGTCAGACAAACCGTGCCCTTCTTCCTGTCTCTCTTGATCTCCATGCCAAGAACTTTCTTTGCTTCTCCCAAATCCTTCATTTCAAACTCCCTTGCTAACTGTGCCTTGAGTTTGTCAATCTCCACCTTGCTCGTAGATGCAATCAGCATATCATCTACATATAAGAGCAAATAGATGAAGGAACCGTCGGGAAGCTTACGGAAATATACACAATGATCAAATTGACTTCTTGTGTATTCTGTCTCTATCATGAACCGATCAAATCGCTTGTACCACTGTCTCGGGGATTGCTTCAATCCGTACAACGATTTGTTCAGCTTACAGGCCCAATTCTCTTTTCCAGCAATTTTGAAACCATCTGGCTGGGACATGTATATCTCCTCTTCAAGATCTCCATGTAAGAAGGCAGTTTTGACGTCGAGTTGGGCGAGCTCGAGATCAAACTGTGCAACCAAAGCTAACAAGATGCGAATAGACGTGTGCTTCACAACAGGTGAGAATACCTCATTGTAGTCTATTCCTTCCTTCTGAGCATAGCCTTTAGCTACCAATCTAGCTTTGAATCTGATGTTGTCTCTGCCTGGAATGCCTTCCTTCTTGGTGTAAACCCACTTACACCCAATTGCTTTCTTGCCTTTTGGAAGTTGCACCAACTCCCAAGTCTGGTTCTTGTGAAGTGACCCGATCTCTTCATCCATAGCCTCCTTCCATTTGACACTTTCTACATTATGCACGGCTTCTTTGAAAGTGCAAGGAATATTGTCTTCAATGATTGGAAGTGCATAGGCTACCATATCGGTCATCCAACTGGGTTTCTTAGTCACCCTTTTCCCTTTCCTGATTGCAATGGGTTCTGATTGATGCGGAGCCTCTGGATCTTCATTTTCATCTGAACTCTCTTCAGAGCTATCCTCTGAGACTTCTTCAGGATGGTTGATTGGCTGACTAGTCTTTGTTGGAGTCTCAAACTCCACCTGCACTGACTTCTTCAATGCTTCCTCATTCTGTTGAGGATCTGATTGCTTCAGCATTACAGACTCATCAAAGGTAACGTCTCTTCTGATGAGAACTTTCTTTGATTCAGGGCACCACAGTCTGTATCCCTTGACACCGTCACCGAAGCCCAATAAGATGGCTTTCTTGGCTCTTGGATCCAACTTAGATTCTGTAACATGAAAATATGCTGGACATCCAAAGATACGTAACTGATCATAATCAGTAACTGGGACTCCTGACCATACCTCCATGGGAGTCTTCCCATCTAATGCTGCAGTAGGTAGTCTGTTGACAAGATGACGAGCATAGTTCAATGCCTCGCCCCAAAATGCCTTGCTCAATCCAGACTGTGTCAGCATACACCGGACTTTCTCCACCAAAGTGCGGTTCATGCGTTCTGCAACTCCATTCTGCTGCGGTGTTCCAGGAACTGTGAAATGTCTCACTATCCCTGCATTCTGGCAAACCTCAAAGAAGGGATCTGATGTATATTCTCCACCATTGTCAGATCTGAGCTTCTTGATCCGTCTGCCTGTCTGGGTCTCAATCATCTTCTTCCACGTAAGAAAGATGTCTAAGACTTCATCTTTGTGTTTCATTGTATAAATCCAAACTCTTCTAGAGAAATCATCAATGAACGACACAAAGTAGTGTTTACCTCCCAACGAAGCAGTCTTGGAAGGACCCCATACATCAGTGTGGACGTAGTCTAGAATCCCTTTGGTACGGTGAATTGCAGTACCAAACTTGATTCTTGTTTGCTTGCCCAATACACAATGCTCGCAGAACTCAAGCTTCCCCGTCTTGGCGCCTTTCAACAGGCCTTGCTTTACCAATCCTTGTAAAGCCTTCTCACCGACATGCCCTAGGCGCATGTGCCAAAGTTTGGAAGTGTCTGATGCATCATCTTCTGAGCTGGAACTGGTGGAGACAGCCACTCTCCCTGTGACTGTAGAGCCATCTAGGAAATATAAATTTCCCTGTCGAGTACCCTTCATTACAACCAATGCTCCTCGAACAACTTTAAGGACTCCACCTTCCATGGTTATTCTGTAACCTTTGGAGTCTAAAACTCCCACTGAGATGAGATTCTTGGTTAGATCTGGTACATACCGTACATCTTCAAGAATTCTGATTGTTCCATCATGGCTCTTCAGTTTAATTGTTCCAATCCCCTTTGTCTGGCAAGCTTGGTCGTTGCCCATCAGCACAACTCCTCCATCGAACTCTCGTAAGCTCGAGAACCACTGCTTGTTAGGACACATATGGAATGAACATCCGGAATCTATTATCCATTCATCCGACTGGCCATATGATGAAACTGTGAAGGCTCCTCCTTCATCATTATCTCCATCTCGTGCAATATTCACCTTCTCTTCTGTCTTGTCTTTATTTGGACAATCTTTTGCCCAATGCCCCTTCTGGCGACAAGCTGCACACTCGTCTTTTGCAAGACGTCTTTTGTCTGAAGGTTTCCCCCTGGATTTTGAGCGAGACTTTCCTCGCCCTGTATTTCTTCTGTTATTTGTTCTGCCTCTGACTGTTAATGCCTCGGATGTTGAGTCCCTGTTTGCAGACTTATCTTTCCTTCTGAACTCATTGTTCACCAAGGCGTTTGCAACATCAATATACTTGATCTTCTCTTTACCGTACAGTAAAGTCGTAGTGAGATGATCATACGAGTCAGGCAAGGAATTTAACAATAACAGTGCTTTATCTTCATCACCAACATGATCATCCAAATTCTTCAAATCCGTAATAATTTTGTTGAAGTTATTTAGGTGTTCGTTCATCGAAATACCTTTAACGTAGTCGAAACGAAACAACCTCTTCCTCAAGTAGAGCCGGTTCTCAATGCTCTTTGTCATGAACTTATCTTCCAGCGCCTTCCAAAGCTTCTTCGCAATATCATATTCTGTAAAGGCATACTTCTCCTCTTTTGCAAGGCAAAGTCGGATGGAACTACAGGCCAGGAGATTCACCCTCTCCCATTCTATCTCGTCCATGTCATCTGGTTTGTCTCCCAGAGTGAAGTGCAGGTTCATTTGGACAAGCATATCCTTAACTTCGCATCTCCACATGCCGAAGTTGCTGCTTCCATCGAACTTCTCTACCTCGAACTTGGCATGGGACACCGGGGTCCAATGCCTAGAAGTGCTTGTACTGGCTGGATTACTTACGGACTCGGATGCTCTAGATTCTGCCATTTTCTAGAAACTTCAATTCAAAAAACTGACCGTACAGATGTGTCCGGAATACTCCAAATAGTTGGGAAGCACTATTGGATCGTCAAAAACGGACTCTGAATGGCTCCGATCTGGCAAAAATACTTTGGACGGGTCAGATCTGCAGAATCTGGTGCGCTGAGATGCACCGGATAATTTCTCCGTCAACGGCTGGTCAACGGCGCGGTCAACGGCGCAGGCGGCGCGGTCAACGGAGGATCGGCGGCGCGGTCAACGGCTTGACGGCTGGTCAACGCGGCTGGTCAGCGGCTCAGGCTGACTGGGCTGACACGTGGCTGACACGTGGCTGACAGGTGGCTGACACGTGGCTGACGTGTCGGGTGACGTGGCACGCGCGTGTATTACACGCGCCTTCCCCCACTCGTCTTCTTCCTCCGTCAGCGCGTGGGGCGCGTGCGTGAGAGTGGTATCACGCGCCGGTTGTCTTAACGGCGCGTGTGGGCGCGTGCTGAGACTGTGGGTGACGCGCTTTGTTCAGAGAGCGCGTGAGGGCGCGTTTGGAAGCTTCTGGGCTCTGTTTTTGCTGTTTTGGACTCCTCTCGGGGAGTTCTTCCTCCTGGTATGGTCAAAAGTGGATTTTGAGCACTTCGAAATCTGGGCACTTTCGGGAAAAATTCGATTTTTCGCAACCCGAGCTCTGATACCAATTGTTGAGGATCGGGGGCACACCAGGGAACTCAAACAAGCAATAACACACAAGTTTTAACGTGGTTCGGCAAGTCGCCTACGTCCACGGGCAGCGGATTCACTATATTGAACAAAATGGTGAATTACAACACTCTCTGTAATTCTCTCTCTCTTTGCTCTCAACTCACACCTCTCAGCTCCACATCTGATGTCTATATCCTCTCCCTCCCGTCTCTATTTATACACAAAGGAGTAGGTGGGAGAGCCCTCATTCTTTGACTTTTGACATGGTTGGTGGCCTTCCATTGTTGACATGAGGTTGGTGGCCTTCCATTGTTGACATGAGGATCACCCCTTTCACATGGGGTGACCTCCAGAATCTGTAGCCAATTCAACACTTAGCCCATCGGTTTTTTGAACCGCCATTTTTGCTGCAACTGGACAATCATACCTGACAAAATCGAACCTAGTGCGAGACATTTTCCTTCTCTTAAAAGGGATGAAGACATCCCTCATGACACCAAAATTGGAAAATAGGGAGTGCAACCTCCTCGGATCCATCGAGTCTGGAATATCGTCCACAAAGATGGTGTAGATGACTGACTGACCCTTCCTACTCCAGGATCCATGCCCACCATGTCTACGGACCACTGGCCTTAAACCTCCTTTCTCACTTCTTCGCTCCATTCCTTGTTTTCAAATAATTGACCTCTTAGTGAGATGTAAGGGTTCTCGCAGGATAATTGGTGAAGCCGATGCAAGTTATGCCGGAAAGAGCTTCTACACTTGATCTTTGTTCCTTGAGGCACTTAATTCATACCCTCTTTTTGGAAGGGATGGTTCAGTTGATGATTCTAAGCACGAAATCGTTGCTTTCTTTGCGCATGTCACGCATGAGACTAGATTTAAGATTTTAACCTCCCTCTTGTTCTTTTGCATGCTTAATTTCATAACTTGATTAGTAAATTTATTTGCATAGAATTTAGGCCTATTTTGACAATTGAATTAAATGTTAACAGTTTGACTATTTTAAATCACATCATCTCTATTTTTTTACACTTTTTTTTATTAAAAAAAAAAGTTGAAAAAAAATCAAAAAACTAATTTTTAATTACTTTCCAAAACAAATCTCATAGAATGAAACACGGGAATGAGAGAAGAGGGTAGGTGTCACATGTTCCATGTGCGTCCTATCCTTGTATCAATTGTATGTGAATAGATTCTGTACAAGTAGCTAACATAGTTGTAATTAGTAGACAAATATAAAAGGGATATTTACGTGTAGATCCTAATAAATGAACTTATTGTTTAATAGGTTCTATAAGAAAAATTTGTCATAAAAAAATGTCACTAATTATAAGTTTTTGCAACAATTTATCAAAATCATAACAAAAAAAAGTCACTAATTGTCAATTTTTAGCGACATATATGAAAAATTATCACAAAAAATTTGTTTTTACCGACAATTTTATCAAGACTTATTTTCAATAGGACTTGATGGGAATTAAGTCCAACTATTAAGACTTATTGATAATTTACCCATATAAAAATTGTTTAGTACAATCCAAACTATGGCAACAAAATTAAAGGCCCCATTTTAGTACAATATTTCAACTAAGATAATTTTCAATTGGAAAATGTCTCGTAACTCAAATTTTGTGGCTCAAAAGTGGCTCAAATGGTCAAAACGACGTCGTTTTGGCCATTTTTATGTTGTTCTGTACTCAAAACGACGTCGTTTTAGCCATTTGAGCTACTTTTAAGCCACAAAATTTGAGTTACGTAGCATTATCGTTTTCAATTAAAAATCTGAAGGCAAAAACTCTACACTATACAATAGACTGACGATTTGAAAAGTAAAAAAACTATATTAAAAAAAGGTCCACTAAAAGAAAAACTAAAAAAGTTGATTTTTTTTAATAAACTTTCTTTTGGATTTTGTTTTTAAAAACTTCTTAGATCCTTCTAGACTACTTGATAGACCTAAAAAAAAGATCTAATACAAATTTAAATAAATTTCACTACAAACAAAAAATTCAGAAAGAAAGATATGACTGTTTTAGTCGTGGCCAAACATAAGTGCAAGGACCATTGCATACATATATAGTTGATAATTTTTGTGTGTGATTGTGCAGATTTTTGCTACATGGAAGAGATAGATGGTGCCTCCAAGGACTACTTTGATGAGACAAACACACAATATCCCTGTGTAGCTGGGAAGGGTTACTATGGAAGAGGCCTACTTCAACTATCATGGAATACAATTATGGTCCTGCCGGAAAGAGCATTGGCTTTGATGGACTCAACAATCCAGAAATTGTTGCAACAGATGCAGCTGTGTCGTTCAAGGCCGCCTTGTGGTATTGGATGAACAAAGGACACTCTATCATAGTTTCTGGCCAAGGGTTTGGTGAAACAATCCGAGCCATCAACGGTGCACTTGAATGCGATGGTGGAAACACAAATACAGTCAACGCTCATGTTGAGTACTACCAAGAATACTGCAACCAACTTGGCGTTGCGCCTGGCGATAATCTTTATTGTTAAAAATTTATTATTTATTTTTTTTGTTACAAATTTATGGGTGCACGTTTTTAAAAGTAATAAAGAGTAGGAACCATCCAAGTTAGGGCTTTATTCAAGCATTGACTTATTTGGCATGTAATGTACAACTAACACAATATTGAAGGGCTTATGAGAACTTGTTTTGATACTTGATCTGGGACGAAATAATTGGTATCAACTCAAATGCATTATTTCATCAAAGGGTATATATGTCTTCTCCTTTTTTTTCTTTTTTTTTCCTTATTAAATTGAATAATACTTCAATGTTGTTCGACGGGGAAGAAATTTGTTTCTCTATACACTTCATAATATTTCATTACAAAAGTAGCATGCTTGTTATAGGCAACCCAATACAGTGTGAACACAAGTTTATATTGTAGTAGCAACCTAAGGCATTTATGGCTTGTTTGATTGGTCAGAGTAATAATGATAGGATTAATAATCTATTGGATTGATTGTCCAACTTAATTAATAGAATAAATGTGTGAGATTATTAACACTTATCTCTGTATGGTATTGAACATTCCACGATTTTATGAAGTTAGAATCGTATTACTAAGTCGGCCATTATTTATGCCATCCAAACGTAGAAATGTACATATCACTAAATTAACAATCTAATCCTATACTGTAATATTGAAATAAAATAGGCCGTTAGTGTGTGCGGATTTTCTATTTTGGTGGATGCAATGCGGCAACAAGAAGTTGATTGGCGAGAGACAATTGGCATAAGATGAGTAAGATTTGAAGGTACATAGAGGTATGACAAAAGAAACAATTGATTTAGACATTTGTTGTAGTACCAGTGAGTGTATTTTGAGGCCGTTAAGAAAAAATTGAAGTAATATTCAGAGTCCAAAACTTAATTTTTTTATGAAATAAATAAAGTGTTTGGAATAATTTTTTGAGTTGAATAGATGGTTAAAAAAAATATAAATTTGATACATAAGATGTGACATTTTGACTTTTTAAATTTTTTGACTTTTTTTGTGATCTTTCCAAACAGGACATCAATTTCATTTCTTACTTTCAAAGAGTAAATAAATATTTGTGAGCCTCCCTTAAGTTGTGTTTGGATTATTAATTTGGGGAGGGATTTGAAAAAGAAAATTTATAATCTAAACAAAACATTAGTATTCATCTTGTGTTAAGATCAAACTCTTCTTTTAATTATGAAAAAATATGAGTTCTGTTCTAGTAGAGTTCATAGAATGGAGTTCCTAGCTTGTAACTCCAAAACAAAAAATTTCCTCTAGATGTCGGAGTGTTGTTCCTCTGAATTATTCAAGTAGTTAACACCATGAAGAGTAACCATCAACATGAATATTGAAAATGGTGAAAAATCTAAAAATTTTCGAGATATTGATTTGTGATTATATTTTAATTTAAAACAATAAACAACAATCATAATCAAACAAACAAGACAAATCAATACAATGATTTAACTTGAAAAAAATCACAATTGGAGCGCTTTCAATTGTAATAAAAAACTACGGGCCAAAGTCACAAAATAATCCATTAAGAAGACAAAAAATAATTACACAATAGTACTCTCAATTACCTAGCGAATCTATGCCTAAATTGAACAAAATCCAATGTGTGTTTTTTACCACTCCTTCACCTCAGAATTGTCTCGCTCAACGTTGAATCCACAAAATTAATGTCGAATCCACGATGATGAGCCACTCTGGAATCCACAAAAACTTCAGGTTCAAATTCTCCGAAATCTACTGAAGAACACCTCTTTCTTTTGTGAATGAAATTGTTAAGTTTTTATTCTTGGCAACCCCGTTTGACAAAACTCCTTTCAATTGTATTTATTTTTGCACTTTTATTTCAGTGAGACTATGAGTGTTTAGATGCGAATCCAATCCGAATTGTGCCTTTCAGAGAAGTTTGTGATGCTAATACTTTCAAGATTGCCACTTCGCTGATTATGACGGGGATCGAGCTGCCTGGTCAGCTCGCGGGGATCCAAGGGGCAGCGCCACGGCGAAGTCGAGGGGCAGCGCCTCCAAGGCAAAATGCAAAAATGCATTCCAAGTTGCCTGTCCGCTCGAGCGGACATTACCCCACTAGAGCGGAGAATCCCTGGTTCCAGAAGTTTTGGTCGCCTGTAAAAGTACCGAGCTGTGTGATTTCGCGCTCGAGCGGGTTCTCTAGCGCTCGAGCGGACCTCTGTTATATCACATGCATATTTTGCTGAAGACGCTCGAGCGGGATGTTGGGAGCTCGAGCGGACCGCGCGAACACAGTTTTCCAGATTTCAATAAGGATTGGGTTTTCTTCCACATCTAGGATTACTTTTGATTTTCTATAAGTAGTTGGTTTTCTCCCAAAACTAGACTACTCCTGAATTCCTCCAGATCTTCTTTTTGGTGCTTAAGGTTTATATCTAGAGATATTTTGTTAGTTTTCTTTGATGTTTTATTGAGTATTCAACTCATGGTTTAAAGAGAGTGCATCAAAGGTTTTGTTTGTTATACACAAGTGAGAGTTGTTCTTCGGTGGATTCTGAAGAATTCGAGCCTGAAGCTTCGGTGGATTCTGGAGTGGCTCATTGAAAAGACAATTCTGATGTGAAGACGGGGTTAGAAGAGGCACATAGAGGTTTGTTCAATTAGGCGTGGATTCGCTAGGTAATTGAGAGTATACATGTGTAATTCCTTTATATCTTCTTAGTGGATTGTTTTGTGGCTGTTGCCCGTGGTTTTTTTATCACAATTGGAGGTGTCCAATTGTGGCTTTTCCACATCAAATCGTTCTGTTGTTTTGTCTTGATTGTTTGATTGGGATTGTTATATATTACTTAAAATTGATACATAATCACAAATCAACATCTAGGGGATTTTTAGATTTTTCAGAAATAATAAGAATAACCTTTGATGTTAGATAATCTGTAGTTCGTTGATCAATCGATCACCTTCTATACACTAAGAAAACTCATATAAAACAGCCTCCAATAGAAAACACTTTGTCTTTTCCTTTCTCTCTAAGATTCTGGACAACTTAAACCCTAAAACAGCGAATGACGCACTTTATAGAAAACAAAGCCACGAAGACCGCTCGAGCGCACACTTCACTGCTCGAGCGGTGTGAGTAAAGGCGGTGCGAAACATATAGGCTGATCAGTCAAGCGCAACTTTCATAGTTCGAGCAGTAAAACTTTCTTCCCTGAAGTTCAAGCGCTCTTTGTAAAAGTACTGGATGATCATTTTCTCCGTTCGAGTGCACAAATGACCGCCGGAGCTGTCAAACAATTTCGGCTACATTTTTTCTTTTTGCTTCGGGGGCACCGTCCTCAACCTCACCGTGGCACTACCTCGAACCTGCCAAGGAGCGTTGCCCCCTGGATCCCCGTGAGCTGACCGAGCAGTTCAATTCCTGTAAATAGTCAATGAAGTGACAAACATGAAAGAATCAATATCACAAACTCCTCTGCATAAGTACAATTCAAATTGAATTCACACCTAAACATGCATAGTCTCACTGAAATAAAAAGGCAAATAAATTTTCATCAATTATAAAAACCTAACAAGTAGGGGTGCACATTCCTCTTCCTTTGGTACCAGGTAATCATATTGCAGTGAGAAATCATCCGTCCCCACTTTATTGATAAGTGGAGAAAGGGGAAAGTTCGGAGAAGAACTGAAATGGGCCTGCAGTTGAGTGTGTTAAAAACTGATGAATTTTAAATTTTTTAGTACAAGTTTACTCTGTGCATAATTTTTAAAATTTATGCTAGTGGCGGTTTTTTTTAATCAAACAAAGTGATTAATTTTTTTATTTACTTTAACTTATCATTTTAAATTTTTTATTAAATATATTTAATATTAGTCCCATTTTAAAAGTATGGTTCATATCTTTCCAATGGTATCAATTTTTCAAATATCAAAATTTTTAAATATATTTAAATTTTTTTTATCTATTTTGATTTATTAATTTAATTTTTTAATTAATTGTACTATTATTAATCTAACTTTAAAGATTTTATTAATACATTTTGAACCGTTTTAATATTACAAAAATCAAATTATATATCAAATGTTATATACATTTTAATAAAAGAAAATAAAAAGCATAAATTTTAAATTTATTGTTTTAGAGAGAGGTGTGGTGTGTGCAGTGTGTTAGTAATGTGAGGTGTGACGTGGAATAATGATTCATTTTTTTTACTTTATTTCTCTAATTTTACTTTTAATGATGTGGAAATAGAGAGATTAAAAATGAAAGGGAGGAACGTAAGATCGCTTTATATAGAGATGAACCACGTTATTAAAGATAAAATTTGAAACATAAAATTAAAAAATATAGCACCATTGGTGTAACGTGTGTCGCGAAAGTGACAGTAAGTGATATGATTGAATAAGTTTTTCCTTTAATCAAGAAAATTGATCTCTTTCCAAAAAAAAATTTCACACTCCACTAGGGGCAACTCCAAATTTTCTTCCACTGATATATAAGAACTTTATCCTTCCTCCACTAACAAGTGATTCCACCAATTATCTATTAGGTCTCTAGAATTGTTTTAAGTTTGAAATACCATTTATTTGGTTTTGTTCTTATCTTAGTGATATTTTATAATTTATGGGTTAGATTTTCTTTAGTTGGGATATTCAATAAAACTGTCTGGTCATAGAGATAGAAAAAGAAGAAATAGAATTCTTAGGATCAATCCTTATATCAATAGAATTAAAATGAGCAATGGTAGAGGGCCCAAATTCTGTGGCTCAAATGTGGCTCAAATGACCAAAACGACGTCGTTTTAAGTATAAAACAACATCAAAATGGCCAAAACGACGTCGTTTTGGCCATTTGAGCCACATTTGAGCCACAGAATTAGGGCCCCCAAACATTTTTCAATTAAAATTAGGGGAATGGTAGAGGGCCACAATTTTTGTGGCTCAAATGGCTCAAAACTGCCAAAACGACGTCGTTTTAGCAGTATTGAGCCATTTGAGCCACACAAATTGTGGCTCCCAAACATTATTCTTAAAATTATAAGAACATATTATTTCAAAAGTAAAACAATTCCTAGATGAATTAACTGAAGTAAAACAATTTCAAAGTTTTTTAGGAATTCTCAATTATGGGAGAAATTACGTCAAAAATCTAGCAAAATTAAAACTTCCCTTATTAGCAAAATTAAAGAAAGATGTACAATTTTGCTTGTCAAAAGAGGATACCAATTTAATTAAACAAATTAAAGAAAGTATTACAGTCATACCTACAGTTTATTTACCTAAAAAAGAAGACAAACTTATTCTTGAAACAGATGCCTCCGATTTATATGGGGGATGTGTATTAAAAGCAATACCTTCTCAATTCTGGACCAAGTCCGAAGAAACAAATAGTTATGGAATTAAAAGTAAGACGAAAACCTATTTCCATAAAAACTCAGAAACATGAATTAATTTGTGGATAAAATTCTGACAAATTTAAATATGTTGAAATAAGATATATTATTTTTAAAAAAGAACTTTTAGCAATAAAAATTGCTTTAAAAAGATTCCATATATATCTTGCTCTTGATTGCTTTATTGTTAGAACAGACAATCAAGCAGTAAAAGATTCTTTAGTTAACAAGAAAAATATTGAAGAAGGCCGCCAACTTCGATGGTATAATGAAATTGCTACATATACTTTTGAAGTTGAACATTTAAAAGGAACTAATAATTTTCTTGCAGAATTTTTAAGCAGAAAACACTAAGCCAGTATTTTCTCTTTTCAGCCATGAATAAGGGTAAACAGCCCGCTGAGTTCGACAAAGAATGTGTGACAATTGTCAAAAAAGCAATCCCCAAAAAAAAAAAAAAAAAAGTTTATTGTTTTTTCAGGTAGACAATCTAGAATCTACACAAATTGAAAAGATTGCAATGCGCAAATTGTGGGATTCCTTAGAATTTGCTATCAGGCATATGATAGTCTGGCAAAAGCTAAAAAGGCTTTCTATAATGCTCCATCGATGCCTATTTTTCAGCAGTAGCAAACCAATCTAGTCCCTAATGAATTAAAAAAATTTAAACCAGATAAATATGAAATTAAAGACTTTTTTAATCCTGGTATTCCTAAAAAAATTTATAATGAATTAAATGGTGTGTTGAAAACCCACATTTTCGAAAACAAAAAAGGTTTTAGATTACATACGTCTAATTTATCATTTCAATTAGTAGAACAAACCATTAAAATAAATGAGTTACAAAAACTTTGTTTCCAACTCATTAAACAAATGAATTGGGATCAAGATTTTAAATTTGAAAAAATAAATACTTTTCTTCAAATTTCTAAATTCATAAATCATGAATACTCAGACCCCTCTTTTGAAACAATTAGAATAATTTGTCGTTTTGAAAAAGTAAGAACAATTCTTCCTTCTAAAATTTTTCGACTCATTAAAAATAAAGTAGAAGACCATTGTGAGAGAATTAAACAAATTCTTTCCAAATCAATTGATAAGATTAATTTACAAGATGATATTCCAAAATCACATTATTCTTAAATACCCAAGAATGGTTTTATAAGGATAATAATTTGAAGGTTTCTGAAGAAATTGATTGGGGAATAACTAATCAAGTTATTCTTCAAAGTTCTCATCCTATACAATGGAAAGATTTTCTAGAGATGATCAAGGCAATGCTCTCAAAAGTAATAAAAAATTACAAATGGAAAAATATTTCACTTTTTGGATTGTCAGCACCATTGGACGGCGTGAAAGGGAAAAATTCTATTAGCCATATCAAATTTGGTACTTGTAAAAGATTGAAGAATCAGAATTAGCTAATGATGGACCATTAATAAATTCAAAGAAAAAGGTTGTTAATCCTCATGAACTAATTAATGTCATATGTCCTGAATATTATTGGGTAGAAAGCCTAATATTGTTGTCCCAAGTGGCACAAAGCATAAAAAGTTGCAGTGAATTGCCTTTCATGGTAACTGATGGAAGAAGACTATTCTTTACTATGGAGCCAATTTCATTTACAAGAACTGCTACACAACAAAGTGAAGCAAAAGATTTTCTCAGCAATCTAGCAAAAAGAAATTTGTTAGATCTTCCTCTAGGTTTGGCAATGCAAGCTGATGAAGTGGAAGCTTTCAGAACACAATAATGGAGTCTACCACAAGATTATCCATTATTCAAAAATTATGTCTTCATGCACAATCTAGATAATATGACGAAAGCATAGTGGGCCCATGAAGACAGATTGCAAATATATCGGATTGACTGCATCCTTATCCAACACACGTGGTAGCATCTGCAGCAACAATAAAAAGATAATATTAGCCAAATCTTATCTGAAACAATTTATTGTATATGTATTTACTAGTCTTTGTATTTATTAAAATGAAGACCTTTTAGTTATTGAAAATACTTAGTGTAGAAAATTGGTGTAACTAGGCCTTTAGACTTTAGTATAAAGAAATTAATAAGCCTAAGTGTAGGCTTTTTGACTTCTAGAGTAATAGCTTTTTGGACTTTTGTTGATTGTATCTACGAATATATTCTATAAAAGAAAATGCTAGAGGCCCCAAAATTTCTGTCAAATATCTCACATGGATGTGGACCCTACACTTATGTGGGACCCGCCCCATGTGAGACATTTGGTAAAAAATTTGGTATTCTTAGTATTACTCTTTTATAATTGACATTGAAGCTAACATAATAGAGCATTGTAAATTCTCAAAAACTCTCTCATATTTTGCTTCATTACTTCCGCAATTAGTTATTATGGACCAATTTTGGGTTTGTCTTGATTATCCAAGCTATTCATTTTGTAGAGATAATAAAATTTTAAATGTAGTATGTTAATTATTTTTCAAATAAATGTGATCCGATCGAGTGGTTCCTGATGTTTAATTAACCTGATTTTGGTATGCATTATTTGTCAAGAGCCTTTGTTGGCTTTTTTGGCTTTCGAAAGTTAGTATTGTAATTTTAAGCATGCCAGCAAGGATCAATCAGTCCTTACAGAAGATTAATTGCCAACCAATTATCAGACGATTGTGTTTTAGTTCTTTCAGCCTCAATGAAGAGGACTTTTACTGGTGGCTTGTTTAGAAGAATTTAGTAAATAACAACTAAGTGAAGAATAATTTCAGAATTTCATTAAGTAAAATGAAAAACTTACAATGATCTGACCCAACCTCGTAGAGGTTTATAGCAATAAGCTATTTGAAACTACTCCTATGAATGAAGTGCAGTACAAGAATTTGAAGTACAGAAATGTAAAGAACTGTAAAAATTGGAAGGGAAAACAAAGTAAATAAAATTAGTTTTTTGATCTGAGTCTGGATCCTCCTTTCTGGGGCCTTCTCTGCTATTTATAATTCTCAATGATAACCGACGAAGTGGGCTTCTAACTATCAAAATGGTCCTCCATGATTGCTGAACATGCTCTCTCACAATCAGTTCCACTACGCCACATTTACAGTTAGGCTTCCCTCCTGATTTTGAATTTGAACCTTGTGAGTAACCCGTTAGGCCACATCACCTCATATCCCTCGATCATTCTAGTGCTACGCAGACTCATTATTACCAATACGGGCTGACACGTGTCTAACTATGGTTGGCAACTTGTATTAACTCTTCAAATTGCCCTTTTCATGCCACGTGTTGAATTGTGATTGGCTTATAAAAATTATATAACCAACATTACCCCCTGCACTAATATACCCAATACTTGGTGATATTAGTGGATCAAGGCACTTTACCACGTCCTAGGATGTGCATGGGCTTTACATCTTCTTAGAACTGCAACCGACATCCATCATTGCAATGTTTGCACTGCATTAAATTCTTTTCTACACCTCAAATATTTCCCACTATCTGAGCATTCAAAAAGACTGATACATTTCGCATGGCCAAACAAACCTTCTCTGACATAGATAAAGCATACAAAGAGTTGTTAGATAATGATGTTCGCCCTCGAAAGAACTTTCATGCATTTATTAGCCACACCTATCCACCTCTATTTATTCAAGTCATGAAAGCTTTTGCAAATCATCGACCTTTGGATCAAGAACCTATTGTTCACAATTCTTTAGTCCAAGACTTTGCAATAATAGATATTTGAAGCTCTTCTTCTGCCACAAAACCTTCTGCGTGGAATGAGGATGATGCTTCCTTTTCTTCTTCTAAAGCTTCTGGCTGGGGAAGCTGGCCAAAACCTGATGAATCCAAGCTAAGAGAGCGAATTAACCATTGATTCATCGAATTCGCTGATCCTCTGTCCTTCCCTCCTTTTGTTCGGAGCTTGGTGGTTTACCCGTATGTATCCATCGATCGCCGACGCAGTTTGAAAGACAACTTACTTATAGCATGGTACACATCTTCCATGCCTACGAAGATAGTGCAAGCAACTCCTCATCCAGAGGAAGCACAAGGATACAACCCGTCATTCTTAGCCCAGAAGGAAAAAAATTTCTCTTCTAACTGGCTGGAATGTGTGAATAACTCCCAGTTCCCTTTTTCCTTTAGGATGGACCCTCCTACGCCTCATCTTCCTCAAAACCCTCACTAGATGGAAGAACTGAGACTTACTCTCTTTGAGAATCAGTTTCTTCCTTCCTTCCAACCTCCAGCTCTTCCCACTATATTTGAGCGATATCAAGCTCAACTTTTGCTTGTAGCCTTTTTCTCACTTGCCCTTCAATGTTCTTGGAGGTGATATTCCTCTTAAGAACTTTCGATGGGCTTATGACAATATGACTCAGGGTCATGTCCTCAATCCCATTGCTCAAGTAAAACTTCAGATGTTTTTGGATCAACTCCTATTGCTTCTCCATTGGTACCAAACTTCTTTGGCTACCACTCAATCTTTGGATAAAATCTCAGCCCATCTAATTGACACCCAGTATGAAGCAGAGAATCTTATCGACGAATATAATGACTTCAAGAATAAAGATTATGCATACTAGGATGATGTAGATATGGATGAGATAGAACAAGGATTGAAGGAAATATAGTTCGAAATAAAAGTTGAACAACTTTTTCATCAAATAAGAACATATCAGCCACAACAACACAGCTTAGGAGGATAGAGACAGAATAAAAAAGGAACATAAATTCATTGACCACTGTTGGAACAAATTCCATGACCTTGTTATTCTTTCTATTCCTTATTTTTATGAAGTTAAATTTGTAGCCAAGAAGGCTTTCTAATGTAATTACTTTCATATTAATAAAGCTAGGTTTTCCGTTCTTTATTCGGCATAGTCTGATTTTATATTCCAATTGCATACTTGTAACCATTCTATTCACCTAAATCAAACAAAATCATAGCTTCGAATTTACCAATTTTGTCCTTTGAAACCTAATTTGAACATTTCTAATGGAGTGCTGGAAACTTAATGTGAATATCTCCTACATATGGAGTATAATTGACAATCTTTGCCTTAGGTCTTTTCATTCCAATCATATGGTTAATACAATCAACAGTTTCGAATTAACTATTTTTGCTTTGAAAAAACAGTCAACGTTTTTCGAAGTATGGAAACTTCCCTTAGGGATTGCACTATTTTATTCTTAAAGAGTGAGTCCCTTTGGGCTTTTTCACTGCTTAACCAAATATTGGCTTTTTATAACTTCGAATTCTAAAACCAACAAATTCTAGCTACAGAGTATTTCAAAGTTTACTTTGAATGACTTTATTTTCAACAAGAAACTTAAAAGTAAGTCTTTAATACCCTTAAAGCAAAGCAAAGCCTGAGCATTTTGTACTCTTAGGTATGAAACGTGCTTTGAAATCAACTACTTGCTTTTGAAACCCTAGCTGGATGTTTGTCATCAAGCTTTGGAGCCAAACCTTGGCTTCGAAGCCAATCTGAGTGTTTGAGATACGTTTCCCTCCCAAACGATCACTTTTGAGAGAAAATTTTCATATCCGTACCTTCAGTACTTCTTATGAATTTTTCTTATTTAAACTGATTGGGCATCTTTCGGACATAAAGGTTTAAAAACCCTTTCCTTTCGTGCTTTTAATTCACTTGCTCACCCAACACACAAACCCTTCACCTCTATTGACCTCTCCTCTTCTTTACCCTCTTTCTCAACTCCGTCCTCTAAAAACTTCTGTCAATGGCTTCTTCCTTCTCGAAGATACTAGTCGTGGAGCGTGTGAGTCCATCCGTAGCCTTAAAAAGGATAATCGCTAAAAAGTGTGAGAAATACAAAGCTGGCGAGAAAAGTGCTATTGATGGGTGTATTTTTATTCCCCGTCGCCATGAGCAACAAGAATATGTGCTTGGGCCTATTTTTAAAGAGGTCCCTACTCAGCGTCCAGCTCTATACCCGCTTTTGGAGGGCCATTGCCTCCTTTATGAAGGCAATCTTGATTGGGGAAGCTGGAGAGTGAACCGACCCTATCACTGTTAGCCCACAATAAGACCAAAATAGGATGAATGGTATGATTGGGCTGTCCCTGCTAAGACACTGGATCTCTAAGAACTTTGCCTCTTCGACGCCCTTCAATTGTCCAGGTTCACCATTTCGGAGGACCCATTTTTGATACCTGCTGCTCTTTGTTTTTGGAATTCTGCTTTCAATTTCTTCCCATTTAGATGTGGTATGATAGTTCATACTGTCTTTGACATCTGTCATCTGTTAGGGTTATCCCCTATTGGTACTCCCTTTGGTCTAGACTACCCTGACCTCAGCATCCCTTTTTTATTTTCCCCCTTTGAACTCATCCTATAGTGACTTTGTCAAGGCTGAGAACAAAAGGGAAGGCCCTGTGACTGATAGAGAATTCTTTTCCTTTTTATTGTATTGGCTTCGCAAATTCCTCTGTATTTCTTCTCAAAGGAATATGCCTGAGTTTACCCCTCTTGCCAAAGCCTTTGTTTTGCATAAACAGATAGCCTTAGCTCCATGTGTTTTGGGCCATGTCTATAGAGCTTGTTCCCTCTTTTGTGAAAAACCCATGGATGCCAATCAAGGAGGCCCATTTTGGATACTCCAACTCTAGCTTTTTGCATAGTTCACTGATTTACGCTCTAAATGTCTAAAGTTTTTAATGCCAAACCCTACACTTATGGCCTGAAGTTAACCAATGTCTCTCTTTATCCTTCCAACTTTGCCTTTTACTCTTTTTTTTTTCACCAAATCCCAGCTTCCCCTTCTTCTCCCACCTTCTTCTGCCCCTTCGAAGCCAATATTGGCCCAGCTTAGCTGAGGACCTTTCTGAGCAATAGGTCCTGCTCTAGGCCTCAACACAAAAATATGTGGGCTTCTATTTTGATCTCGAGGGAGCTATTCATTGGCACTATGAAGCCTAGAGCTTATAAGTGCATCTTTGAGCCCTATTGCCTTGCCTAATTTGCTAGGTAATTTGGACTCTCTCAAGGGATCCCTATCCCTTTCTACAGTCACTCTAACTCAAACCTTGCAAGCAAAGAACTGAAGACTCCAAGATCCAGATTAGAAAAGGCAACCTCCAAGTTTATCCAAGACTTAATTGATTTTGAATTTCTACCTTTCACTCCCCAAAGCAATGTACTGAAAAGATACCAGAATTGGTGGATGGCCAATATGGAGGTGCACTTGGCCATTACTCCTCAAGATCTATTAGTGGGGCTAGATGTGTCTCAAACCAAGTCCAAGGGAACTGGAGTTATTACTTCCTCCACTGCTCATACTACCCTAGCTCTTACTCCTGCTACCACAAAGTCTGCTCTTACTGCCTGACCTCTCCCTAGAGTCACTAGAGCTGCTTTGAAGAAAAGTACGCATTGTTGTTTCTTTTCTTTTCTCTTCCTTTATGATGCTTTTTCTTTTTTACTTATAGTTCCTTCTTTGGTGTAGGTGGTGTAGGTGCCTCACAGGGGGACTCTCCTCAAAGAGTTCAAGCTTTAAATCTCCTCAAGAGCAAGCAGAAACAAAGGAAAAGAAAACTCTTGTTTGATCCGGAAAATGAGGCACCTGAGGCTCACGTGAGAGAAGACGAAGCAGAGAAAGAGCAAGAAACACCATTAAAAAGAAAGAAGAAAATGATGGTCTCTCCCTCTGATTTCACTGGGGATTCCATTCATGAAGCATCTGCTAAAGCAATGGAAGTGGAGCATTCCAAAGAGATCATTGTATTCCAGACGGCTGAGAAGAGGAGACAACAACAAATACTTAGGGATGAAGTTGTTGCTACTAATGCACTCCAAAGAGAAACTGTTGAACATTATACTCTTTGCAGTTCTCCAACCATTGCTACCACTTCTGAAACTAGTAATTTGCTTTTGTGTCTCTAGTTTCCTTTCTCAAGTTTTCAATACTGAAACTTAACATTGCTTCGTATTTCTTCTTTTGCAGCAACAACTACTCTACATTCTCCTTCGATAAGGACTTCTTCAGTTTCACCTAAAGTTGAAATACTATTAGAAGCATCCTCAAAAAGAAAAAGAAGACTGACACTAAAGTGCCTTTAATGGCGGAGTCCATTCACGCAATACTCCCACTTCCTAGTTTTACACTTTTCATACCTTTTTTGAGGCAAAGCATTCCTATATCTTTATCCTTTAGCTTAACTCCATACCTTCCTCTTCTAACCTTTAACTTAGCCCAATTTATTCTCCCTGCAATCCTTGTTGCTTCTTCCCCTCCTGAGGAGATCCCAGTTATTACTTCATCTCCAGTGATATTCTCTCATAGAAGATACTGGTAGCTCACTAATTTTTTTTCCACCATCACTATCCAGCTCCAGCCCTTCTTCTCTTGACCTACTGGTGGCCAGGACTATGGAAACTGCTAGGGACACTTCATCCTCCTCTCCTATCCTTATGCAGCCATCTCTTCCTTCCACTAGAGCCCTTTCTGCACCACTAATGTCAATGGAAGAGATGGACATTTTTGAAATTAGACTGGCTAACCTTTTTGACATGCCTTCTACTATTCCAATAGCCAGTAATGAAAAAGAGCCATTGGTTCTGGCTGATTCTCTCTTGGAAATTTTTTAGAGCTCTTCAACCACTAGTAGGGCTTCCTCACCTTCACTGGATTTGGGCATCTGTTTGGAGTTGCTGACACCATTCTCGAGGATCCCATTCGAAGCCTTACCAAGACTTATTATCAAGAATAGTTTCCTCCAGTGCTGCAAAGTCATTGAGCAATCCAACATGGTTGTTTCAAGTCACTTGTCTCAAGCAGCAGCTACCATTGACTTTTATGTCAACATCTGCCATGTTGCCAAAGTTACAGAGGAGAAATTGTTGAGAGGCCAGGAATTTGTTTCCCATATACATGCTGAGGTGTCTGAATTGAAAGAACAATATTCCTCTGTCTCCCATCTATGAAGGACACCATGACTGTGGCAGTGAGCAACCCTAGAGCTAAGATTTATGTCGAAATCAGACTAATGTTGGTCGACAATAGTTGCGGATTGAGCAAAATGAAAGAAAAATTGATTTGTACGCGCATATACACATGTGAATATGTAAGTATAGACAGAGAAATAGAGAAGAGATTGAGAATATTTGCTTAAATGTAGAGAGAAAAATTGAAAGGGAAAGGTACGGCGAAACCCTAACCCTATGTAAACTACAGCAACATTGGTGGAGCTTCAATTGGAAGATCTGGTGATTCAGAAAGCAAATCTAGACTTCAACATATCCAAATTCGGCTTCGTTACTTGCGCCAAATCTGGCACAGTGTGCTACAACGGTGGGTGTTTGGGGCAGAGAAGCTTAGATATGCAGATTTGAGTCATCAGCATCATCACACAGAGAGAGCGAGAAAGATACGTCCCGATCAGCGACGAGCGGGCAGAACTCTAGTGCAATGGAGCTCTGGTGCAACGAGCTTGAGAGAGGAGGTGGGGAGAGGGGGGTAAAATGGGGGACAACGACGGCAACAGATTAGCGGGACGGTGGTGGTGGTAGTGGTGGTGTCGGAGAGAGACAGAGACAGAGACAGAGAGACAGAGAGATTTCACGGGTTTGATTTTGATTTTCACCGTACAACACATATATGTAGTGGTAGTTTGGTCATTGTATTGGAGTTTGTCCTTATGGATAAAATATTTTAGAGTGTGGACCTTTGGATAAAGAAAATTTTAATTTGATTTATAGACCGAGTGCCCTATTTTATTTTATTTTGAAATAAAAATTAATTTTTAAATCTTATAATTTTTTTCCCGAGATGTTCATTGTATTTTATGGAGAAAAAAAAAAGACAAGGCCTAACCCGAGCCCAGACCTGAGGCCCAACCTGAGGCCCTGATTTGAGTGGGCTTGGGTTTGGGCCTATGTAGAAATTTTCCTCACTTGGACTAGCCCGACTCGGCTCGAATTTTAGTGGGAGCCCACGAGGCCTGAGAGCGGATCGGGTCGGGTCAAAATTACACTCCCGAAGTCAAGTATACAAAATAAGATAAGACTATGTAGCCATCACAATAAATATTGATTTCGTAAAAATAAAGCCAAAATATATTGAAGTGTATATGATAAACTAAAGACTAGAGGGGTTCATTTTAACAATCCCTATTCTTTAATTTTTATTTTTTTAGATCATTAGTGATGTGCTAAAATAGAAAGGTAGTCTAATTTGAGTATGATTCCCTATGGGTGAATAAAGTATTTTATGTATCATGTCAACTCATTATTTGTTATATCACTTTAAAAAGTAAAACACAAAGTAAACACTCAATTCTTTGAATAGAACACAAGTGATTCATTAAATTATGCTTATCATACGAAAAAGTATGTCACTTTAACTTAGCATACCATTACATAAATACTTTCTCGAATTGAATGAAGTTTGGTTTTAATCATTAGATCTAGTGTGATTGTTATTAAGAGATTTTATTAGTTAGATTGGTCTGCATCATCTAACCCAACCATGTATTCAATTATGGTGCTTTGTGCCTATCTATTGTCTTAAAATCCACACACATATATAGCAAGCACAACTTGAGTTTAATGTAACCATCTACATACAACATAAAAACCAGATGATGTTATGGATAACTAAAATGTTGATACCTAATCTATAATGAATTTAAATGGCTTTTTTTAGGTTCAATTCCATCCGTTTTTGTATTGTCACTACAAGAAAAAGGCCCATTTGAGTTGACTTATTTGTGAGAGTAGTGTTTGTCGTCATAAAAATGTGCTATTAGCATTGGTAATATGAGACTGTTGCAACAAATACTTTTGGGTGTTATTGCTTCAGTCGGCAGAGCACACCGTCGCAAAATATATATATATATATATATATATTTACGTCAACAAAAGTCTTACCATCGCAAAAGTGTATCAAAATCCCAAAAATTCAAATTTTTATCCAATTTTTTTACTTAAAATTTCCATGGCGCCTCTTCCTCCCACCTATTTTGGTATGTTTTTGGCGTATACACTTGGTGTCACCACTGCCGTCAACATTCCTTGCCGGCACAACCACCACCACCACCACCACCGCAATGACGATAGGCCCTTTTTCTCTTGCTCTTCTAATCTCTCTTCTCTCACTCTATTTGCAATTCCATGTAACTACCGCTAGCCACAGGACTATTGTTGCCACGGTAAATATTCCTCCCCCTCTTTCTCGCTCTCACTTGCAATATACCCTGGGTTAATTGGCCTAACCCTTGCATTTTGGGCAATTATGTTGTTGTCAACCAACCTTTTAGATCTATTTTATCTTTTGCGGATATTCTAGATACATAGCAAAAATCCTGTTATAGAATCCCAAATTCTAGTTTTGTAATACTTATCATAGACTTAGCCTTCTCATTACAATATTTTACTTTTGCTTATTATGCTTCATGTTCCAATTTTAATCTGAGAGATTATTTTATTAATTAATGTTTCTTTTAAAAAAATAAATTGAATAAAAATTGTTTACAGTTTTGTTTAGTTCAGTTCTGAACATGAAGCAAACTGTTTACAGTTTTGTTCAGTGCGGTTTGATGAGTTTTGGGAATTTTGGACATCCATTCTCAAATGGTGGGGGGTTTCTTGGTTGTGTAAAAGCTCAATTCATGGGCTTTTCTCTTGATGGTCCAACTTTAGGCTTCAGAATCTCAACAAAATGATTTGGAAAGTGGTTTTCTTTGTTGTTGTTTGGCCTCTATGGCTTGCCAGGAACAATGCCACTTTCAATAACGTTGATTTTGATTGGAAGGGGGTTTATGAACTTACAAGCACTTAGATTAAAGCAAAGGTTCCTAATCTTGGAGTTTCTGTTGAGGACTTCCTTTACAATATTGAGGGAGTTATATTTTTGAGTTATTAGCATTGGGCTGCCACAGGGTTTTTGACTTTTGATATTCTCTGTGTTGATCTCTTGTCAACATGTATTAGTTAGGTTTTTTTTTTTTTTTTTTTTCAAGTGTTGGGACTTGCACTTGTTTGTTATTTTGCTAAATCCTTACCCCAAATTATTCTACTATCTTTGTATCTTTTGTATTTTCATAAAAAAATAAAAATAATAAAGTAAGAAGAAGAAAAAGAAGTGGCAAAGAGAACAAATGCTTCAAGAAAAGAATAAATTATGTTTGAAAAAACGGGGTTAGTGTTGGCTAGTAAGAGCAATTCCAGCAAAGCCTCCTTCAAACGAAACTATGGTTTTTCTTGATAGTTTGTGGTTTAAATTGCTAGTTGAAAATTCTTAAAATCCCCGAGATATTGATTTATGATTATGTATCAATTTTAAACATTATGTATCAATTTTAAACAATAAATAACAATCTCAATCAAACAATCAAAGACAAATCGGCACAACAATTTAACGTGGAAAAATCACAATTGGAGCGCCTTCAATTGTGATAAAAAAATCACAAGCAAAAGTCACAAAACAATCCACTAAGAAAACAAAAAGGAATTACACAAGTGTACCCTCAATTAATTAGTGAATCCACGCCCCAATTGAACCGATCCCTATGTACCTCTTCCATCACTGTCTTCACCTCGAAATTGTCTTGTCCAACATTGAATCCACAACGCTAATGTCAAATCCACGACGATGAGCTACTCCAGAATCTACCAAAGATTCAGGCTCAGGTTCCCCAAAATCCACCGAAGAACAACTCTCTCTTTTGTGAATAAAAGAAAACAAACAAACCTGAAAAATCTAGAAATCCCCTAGATGTTGATTTGTGATTATGTATCAATTTTAAGCAGAATAAAACAATCCCAATCAACCAATCAAGACAAAAAGACACAACGATTTAACGTGGAAAAAACCACAATTGGACACCTCCAACTGTGATCAAAAAAACCACGGGCAACAGCCACAAGACAATCCACTAAGAAGAATTAAAGGAATTACACAGGTATACTCTCAATTACCTAGCGAATCCACAACGCCTAATTGAACCAACCTTTATGTGCCTCTTCCAACCCCATCTTCACCACGGAATTGTCTTTCTGATGAGCCACTCTGGATTCCACCACAGCTTCAGGCTCGAATTCTTCAGAATACACAACTGAAGAACAACACTCTCTTTTGTAGAACAAAACACAACCTTTGATGTACTCTCTTTAGAACATGAGTTGAAGACTCAATCAAAACATCAAAGAAAACTAGCAAAATCTCTCCAGATATAAACCTTAAGATCCAAAAATAAGATCTGGAGAAGTCCCATCAATCACTTAGTTTTGGGAGAAAACCAAGTATTTATAGAGAACCAAAAGTAATCCTAGATTCAAAAGAAAACCAACTCTTTAATCAAATCTGGAAATCTGGATCGCGCGGTCCGCTCGAGCTCAACACAGCCCGCTCGAGCGGACTGACCAAAAGCTACGTGCGAACAAACTGAGATGCGCTCGAGCGTAGGAGAATCCGCTCGAGCGTAAAATCACACCCACCAGTATTTTTTGCTTGCCCTGACAAAATACTGAGACCTGCTAATCTACGCTCGAGCTCACAAGGCTCCGCTCGAGCGGACAGAACAAAAACACAAAAAAATTACAATTGAATCAACACAATGTTTTGTCTCCGGATTTGACAACATAGGTAGTACCTTCTCTGAAAAGCACAATTCGGGTTGGATTCGCATCTAAACACTCATAGCCTCACTGAAATAAAAGTGCGAAAATACAACTGAAAGGAGTTTTGTCAAACGGGGTTGCCAAGAATAAAACCTAACAAAACCCTTGATGATGTTGATATGAAGTTCACGGATCCATTGATCACTCTTAAATCATCAAGGAAACACTCATAAAACACCTTCCAGTATAAAACACTTTGTATCTTCTTCCTCTCTAAAAATCTAGACAGCCCAAAACTTAGAAACAGCGAACAACACACTTCATAGAAAAGATCGCACAGACCACTCGAGTGCACATTTCACCGCTTGAGCGATGTGACTAAAGGCAGTGCGAAACATATAGGCTGATTGCTCGAGCAGTTAAATTTACTTTCCAAAAGTTCAGACGCTCTGCAAAAGTACTGGATGATCCTTTTCTTCACTCGAGTGCACAAATAACCGCTCAAGTGATCAAATAACTTTGATTGCATTTTTGCTTTTTGCTTTGGGAGCGCTGCCCCTCGATCTCACCGAACCCGCCATGGGCCACTACCCCCTAGACCCTCACAAGTTGACCAGGCAACTCAATTCCTGAATATAGTCAGCGAAGTAGCAAACATTAAAGGATTAAGATCATAAACTCCTCTACAAGGCACAATTCGGATTGGATTCGCATCTAAATACTCATAGCCTCACTGAAATAAAAGATCGAATAAAATTACAACTAAAAGGAGTTTTGTCAAACAGGATTACTAATAACAAAAACTTAACACTAGTGATTTGTGGTTTTCGAAGGTAGCTTGCTACTAAAAATTTGGGAAGGTATTCATTTGATTTGTGCTTGTTGAAATTGCTATTCATTCTCAAATTATTCTTCTTTGTTTGTTTTCAGGTTTTGCTAAAAAAAATAGTAGGTGATAACAAAAATTAATGGTTGTTACTTGGGACAAATGGTGGCATGGAATCAAATGAATTTTCTTGAACATGTTTGCATTTCTGGTTGTCATTTGAATTGAAGTTTTAGATAATTTTGTACATAATATTTGCAACATTGATACAAGTAATAATATTTTTGAATGTGAATCAATGGACCATGGATGGATGTGCATTTTGGTTAATATTTTGTTTTTATTTGAATGAATGTGTATTGATATATTTGTTTTAAATTGTTAATTGAATGAATGGAATGCAAAATAAATGATAAGTACTTAAAATTCTATAAAAATAAGAGTTAATAAAAAAAATCATAACTTTTACATTATTACTTCTACCAAAAATAATTATCATCTCATGTTATGATTTTACATTATTACTTGTACCTAAATAGTTATCATCTGGTGTTATGATCCAACACATCTTACTTTAACATTTGAAAATAAATTATTCCACATCTTGATCATGTGTCACATGTGCACCTGTCTAAATATGAAGCGCGTCATTAATATGTGACACATTGTGTTATGTGTGCTTATTTCATAATTCTTTCATAATTTATTTGATGTATTTGTATCATTTTAAATATACTAAACTATTTATGTGAGAAAATCTTAAAAGACAAACCTTTTAAAGGGTATTATAATCTCCAATTTCAAACAACTTTTGCCGTCGCAAAAATAAAAGAAATACTGTAATTAGTTTTTATTTTTCACAATGATTTTAATTTTTTTTGTATAAAAAAAAATCAAAATCTTACCATTTACAATGAACATATCTTACAAATTAATTTTGATAAAGTTCATCAATTCATTGTTGAAATTGCAGCATCACAAATAAGGGAAATTCTATGATGCACGTTTTAAAATAGGGTGTATATTATATGCTCTAATTATGGCGTTTGATTTTTAGTTATGACCTATTGTTGTTAGAATTTACCATAAACCTACCACCACTACCACCTCACCTACTCCACTAAACCTAACCCACTACACCACTACCACCTCCACTTCACCTACTCTCCACCTACTTCACCCACTTAAACCTACTCCACTAAACTTAACCCACTACACCACTACCACCTCACCTACTCCACTAAACCTAACCCACTACACCACTACCACCTCCACTTCACCTACTCCTTACCTACTACACACTCACCCTCTTCTATATATAGGAATCATGAATCATTGTAATATAGATCAATATATCAATCAATAATAATACATACAATTTATTCTCTCTCTTTCTCTATACATTATTTCTTACATGGTATCAGAGCTGGTTTAAAACCTAGTATTTTCGCTTCCCCGGCGGGCGGCAACCTCACCTTAGCCGCCCGCCGGACCTCAACCTATTCCGCTGATAAAATCAACAAAGATTTGTGCAACTGTAGTCATGTGTGAGGCTGATGGAGAAGAATTCTTCACCTCATATGACGAGACAGTCTGGAACTGGAAACACTACAACATTCTGCTCTGGAATTCTGCAGCAGCTAGATTATAGCTTGGTTGAGTGCCAAGCTTTGGTTCTTCCACCCACTCTTGAACTTGCCCAGCAAAGTGTGAAGGTTCATGCTTGTGTTGGAGGGACTAGTGTGCGCGAAGATCAGCGTATTCTCTCCAGTGGGGTTCATGTTGTTGTTGGTACTCCTGGTCATGTGTTTGACATGTTGCGGAGACAATCACTTCGCCCTGTTTACATCAAAATGTTTGTCTTGGATGAAGCTGATGAAATGCTGTCACGAGGTTCTTAAAAATCAGATCTATGATATTTTCCAGTTGCTGCCACCCAAAATCCAGGTTGGGGTGTTCTCTGCCACAATGCCACCAGAGGCTCTTGAAATCACCAGGAAATTCATGAATAAGCCTGGAAAGAGAAAAAGCTCATGCTAGGATTTGCGAAGTGATTCGCTGCAGGAATTTTGGCTTTGGATGAAACCCTTACCATACTCCACTCATTCTCTCCAACTGTTCTAACTTTTTATTTTTATTATTATTATTATTATATCAAATAATCAATGCACTCATGTTCCCCACTAACAGTGTCCACTTTTGACCCAAACCATTTTCAATCCATCATTTCTCCTTCACCTTTTGCACCCCACTCACCGACTCTCTCTCCACTTTATCACATGGGTTTGTCCCTCTCTTTCCTCCATTTGATTTCAAAAATCACTTATTTTTATTTATTTTTTCCAAGTCACTTTTCCTCTTTTTTAAATACCCCACTTTATTTTGAAACAATCGCACTGATGTTTTTCATATAATCCATCTATAAATATTTTTTATCTATTTTCTTTCTCCCTTGTTTTCTTTCATTTTATTTTTATTTTTTCAACAAAACACTCCCAAAAAAAAAAAAAAAAAAAAAAAAAAAAAAAAAAAAACAACAACAACATTTTACAAACTTGTCATTTCTTCATGCCGGGGATCAACCCCGATCAGCATTTTACACCATAAAAAAAAAATAAAAAAATAAAAATAAAAATAAAAAAACACAAAACAAACCAAAACACAACCAACACAAATCGGAACAGTGCGATTTTTCTTCTCGCCTATTCCGTCGGTCTTTTCTTCTTGCCACCGTCTTGGGCGGCCCTTGCCGGTGTTGCCTCCGTGTTTCCCACTCCACTGGGCATGATCACTACTCCCTGCTCCTCCACTGCAGCATATGGCGGCCCTCCAAATCGGAACATAAAACTAGCCTTCCGCTTCAGCTCCTTGTTTTCCGCCTTTAGCACACTTATCTCTGCTCGCGCATCCTTATACATGCGTTGGAGCAGAGCCAGTTGGGCGTTTAACTGCTGCACCTCATTTGTCCTACTCTGCAGCCGGTTCGACAAATTTGTAACCGCAGTCATGGTTTCCACACATGACTTCAAGGTATACTGATTGGCCTCCACATCCGACTGCACCGCCATTTTTTGCTCCACCGACCGCATCGGAAAGTTCAACGGAGCAAAACCAGAGGTGTTTGGTTGAGGTTCACTGGCCACCGCACCAGTTATTTCTCTTGTGGACTCGTTCAGTTCTGGAAAGAGCGTGAGCAGACCACGGGACGAGGAGGCCATGTTCTGGGTAGCTGGACGGGAAGAAGAGGCCATGTTGCTGAGTGTTTCAGAGACGGGTTGGTTACAGAGTATTACAGAGTTTCTTTCTCAGCAAAGGAAGAGTTGTTTTCAGAGGATTTTGAGAAGTTTTTTTTGTCTGCCTCAGCCTCAGCATCAACCTTGGTTAAATAGCGAGGCAGCCACGCGTATCGCGCGCCACTTGACGCCAGACGACAAACGGGCGCGCCAGTCAAGGCACTCACGTGCCTCGCCATCATGTCCGGCACATCTTTTTATGACTTGGGCTCGCCTTTTGATGGCACGTCTTTTTATGGATTGGGCACGCCTTTTGATGGCACGCCTTTTTATGGATTGGGCACGCCTTTTGATGGCACGCCTTTTGAAAGATTGGGCACACCTTTTGAGGGTGCGACTTTTTAGGGGTCCGACAAGACTCTGTAAACTGTCCCGACATTGATTCCGGTTAGCTCCTTTATGGGTCCGACAAGACTCTGTAAACTGTCCCGACATAGATTCCGGTTAGTTTCTACAAGGGTCCGACAAGACTCTGTAAACTGTCCCGACATTGATTCCGGTTAGTTTCTACAAGGGTCCAGCAAGACTCCGTAAACTGTCACAACATTGTCTGCTACAACGGTCCGACATGACCCCATAAACTGTCTTCTACATCGGTCTGATACTGTCATCCAGTGTCCTCTACAACGTTAAGACACCACCATCCAGTGTCTTCACCAACGGTCTGACACGACCATACAGTGTCTCCTATCCTTTTTTATTTTTATGTATTTTCTTGTTTTGTTCCTCTCTTCAAACTCAAGTTGGTTAGTTTCTATCCTCCTTGAGTTTGCGGGGGGCTGTTAGAATTTACCATAAACCTACCACCACTACCACCTCACCTACTCCACTAAACCTAACCCACTACACCACTACCACCTCCACTTCACCTACTCTCCACCTACTTCACCCACTTAAACCTACTCCACTAAACTTAACCCACTACACCACTACCACCTCACCTACTCCACTAAACCTAACCCACTACACCACTACCACCTCCACTTCACCTACTCCTTACCTACTACACACTCACCCTCTTCTATATATAGGAATCATGAATCATTGTAATATAGATCAATATATCAATCAATAATAATACATACAATTTATTCTCTCTCTTTCTCTATACATTATTTCTTACAATTGTAATATTAGTTATAATTCATTATGATTTAATTATCACATTTATAGTAATTATCACTACATTTCAGTATGGTGTTTTTTTCATTAGCCTTTTGTTTATTGATGAATTGTATTTGTTATATTTATACGGATCTTCATCAATAAAATTCTTTTTTATTAATTGAAAAAAAAAGCTACAAATACCATACATTGTAATTAGTGCACACTTTTAAAGATGTATGCTTTCCTTTTTAGATTGATCCAATAAATAAATAGGTTACTTTCTAAACTTAAGACATCAAAACACGGCCTTGTTTGGTTTGTGTTTCTTAAAAATTTTTGAGAAAAATTCTCTACAAATAAGTTTTCAAAAGTAATCAAACCAAACAAATTTTTCCAAAAAAATTTCCCAAAACTTGTTTGGTTTACAAGTTTTCCAAACAAATCTCTCTCTCATACACATCAAATCAATCACTTTTTCCAAAGCTCTCTCAAAATAATTTTCCAAAACATCTTTTGAAAAAAACCAAACCAAACAACTTTTCGTACTTTTTATCTCTAAAACTCATCTCCCAAACTCAAACCAAACATACCGGATCGGGTAAATAACTATTTGTGGACAAAGTTAGGCTGTGTTAATACTTTAGAATAACTATTTGTGGACAAAGTTAGGCTGTGTTAATTCTTTAGATTTAGGTATGAGGACATTACATTGAACAATTAAAGTTTCATAATAATTAAAACGTCAATAGTCACTAAATTCAATAAATCACCATCATAAATAGTTCAAAATATTCAATATCTACTATTAAAATCCAATAATAATTAGAAAGTCAACTATCACTAAATTCAACAAGCAAAAAAAAAAGTTTAAATTAGGAGTGCAATTCGGGCGGGTTCAGTCAGATTGATAGGTTGTCCAAACCTAACTCAAATTGTGCCGAGACCTACTCAGGCCCGCCCAAGCCTGAATTGTAACACAGGGTTGCCTAGCAAAGCCCAACTTGAGTTAAACCCGAATTGTCTGAGTTGCTCGAATTGTAAATGGATTTCAGTTTTTATTTATTTTTATTTTTTTTATATTTTTTTATTTTTACAGTTACATTATTAAATTATTAAAATTTGACTCTATTTACATTTTTTTTATATAGAAAATCGTTAATACCATCAAAACAAATAATTTATATAATATAAGAGATATGCCGCTATAATAGTCCTTACAATTTATGAGTGAAAATAAAAAAAAAGTAAGATTTATATAATTTGTATATAAAATATATATTCAGTATGATTTAATAATCTAAATTACTTTAACATCATGTAATGACTAATAATTTATATATATATTTAATATTATTATATATCTATATATGTATAATTCGGATTTCGGGTTGCTCGGGTTGTTTGACGTTTTTGTCTAAACCCGCTCAAATTTAATTCAGACTTCTAAATTTTTGTCCAAGTCTGTACCAAATTTGAAAATATCTTGTCTAAGTCCTAATCACTACAACAAAAAGTATCTTTAGAGACGAAAACTAATGACGAAAATAAATTTTGTCATGAAAGATGTACCTTTTAGTGAAGAAAATAATATTTCGTCTCTAAATGTACCAGTTTTAGAGACAAAAATAAAATTTCGTCACCAATCTGCATACATAATAAAAAAAATTAGGTGACGAAATTATTTTTCGTTGTTATTTATATTTTTTTTGTCACCGAAGATTTTCGCGCTAATTTTCCGGATGGTGCCAAAATTTTCAGACTTTTGGTGACGAAAAAATTAGTCACGAATAATAAAATTATTAATGACGAATATATTTTCGCCACCAATAATTTTTAATATTTTAATATCATTTAGTGAGAAAACTATTTTCATGGCCAATAATTTTATCTTTTGGTGAGGAAATAATTTTGTCACCAAATAAATGGTTTAGTTGCTGAAGGTTTTAGAGGGAAATGAATATATTGGCGCCTTAGATATAACGGTTCTTCTTCTCACACACAGATTTGACCACCAAACCTCACCCTACATCACTTCACTTCAGCGCACACCACCAAGGCCGCTCACCACTCCACCGCCCGCAGATCACCACCACCGCATTTTCATAGGTATCACTACTACAAAAATGCTTAAAGATCACACTTAAGGAAATTAAAACATGACACTTTTAATGAATGAGTGATTAAAAAAATTAAATTAATATTTTAATCACACCTAATTTAATTGAGTGTGATAGTATTTATTTTTTATGTCAGTTTTTGACTAAATGTGATTATATCTTTTTTTTTTAATCACACTTTCTAATTAATGTGTGATTATATATATTTTTCAAATTTTATTTTTATATCTAATATTCCTATTTTATAGGCCTGTTTGGTAGAGCTTATAAGCTGCTTATTTCAGCTTTTACCTTAATTTAAGCTAAAATATTGTGTTTGGTGTAGCATAAGTTAACCAGATTATAGCTTAAATTAAGTTATTTCTCAACTTATCTCAAAAGCTAATCAGGGGGTGCTTAAATTTTTGACTTAAGCGCGCAGCTGATGTGGGGGGCTGAAATTACTTAAATGCTTTTGACAATTGTATACTTTTGTAATGAATTAATTATTAATTGATACTAATTAATAACAATTGTTGATTATTAATATTAATTGATACTAATAAAAATTAAATATTAATATTAATTTATACTAATTAATAATTTTAGCATTAATTGAGACTAATTAAGCCATTAATTGATACTAATTAATAATTTTAGCATTAATTGATACTAATTAATTTATAATGGAAAATAATTGTGACAATAATACTTCCATTACATTTTTAGCAAATGTATCAATTTTTATATTAATTGATACTAATTAATACTACTTATATTAACTTTTAATAACAAAATATTTTTTTTTAAATTAAAATTGAAAAAAATGACAAAATAATCATTTTTATATCACATAAGGGTAGAAAGGACAATTATACATTAAAAAGCTATTTTACAGCTTATTAACCAAACACTACTCTGTTGCTTAAATCCATAATCCCACAGCTACACCAAACAGGTTAACAGCTTATGTTCACAGCTATAAGTTATAATCTGTTAAGTTATAATCTATAATCACTTTTCCACAGCTCTACCAAACGGGGCCTATATCACGCTTCTCTCTCTCTCTCTCTCTCTCTCTCTCTCTCTCTCTCCCCACTACTACAAAAACAGTGAAACATCACACTTTGACATATGAAAATATCTCACTTTTATTGAAAGTGTGATAATATTTACTTTTTATGTCACTTTTCAATTAAGTGTAATTATATATATATTTTTTAATCACACTTCTAATTAACATGTGATTAAAGATCACATAAGAAGAATTAAAAATATCTCACTTTTATTAGAAGTGTGAACACTTAATTTAATGAGTGAGATAATATATTTTTTTTAATCACACATTTTAAATGAGTGTGATTATATATATTTATTTTACTACTCTCTCTCTCTCTCTCTCTCTCTCTCTCTCTCACACACACACACACACACACACACACACACACACGCACGCACGCATAATCAATTCCCAAATTAAACCCTAACACACCCATCCCCAAATTAAACCCTAACAAACCCGGATAAGGGGTCACTGCTGTGCGTGAAGCACAGTAGTGACTGTGATGCCTCCATTTGAGGTGTATTATGGCCTTATTTTTATGATCCAAATCGTTCATTTTGTAGGGTTTGTTGAGTACTTCATGCCTACCAAAAATTATATTAATCGGATATCAAAAACTATATGATCGAATTGCATATTATTTATGTTATTTCTCAAAATAAAACTTATTATTTATTTTTTTGGTTGTCGATCATATAGTTGTTGATATCCGATTAATATCATTTTTGGTAGGCATGAAGTACTCAACAAACCCTACAAAATGGACAATTTGGATCATAAAAATAAGACCATAATACACCTCAAATGGAGGCACCACAGTCACTGCTGTGCTTCACGCACAGCAGTGACCCCTCATCCAACACACCCACCCCTTTTATCTCACCGTATTCAACATTTGTCTCACACTCATCTCTTGTTCCTTCACTACACCGCACTCATCTCTTACTCTTCCACTACGCCAATCGCCATCGCTATCGCCATTACCATCGTCATCGCCATCGCCATCGCCATCGCCGTTACCTCTAGTAGCCTTGTCAGTCGCCACCGCCGTTAGTAGACTTGCCAATCTCTACACTCCTCTGTATCGAACGATTCAACCTCTCTGCAATCTCTCTCTTTTCTCTCTCTGCACCATGATCACCGCCTTCATCTCTCTCTTCCTGGTAAGCACTCTCTGCCTCTCTTTCTCTGTGTATTCTATGTGTTCCTATATATATATATGTGTGTGTGTGTGTGTGTGTGTTTGTATAATCTCCTTCATTTTCCCTACAAGAATGAGAAATTTGGGGTTTGGGACACAAGATGAAAATAAGAAAACTGAAGATATTTTGTTTCCTTATATATGTGTTTAATATTAGAAATAAGGATATATTCATGTGATTTCCAACAGATGAACAATTTGATTTGATTTGATTTTTATATATTTTTTTTATATTAGAACTACTCATTAGCTTGTTTGATTGGTTCTTGTAATGCTTTTAGAAAATAAATTTGATTTATGATTCCTATTTGTGTTTAACATGATACAAATTTGGGGACTCTGCCTCTATGCTTTCTCATCTGCCCCTATGGATTACCCGAAAAACTATCTGCTAACATGCACAAAACAATGACAAGCAAATTAGTCTGTATGCTTTATATAATAAAATAGAATAGATGGTTCATCATTTTAATTTATGGAAAAAAAAACCCCCCATTGTCAACAGTCACCTTTCCTCCCAAATTAATCACCACTTGATTGATTTCAAGACTACCGAGTCCTTTTCAATTAACTTGAATTCTGTTGTTTCAATCTAAAGTATCAATTTTTTTTTTTTTTTTTAAGAATGATGAATAATGTTTCGAAATTCTAATATAAATCTTTTTAATTTCTAGAGGCATTTCATGTGGTGGAAGTTGATAGTCCTATTTTTCATGGTGTGTGTCATAGTTTAAGGATGTGATACAAACTGCTGCACTGTTTTCATGATTGTGCAGAGGCCTAAATTCTAATATAAATCTTTTTTATATGTATCTATTCGTTACTGAAATTATTGGGATTCCATAATTTCTCCGACATGCAATGGTACCATTCTTATTCATTGATTTTCTTTGGGATTTTCTACTTTAACCAGGTACCTTTAGGTAAGAAATTAAGTTGCTGACATGTTAAATGAATTATTGTGGAAGAAGAATTTGTCTATAAAGGGAAGAACCAAGAAATAGAAAAGGCAGTGAGCGAATTTAGGAAAGCCATAAAAGAATTGGCAAAAGTGATGATTTTATTTATTGTTCTACTTTTGTGATGAGGTAATCAAAATGAATCGGAAAGTTGTGGACTGTTTTAGAAGGGCCAGGTTATATTCTTTCTTTTTCTTTTGTTTTTTGTTAATTATTTTTATTGATGGTGAGGTTAGTACCTATTGTTGCGTATTAACTTTTTTGCATGTTCTTTGTGTCCTCTAAATTACTTCTTTTTGAAAACCTTTTCCTATACTTGCAAATTCTCAATTTTGCTTCTCATGACTCTGTAAATTTTTAATATTTTTTCGTTGTTCATGGTCAATCAAAGACTCACAACTTTGGTATGAATTATGGCATTTCTTGCACAATCTAGTTTTTTTACTCGCTTTCTTTGAGGCATTTACTTTTAAAGTTGAGGCATTTACGTTTTCAGAGATCACTCTTCTGTAGTGTTTACTTTTTGCCTTCCTAATAAATATGTGATTGTGGTTTATATTGAGCGCATTTACATTGCCAGAAACATGTTGTTACTTCTTTTCTCTGGTTCTTATTCAGATAATTCTGATTGTTAACTGGATAATTTCTTACATTTTCATTCAATTATGTTCTGTTGACAATGCTTTGAGCTTTCGTGATATACCATTTCTCATAAGTATGACTATGTTTCATGATCTTGTTATTACGATCTCAGGATTAGACACTGAATGTGTGTCCAGCTTAGAAGGTAAGAACTGTTAGTTTCTTTGCTCTACTGTGCTAGCTGTCAATAATCACAACAAAAAAATTTCATTTTTTTGGAACTGCTGGATGTTTTTGGGGTTTGCTTTTGTTTTTCTGTGTTATCTTTAGGATAGTATACTCTGTTTGGTAAATATTTCTTCTCTGCTACAGATCAGTGAGTATTCAAAGAAGAATGTTTGTTTCATCATGTTTTTAGATGAACAAACACTGTTGAAACTGTCAACAGAGGGGAATGTTCCTGATGAGAGAGTATGTATTGGGTTATGGAGAATAGTTATTGTGAGGAACCTATCCTACAAGGATATGCGCAAAACTAGAAAGGTGCTAAAATTTCTATCACATCGTCTCTTCCCTTCTTCTAGGTGATTCTCACACCAAATTTTGTAGATGACTGGGTTATAGACCTTATTTGCTTTCTTCGTTAACCAACACCAAGATTTCTACTTAACATATTTTCTTATTCTGTGGTGATTTCTTAGGTATTCTATTTGGCTTGATAGCAAGATGTGACTTCAGACTGATCCGATGCTAATCATTAAATTCTTTTTGTAGCGAACTGGATCAGAGTATGCTATTTCAAATCATTATACTCGCCACTGTGTTTGGGAGGAGGTACACCAGAATAAGCGTCTAAATAAATACAACCACATAGCCATTGATGAACAGTTCAACTTTTACCAGTCTGATGGTCTCACCAAGTTTGACCCTTCAGACCTAAATACTCCTCTTCCAAGTTGTGCGTGTCGTTGTCTTTTTTTTTATTTTGAAGTTTGCCTTTTTCCTTATCTATAATTATTGCCCCTTGATGCTTAAGTGCTTATTTTTGTTTGTCATATGCTTTGCACTTTGCAGATGTACCTGAAGGTTCATTTATTGTTAGGGCCCATACACCAATGTCAAATTTATTTTCATGCCTTTGGTTTAATGAAGTTAACCGTTTTACATCATGTGATCAACTGAGCTTTGCTTATACTTTCTTGAAGTTGAAGAGATTGAATCCAGGTAGGCCATTCTTTCTAAATATGTTCAAGGTGGGTAATTACTAAAATAAAACTATTCTTTCCATTACATTGTGCTTTAGGGACTGTAATTTACCTATACCAAGAGAGTAATGTGAGAGGCTGATAAACTAGTTAGAATTTATGGTAAACATCTGTGTGTGTGTGTCTGGTTTATGCAGTTGCCTCTGAAGACATTGATTCTCTAACTTTTGGAGCTCCTAGATTTCTTCGCGATTTAATGGATCCAAGCTCAAAAAAAGTCCCAGTGATGGAATTTGAAGTTTCGAAGGTGCATAAGAACATTGAACTCAGTTGTGGCTGCTCAATATTTTGAATTAGTATTTCCACAATTGATCTTGTTTTCCAAGTTTTGGAGGAGCTAAATCTTACCATGGATCAATTCATCGACTTGTGCATTCTTTCTGGGTGTGATTATTGTGATAGCATTCGGGGTAATATAATTTCTTACTGACATCATTATTGTGAAGAATATTACAGCTTTCTGTCTATTAAGTTAGTAATTGATAGAAGCATCATGTGATGCATGTTTGTTTTATTAGTTTTGAAAGTTAAATTAAACTTTTCCTAAAAGAAAAAAGCAACTAAATGTCAATTTATGTTGGGATACAACTTGTGATCAATGCATTATTCCTTCCATTACCACATTTTGGGCTATTAGTAATAGGGTTAGGTTATATTAGGAAAGCATGGATGCAGTAACTAGTACAAACACAGATACAAGGCATCAAAATGGCTTAACACAACAAGTAATGAAAAACTAGGATACAAAACATGGAAGCATATGGCCTATGAAGGCAGACACATGACACAGCACGAAACTAGCACGGGACTCCCGATTTGAAAACTAAGTCCAAAAATACACTTTCTCACACTTAAGCTTCAAAAATAGGCTTTTGGGGGCCAAAATCGTGCAACAGCCACGAGACGACTGGGGAAACACCTCAAACACCTCGGGATGGACAAATTTGAGTTGTGGAAACTTATAGAACTAGCGCTGGACTCTCGGTTTGAAAACTAAGTCCAAAAATGTACTTTTTCACACTTAAGCTTGAAGATAGGCCATCGGGGGCCAAAATCGTGCAACAGCCATGAGACGGCCCAGGAAACACCTCAAACACCTCAGGACAAACCAATGTGAGTTGTGAAAACTTAAGGAACTAGCATAGGACTCCCGGTTTGAAAATTAAGTCCAAAAATGCACTTTTTCACATTTAAACTTCAAAAATAGGCCTTCGGAGGCCAAATCGTGCAATAGCCACGAGACGGCCGGGGAAACACCTCAAACACCTGGGAATGGACAAATGTGAGTTGTGAAAACTTACGGAACTAGCGCGGGACTCTCGGTTTGAAAACCAAGTCTAAAAATGCACTTTTTCACACTTAAGCTTGAAAATAGGCCACCGGAGGCCAAAATTGTGCAACAGCCACAAGACGGTCGGGGAAACACCTCAAACACCTCGGGATGGACAAATGTGAGTTGTGGAAACTTACGGAACTAGCGCGGGACTCTTGGTTTGAAAACTAAGTCTAAAAATGCACTTTTTCACACTTTGAAAATAGGCCTTCGGGGGCTAAAATCGTGCAACAGCCACGAGACAGCCCATGAAACACCTCAAACACATTGGAATGAACCAATATGAGTTGTGGAAACTTACGGAACTAGCACAGGACTCCCGGTTTGAAAATTAAGTCCAAAAATGCACTTTTTCACACTTAAGCTTCAAAAATAGGCCTTCGGGGGCCAAAATCGTGCAACAATCACGAGACGGTTGGGGAAACACCTCAAACACCTTGGGATGGACAAATGTGAGTTGTGGAAACTTACAGAACTAGCGCGGGACTCTCGGTTTGAAAACTAAGTCTAAAAATACACTTTTCACACTTAAGCTTGAAAATAGGCCTTCGGGGGCCAAAATCGTGCAACAGCCACGAGACGGCCCGGGAAACACCTCAAACACCTCGAGACAAACCAATGTGAGTTGTGAAAACTTACGGAACTAGCACGGGACTCCCGGTTTGAAAACTAAGTCTAAAAATACACTTTTTCACACTTAAGCTTGAAAATAGGCCGTCAGGGGCCAAAATCGTGCAACAGTCACGAGACGGCCTGGGAAACACCTCAAACACTTTGGGACGGACCAATGTGAGTTGTGGAAACTTACGGAACTAGCACGGGACTCCCGGTTTGAAAACTAAGTCCAAAATTGCATTTATTCACACTTAAGCTTCAAAATAGGCCACCGGAGGCCAAAATCGTGCAACAGCCACGAGACGGCCGGGAAAACACCTCAAACACCTCGGGATGGACAAATGTGAGTTGTGGAAACTTACGGAACTAGCGCGTGACTCTCGGTTTGAAAACTAAATCTAAAAATGCACTTTTTCACACTTAAGCTTGAAAATAGGCCTTCAGGGGCCAAAATCGTGCAACAGCCACGAGACGGCCTGGGGAACACCTCAAACATCTTGGGAGGGACCAATGTGAGTTGTGAAAATAAATGGAACTAGCACGGGACTCCCGGTTTGAAAACTAAGTCCAAAAATGTATTTGTTTACACTTAAGCTTGAAAATAGGCTTTCGGGGGCCAAAATCGTGCAACAGCCACGAGACGGCCCGGGAATCACCTCAAACACCTTGGGAGGGACCAATGTGAGTTGTGGAAACTTATGGAATTAGCACGGGACTCCCGGTTTGAAAACTAAGTCCAAAAATGCATTTTTTCACACTTATACTTAAAAATAGTCCTTCGGGGGCCAAAATCGTGCAACAGCCATGAGACGGCCCGGGAAACACCTCAAACACCTCGAGATGGACCAATGTGAGTTGTGAAAACTTACGGAACTAGCACGGGACTCCCGATTTGAAAACTAAGTCCAAAAATGTATTTTTTCACACTTAAGCTTGAAAATAGTCCTTTGGGGGCCAAAATCGTGCAACAGCCACGAGACGGCCCGGGAAACACCTCAAACACCTCAGGATGGACCAATGTGAGTTGTGGAAACTTACAGAACTAGCACGGGACTCCCGGTTTGAAAACTAAGTCCAAAAATGCATGTTAAATTGTATATGTTATGGATAAGATAATAATTATCTAACTGGCATTTTTCTTTTTTTTGTGTTTCATTTTTTTGCAAATTCGAGATTTGATATGGATGTGTTTGGTAATTTGGAGGGCAGATAGTAGCTCATTTTGTGTTTTTGTTCATATTACCTTACATGTATTTTGGTTGTGTTGTAAATTTTATATTTTTGTTGGTATTACGGGGCATGTTTGGTAATCTACCCTTGATATTTTATTTTTGTTGATATTAGTAGACATGTTTTTTGTTGGATATTAGGAGATGTGTTTGGTAATTTGCATACGGTTGATGTTATATTTTTGTGGATATTAGTAGACTTTTTTGTAGATATTAGGAGACATGTTTATAATCCGCATGCAGTTCATATTGTATTTTTGTGGATAGTGCTAAAATTTGATTGTGATGTTTATGAAAATGAACAGATTTTTGTATAGATTTGTAATAAATATTTTATTGAACAGGTTATTGAAATATGATGGGTCGTTGAACACACCAAAATTAAATACTAAACTATACCAAATTCAATCAGAATAATGGCAAGTTCAGGTATCGATCCACAGGGACTATTGTGAAATTAAATTAATTCAATCGCAAAATTCATAAATTAATTTTGATTAAAACGATAAGATTGATTCTATACCTAAATAGCAATTAAATAAAATTGAAGAATTATATTGACAATTAAAAACTAGGGTTTGAGATATTAATTTTCGAGAAAAAAATCCTAGAGTAGAGAATTCACCACTAACCACATGAATGAGACTTAACATCAACCATCAATCGCAATTCGGTTTGAATTATCCAATATTTCACAACTACAAGTTTGAAATATTGATCAAGAGGGTTGTTGCATTCAATGTACAGGCACGAATCATCCCGAGTAGTACGAGTCGTTTGTTCTAAACTATGTTAGCAAAACGACCCGTCTCTCATAGCATGACTCGTCTCGTACTTTGAATACAAACACAAAGAATACTAATGTATGGAAAACATTAAACAATCACAGAGAGTAAAATGCTTGAAGAGAAGAACGAAACAATTATTTGTAAACTTCTAAAACATCCATACATTCATTCAAACCAAGTTACAATGAAAGCTTGTGAAAAATTCCATTACATGGCTAGGGTTTCATCAAAACCCTAGAAAAGACGACTAGCCACTCATGGAGGAGTGGAAAGAGGAAGAAGATGAAGAAGAAACCCCCATGGAAGTGTTTTCCAAGCTTTGGTTGTGTCTCCTCCTTTGGAACCCTAGCCTCCCTCTTTTCTGTATTCAATTTTCGAACCCTAACTCTGACTGATTTTCTGTCTTTTATTTGGAGCAAAATAGACCAAAAAGTCCATGCACGCGTCCCTAGGTGGGCCGCTCATGCGGTGGTGGGCCGCACGTGCGGTGAAACTTGGCCGCACGTGCGGTGGTCTGGTGGACTCGGATTTTTCACGTCTCGCTCGGAGAATCTGATTTCATGCCCCCTTTTGATTGAATTTTCATATTTCCTGTCAAATCTGTACAAGTGCACGAAACACATCATCTCCACCAAATAAATAAAATTAAAAGACAAAAAATGTAACTTAAGTGGCCTCAATGTGGTACCTTTCGGCCTACATCACACCCCCCAACTTACATTTTGCTAGTCCTCAAGCAAAACAAAAGAAATAAGAAAAGTAAAATACTCTCAGTCACTTTCGTAGGGAACACGATTGTATTTAGCATATGCAACAAGCCTTTAAACCACAAGGTTACCCCAAGTGGACGAGTATAGTCTCGTGAGAGTTTTCAGAAATGATACCCACAAACATCAACATATTCAAATCCGCTCAACAACAATTAACCACACTACTCCACATAACAACCAACTTATGTGCCACTACAGTGTGATATTACAAACATGATAATTCATTAAAGGCATAGTGGACAAGTATGAAGGAATCTATTGAGCTTAAACCACAATTCAGTTAATACAAAAGTAGAGTCCCCTGTACTTGTGAATGCTAATAGACACATCATTAGTACCCTCGGTATAAAGTGCAATCACCATACTAGTTAACTGTCCACTATAATAGCCCAGTGTAACTCATAATAACACTCAACATATACAGAAAAACTAAACTGTTGCAACTAAGCTTCTCAATTTTTTTTTTATTATTATTATTATTATTTTTGTTTTAAATTTTTTTATGAAAGACTATGCAATGTCCTGATCCATTAAGCTTTCTATTCAGCCCATGTAACAAGCATTGGGCCAATAACTCCCAAACCAGACGGTTTTAAGGCACTAGGTGTAGAGACACCCCTACGGGCTTAATAACTCGAGCTAAAAAGGCTACGAATCCGAACTAGTCATTCTCTTTATTTTTCCTTAACTGTGCAATGTCTAGGTCCCTTAAGCTTTCTAATTAACCCATGTAGCAAGTATTGGGCCAATGACTCCCAAACCAGACGGTTTTAGGGCACTAGGTGTAGAGACACCCCTACGGG
Organism: Camellia sinensis; assembly: GCF_055761805.1. Taxonomy (NCBI): domain Eukaryota; kingdom Viridiplantae; phylum Streptophyta; class Magnoliopsida; order Ericales; family Theaceae; genus Camellia; species Camellia sinensis. Next base: position 102,683,858 of record NC_138966.1, read on the forward strand.
CTTAATAACTCGAGTTAAAGAGGCTACGAGCCTAAACAAGTCAAGTTTGTTTTTTTTTTTTTTAGAGAGAATCTTGGCTACTCATTTATTCTTTTCTACAACCTCAACCATTATCAATGATGTACACCAGGGATTATAATAAAGAGGTCACTGCTATGATAGTGTATTCATGTGAATTAAGGCATACTCATGACAAGTGTACTAATACCACAAACACAAACAACTATCCTAGTACAAACATCACATGTGAGTATTTACCCAATAAACCCTTTTCATACAAGCCCACTATGTTCCCCAATTAACATATGTTCATATTATTACCATACTAGCACAAAGTAAACATTAAGTGAAGCGGTGCAAATCAAGTACAGCAAGTACAGACATGAATACTTATTACAAATACCCTCACCCCCAACTGGAATATAACATTGTCCTCAATGTAAGCAAGTAGACATGAGATAGTAAAATGAGAGAGAGGATCTTACCAGACATCATGGGCGCACATCCAGCGAGGCAAGGACACCCAAACACAGTTTTCGATATTTTTTTTTTAAAGTACATATAAAAGAGAAAGGAAAATAAAATAAACAAAATGAAATGAAAGAAAATAAAGAAAATATACAGAAATCACTGATGTGGATCTGGTGGTGGTGGCGGGAAATGCTGCTCAAATAGGGCATGCATCAGTGTCCGAGTCTCAAACGCCTCATCATGAACCCTAGTACCATGCTGATCAAATTGCCGATCAAACTGATCAAACCGCTGATCAAACTGATCAAACCGCTGCCCACTCAAATCCCGGTATGCATAGAAGTCAGTGTGCAAAGAGACAACTGACTGCTGATACCCATCAAATGCCACCCGTGAATAATCCCGGTCAGCCTGGTAGTCGTTCCGGAGATCAACCATAGATTACTGAAGGGCGGCTTGATTATCCATAATAGCCTGATATTGCGCCCTCGTCATACGGAATGGCGGTGGTGCCAGCGCTGGTGCGGCTGCAGGCTCAACTGGGGCATCATTAGGATTTGTCAGGGGCTCGGGAAGAACTAGTGGAGGCCGCAGGCGAGTAGTGGTTTGACGCCAGTGAGTTCTACCATAAAATAGGGGCGGCGGAAGCTGAACCTCAATGGCCTACAGTGGGTATGTCCCTTGGGCTTTTATGAGCGTTGTAATGAGGTTGGCACAAGGGAGGGCCCATGTAGAACTACCCCGTGTATTGCGGATTTTGACTTCATTTAGGATTCTATACATCTGATTATAGATCAAGGTAGGGATGTCAATCCAAAACCCGAGGTCAAATCGATGCAAGGCACGGAGGAATTCCCCTCTCCGCTCTTCCTTGTGGCCAATAGGAATGACATTCTTTTTCAGGACCACATCGAGGAAGAGAAGGCGACGTGGTAAATTAGCCCGCCTGATGCTCGTACGGTTGTCATCCTCTTGACGCCCCTCATAAAACTCAGTCACCAATTCCGGGATGGTGAGTTCCCGAGTGAATATCGGGAACTATTCTGCATTGATAGGGTCCATGGAACAGTGGAGGACCTCAGCAATTGAAGTTGGAGTGAGCACTAACTCCACTCCGTCAACAATGGAGCAAAGAGCTCCTGGGGCCTCATCGCTAACATACATATGCTGATAAAAGAGGCGCACAATGCGCGGGTATGCCAGTTCAGTGACAATGCAGATGCCCAGGAGGCCTCGGTCTTCAAGTTGTTGAATACTCCATGTAGTGGTTTGATGCCGACGAAAGAAGTCCACATCAAAGGATGTATCACATACCACCGGTTTGGTGGCCCAAGCATCTGTTGGCGTATCCTTGAATGCAATGTTGACAGTGCAAGGCCGTTTGGGTGCTCGACGGGATGATGAAGCCATATCTGCACAAAATAGTTCAACCAACGCAACCAAAAATGTGGAACCATTATATGAACATTCATCAGAAATAACATGTAGGCATAAATCATTCAAAACCGGATCATCCTCACACCACCAAATTTTTTTTTTTAAAAAAAAAGATAAAAACGAAAATAATTAAATAAATGAATAAAAATGACATTAAATTAAAGTAACTAAACTATAAAATAAACTAAGCTATAAAATAGCTAAATTACAGAATAGGCTAAAATATAGAATAAAATAACCTAAACTAAACATTAATTTTTTTTTTTTTACGAAAACAAAACAAAATAAATAGAATAAAATAAATAAAAGAAATTGAAGAAAGAAATAATTTTACTCTCTTTTTTTTTCTTAATTTTATTTTGGGCCGCTCGTGCGGCGTTAGACAGTAGCCATCTCGAGCTAGGCCGCTCGTGCGGTGAGCCAACCGCTCGAGCAATCTGGGCTGATCATTTTTTTTTTTTTTTTTGGCTTGGCTTGGCTCTGACCTGGGCCGCTCGTGCGGTGATTTTGGGCCGCTCCTGCGGCGCATTTGGGCCGCTCCATCGGCGATAAGCAGTATGCAAATTGAGCTAGGCCGTTCGTGCGGCGAGCCCAACCGCTCGAGCGGTCTGGGCTCCATTTTTTTTTTTTTAAACAAGTATAACACCTCATTTTTTTTATTTTTTATTTTTTTTTAAACACAAAGAAATTAAACTAAGAAGCATGCTTTTTGACACAAAAAACAAAAAAAAAACAAAGTTCTAATCATCTAAAATTGCTCTTAAATATGACTGAGACCACAAAGAGCTAAGCATCTCAGAAATTAGTTAATAACAGATGTGCCACAAACTAAAAATAAAAACACACATCAATGCCTTACGCAGGCTGCAGAGGGTCCCTTCCACCCGCACGCATGCAATGACCTTTTTCTGCTACATTGCAACAGCATAGTTTAACAAAAACAAGAAGCACTCGCAAGCGTACATGCTTCAAGAAAATTGAAAACTAACTCTCAACACCTAACAAAAGGCACCAAAGTTATGGCATAAAGTTGCCACTTCAGAATCCCCCAGGTAATAAAACCCAGCGTAGTTTATAGCCTTCGGGCTAGTACAACCCAAAGTTTACTTAACCATTTCTACCTTCAATTGACATCCGAAATAAATATAGCACATAAGAAGATAACGGAATGCCCACTAAAGGTATAATCTTCACGCGAAAACCGCGAGTACTACTTTTCTCCCTAACTGTGTTTGTAACTTTCCCTATTCTCCAACAGGGTGACAGACTAGGTTGATTCGGTATCCAGAATCGAGGCGCCTAAAGCTACCTCAACCTATGGGGCTACCATACAGAGTTCAAGCCGAGGTAGTTTTGAAGCAATCTCCACACCCCTGGGTATTTAAACCAGACTCTAGTCTCGAAAATCCCAAACCTTTGTGTTCCAGGCTTTGCCATTCGAACTCTAGTTTCCACCGTCTCAGTTGGTCTCCTAGGAACTCACTACAAACACGGTTAGGTGGCTATACCAGACCGTCAGATGTCGTTCGGGCACAGCAAACACCAAAAGAATTACACCTTTAGAGGATTTAAAGTCTCCTAGACGCAAATATGGCAAGACAAGAACAAAGAAAAACAAAATAGCAAAGAAAGGAAAGAAAAGAGAACAAGAAATTAATCTATTAATCGTAGTAAAATGGGTCCATCAAAGCAATGGACTCAATCATATCTCCATTCCCAATCCCCTCTATATATGGTTTGAATCTCTGGCCATTCACCTTGAAAGTGTGGCCAGTCTTTGGATCTCGCACCTCAACGGCGCCATGAATAAATGCCTTAACAACTACAAAGGGGCCATCCCGTCTTGATCTTAACTTACCCGGAAAGAGCCTCAATTTTGAATCAAAAAGCCACACTTTTTGGTCAGGTTCAAAGGATTTCCTATTGATGTGCTTGTCATGGAATTCTTTAGTCCGAGCTTTAAAAACTCTCGAACTCTCATATGCATCATTCCGGATTTCCTCCAACTCCTTGAGTTGCAATTTTCGGTTGAGCCCAGCCGCGGCCATATCAAAGTTAAACTTCTTTATGGCCCACAATGCATGGTGCTCAAGTTTGAACCGGGAGATGGCAAGCTTTGCCGAACACCGCTCTATATGGTGACATCCCAATGGGTGTCTTATAAGCAGTACGGTACGCCCATAATGCATCAATTAACCGTTGTGACCAATCTTTCCTATCCGGTCTCACAGTTTTCTCAATTATGTGTTTTACCTCCCTATTTGAGACTTCCACTTGGCCACTAGTTTGAGGGTGGTATGGAGTGCCAACTTTATGAGTGATAGAGTATTTCTTAACTACCGACTCAAAGAGCCGGTTACAAAAATGTGTACCCTGATCATTTATTATGGCTCTAGAAAACCCAAAACGACTAAAGATGTTTTCATGCAAAAATTTGATTACCACTCTATGATCGTTTGTTCGGGTAGCTATTGCCTCCACCCACTTAGACACATAATCTACTGCCAAGAGAATGTACTCAAACCCGAATGACGACGGGAAAGGGCCCATAAAATCAATCCCCAAAACATCAAATATTTCTACCACAAGAATAGGGGACATTGGCATCATATCACGTCGAGACATCGAACCCATTTGCTGACAGCGCAAACAAGTTCTACAAAATTGATGGGCATCTTTAAAAATTGTGGGCCAATAAAACCCACTCTGTAAAATCTTGGCGGCCGTTTTATGCCCACTAAAATGACCGCCACATACAGAAGAATGACAAAATGTAAGAATGCTATGCACCTCACTCTCCGGCACACACCGGCGAATCACTTGGTCGGAGCAATATTTAAATAACTCCGGATCCTCCCAAAAGTAATACTTGACCTGCGAAAAGAATCGGTCTTTGTCTTGCTTAGACCAATTCTGTGGAATTTTCCCAATGGCCAAGTAATTCACAATATGTGCAAACCACGGGGGGCTCACTTGTGACAGCTCGAAGAGTTGTTCGTCCAGAAACGAATCATGCAAAATAAGAGGGTCACTATTATACTCAACAAGGATTCGGGAGAGATGATCCGCCACCACATTCTCGGATCCTTTCTTATCACGGATCTCTAAGTCAAATTCTTGAAGCAACAAAACCCATCTAATCAATCTAGGTTTGGTCTCTTTCTTTGATAATAAATACCGCAAAGCGGCGTGATCAGTGAAGACTATGACCTTGAAACCTAGGAGATATGACCGGAACTTGTCTAAGGCAAAGACCACAGCTAGCAACTCTTTCTCGGTGGTAGTGTAATTCAATTGTGCATCTGAGAGAGTGCGACTAGCATAGTATATAGCACATGGTGCCTTATTGACCCTTTGGCCCAACACAGCCCTGACAGCATAATCAGAGGCATCACACATGATTTCAAAGGGAAGCGACCAATCTGGTGATTTCATGATTGGGGCGGTGGTTAAGGCCATTCTTAGTGTTTCGAATGCCTTTAAGCATGCCTCATCAAAGATAAAAGGTGCGTCCTTAACCAGTAGACTACACAAAGGATGTGATATCTTACTAAAGTCTTTGATGAACCTATGGTAAAAACCTGCATGCCCTAAGAAAGACCTAATTTGATGCACGGAAATGGGTGGAGGAAGGCCTGCAATGAGGTCAACCTTAGCCTTGTCAACCTCTATACCTCGAGGGGACACAATGTGTCCCAACACTATACCCTCACTAACCATAAAATGGCTCTTTTCCCAACTCAAGATTAGGTTTGCCTCAATACATCGTTCTAACACTCTAGTCAAGTTCCTAAGGCATTCCTCAAAAGACGGTCCAAACACCGAAAAGTCATCCATAAAAACCTCTAAGAATTTCTCCACCATGTCGGAGAAAATGGCCATCATACACCGTTGAAAGGTCGCCGGTGCATTACATAGCCCGAAGGGCATGTGCCTGTAAGCAAAAGTGCCAAAAGGGCATGTGAATGTGGTCTTTTCCTGGTCAGCGGGGTACACCAGGACTTGATTATACCCCGAGTAGCCATCAAGAAAACAATAGAACCCCTGCCCCGATAACCGCTCTAGGATTTGGTCAATGAAAGGTAAGGGAAAATGGTCCTTCCTAGTCGAGGAATTTAGTCTCCTATAATCAATACACACTCGCCACCCAGTAATGGTTCGTGTGGGGACTAACTCTCCTCCCTCATTCTCAACAACAGTGATGCCCGATTTCTTGGGCACTACTTATGTAGGACTCACCCACTTGCTATCTGAAATGGGGTATATGATACCCGCATCCAACAATTTCAAAACCTCATTCTTCACCACCTCTTTCATGTTAGGATTCAGTCTCCGTTGCATTTTGCGAGAAGGTTTGGTGTCCTCCTCTAGGTGTATATAATGCATGCACACGGAGGGATCTATCCCTTTCAAATCAGCCACTGACCACCCTATAGCACTCCGATGTGCCACGAGAACACTCATTAACTGACTCTCCTGCTCCGCAGTCAAGTCAGATGCAATGATAACTGGTAAAGTCTCCTGGGGCCCTAAAAATGCATACTTGAGTGTGGCTGGAAGTGGCTTCAACTCAAGTGTAGGTGGTGTGACCAAAGATGGTGTGGCAGGCTCTCTCGACAGAGGAGGAAGTGACTCAAACCGGGCTTTCCATGGAGGAAAATCCGGTGTAGAAGAAGAATTAAGTAAGACATTCACCTCCTCAACTGACCCATCTATATCAAAATTTTCAAACCCAAAATGAGCTAGACAAGCCTCTAAAAGGTCCTCTACAAGAATTGAGGGCAAAGCCTCCTCAAAAATCTCATCCACAACATCCACTAATAAGCACTCCTCTCTCTCATGAGGTTGTTGTGATGCTTGGAAAACATTAAGTTTCACTTGCATGTTACCAAATGAAACTTCCATAACCCCGGTACGACAATTAATGCATGCATTGGCCGTAGGCAAGAAAGGTCAACCCAAAATCACCGGGATTTGTTTCCTCGAACTGGCTACCGGTTCTATATCTAAAACCAAAATGTCAACAGGGAAGTAGAACCTATCAACCTTAACTAACACATCCTCAATCATGCCTCGTGGCACTTTGAGGGACCGGTCAGCCAACTGAAGAATAACAGTAGTGGGCTTCAACTCGCCAAGCCCAAATTCCTCGTACACAGAGTATGGCAACAAATTAACACTAGCCCCTAAATCCAATAAGGCCCTATCAATGAAGTGGTCCCCTATAATGCATGCAATGGTTGGGGCACCTGGGTCCTTAAGCTTAGGAGGTGTGTCATTCAACAAGATGGAGCTTACTTGCTCCGTGAGTAGGACCTTTTGGGACACATGTGTCCTAGATTTACGCTTTTGCGTACAAAGGTCCTTCAGAAATTTGGCATATGATGGTACTTGCTTAATCGCCTCCAATAGGGGGAGGTTGATTTTTACCTGTTTAAAGACCTCCATCATTGCCTCCATAGATGTCGCCTTCTTATTAAAAGGGGACGGTGTATCAAGGCACTGGGGAAAGGGTGCCTTAGGCACATATGGTGCCTTGGGCTCAAATGAAGTGCTAGGGACTAAGTCATCCCTCTTAAGTGTTTCCCCCTCACCCTTACTCTCACTAGGTAAACCACCGTGGTCACCCTTCCTAACTCTAGTTGCATCAGACGCAACTGACTGAGGCTCTAACTCCCTACCACTTCTCAAAACAACCACCGCCTGCACTTGCTCATGTTACTTACCATTCCCACCCGAACTCTCTGCCTCGTATTGTCCCTTAGGGTTGGCCACAGTTTGACTTGGTAATTTTCCTTCCTCTCCCTGATTCATGTTGTTATCCATTTGACCCAATTGGGTCTCTATCTTGGCAATAAAGTGAGTGTGGGAGTGAACTATTGGTGCTAAACCCTTAAGTTCTGAGAGAACTTCCAATACCTAAGTTTCAAAGGCAGAATTGCCCTGAGGAACAGGCGGGGGTTATGGTTAAGGTTGCCGGTATGGTTGTGGGGGTCTATAAGGTTGCAGTGGTCGGTAAGATGATTGATTGGAAAAATTATTGAAATTCTGCCTTGGTGGTGGAGGATTGTAAGAAGTGCCTTGTGAAGGGGGTCTCCATGAGAAGTTAGGGTGATTCCTCCATCCCGGATTGTATGTGTTGGAGTATGGATCATTACCCGGGTTGGAGAATCCTTGAGTTGCATTTACATGCTCTTGGACTAACTCCGGAAATTGTGATGCCGAAGGGCACTCACTCAAGTCATGAGCAGGGCTCACACAAATAACACATGCCTCGTGAAATTGAGGCTGATCTTGTTGGGTAGGGGCATGTCCCGTAGCTAATAATTGGTCCATCTTGCGGGACAGTGCCTTTACTTGTTGGGCTAACTCTAGGTTTTGCCCGACCTCATAAATGCCCCCTCTTTTCGGGGCTCCAACTACGGGTTGCCGGGCTGCGGAGGCATGGTGAAGGGAATTATCACTTAAGTTCTCAAACAATTTTCATGCCTCGACATCATTTTTAGACATAAATGTCCCACCACAGGACGAATCCACCATTTGGCGGTGTGGCTCAGTTAAGCCATAATAAAATGTTTGAACAAGTTGCCAATCAGGCACTTGGTGGTGGGGACACTGTTGGAGAAGGTCTCTAAGTCTTTCCCACGTCTCATGGAATTGCTCGCCATCCATTTGAGCAAAGTTTGTGATGGCTCGCCTAAGTTGGTTGGTTTTACCTATGGGAAAGTACTTCTCCAAAAACCGTTACTGTAATTGGTCCCAAGTTGTGATTGAGTTAGCAGGTAAAGAATTTAGCCAGTGTTTGGCTTTATCCTTTAACGAGAATAGAAATAATCGCAACATTAAGGCTTCATTTGTGAAATTCTGGATCCTCACTGTCGAGCAAATTTCCAGAAATTCATTCAAATGCTTATAAGGATCATCATGAGTTAGTCCATGGAATGATGGGAGCATTTGTATGGTGCTGGACTTAATCTCATAATGAGCAGCAGTGGTGTTGGGTAATTGGATGCATGATGGTGATGTATATGCAATGGGTGTAAAATAATCCTTAAGTGTCCGGTTGGGCACATTCGGGACATTAGGATCTGCCATCTCTAATGGCTCAATGTATGAATATTCAAGCCTAGGAATACGGGCAGAGGTCCTAAGTCTCCTAAGGGTCCTTTCTAGTTCAAGGTCCAAACTCCACAATTCAGGGCGACAAGAACGACGCCTGTGCATACACTACCCAAACACACACAAGAAGTTCTGAATCTGTGCACTAAGTATGAAAGCAAAATACCAAAGGAATAAATACTCACAGCGGTTTAACGAAAACGCTTTACTCGTCTTGCGGATGTTTGACGTGTAGACGTTGTTTCCAACCTCTGTTTGAGCTTTGACTTTCATTTTAGCACTTTGGTGCTTTGCTTGTAAGTGTTTGCTTCTGTTTATTCACTTTAGTGCTGCGGTTTTTATTTAAGCTCAGCTGCGCTCCGCTTGCACTTCAATGATAGCTCCAATTTCAAACACTCTGCACACTTAGCAACACCAAAAGCATAAAATCCTAAACTAAAAATTAAAGTAAGAATGTAACTTTAAATTAGCTAATTTCGCCAGAAGTCCCCGGCAACAGCGCCAAAATTTGATGGGTCATTGAATACACCAAAATTAAATACTAAACTATACCAAATTCAATCATAATAATGGCAAGTCCAGGTATCGATCCACAGGGACTATTGTGAAATTAAATTAATTCAGTCGAAAAATTCCTAAATTAATTTTGATTAAAACGATAAGATTGATTCTATACTTAAACAGCAATTAAATAAAATTGAAGAATTATATTGACAATTAAAAACTAGGGTTTGAGATATTAATTTTCGGGAAAAAAATCCTAGGATAGAGAATTCACCACTAACCACATGAATGAGACTTAACATCAACCATCAATCGCAATTCGGTTTGAATTATCCAATATTTCACAACTACAAGTTTGAAATATTGATCAAGAGGGTTGTTGCATTCAATGTACAGGCACGAATCATCCCGAGTAGTACGAGTCGTTTGTTCTAAACTATGTTAGCAAAACGACCCGTCTCTCATAGCATGACTCGTCTCGTACTTTGAATACAAACACAAAGAATACTAATGTATGGAAAACATTAAACAATCACAGAGAGTAAAATGCTTGAAGAGAAGAACGAAACAATTATTTATAAACTTCTAAAACATCCATACATTCATTCAAACCAAGTTACAATGAAAGCTCGTGAAAAATTCCATTACATGGCTAGGGTTTCATCAAAACCTTAGAAAAGACGACTAGCCACTCATGGAAGAGTGGAAAGAGGAAGAAGATGAAGAAGAAGCTCCCATGGAAGTGTTTTCCAAGCTTTGGTAGTGTCTCCCCCTTTGGAACCCTAGCCTCCCTCTTTTCTGTATTCAATTTTCGAACCCTAACTCTGACTGATTTTCTGTCTTTTATTCGGAGCAAAATAGACCAAAAAGTCCGTGCACGCGTCCCTAGGTGGGCCGCTCTTGCAGTGGTGAGCCGCACGTGCAGTGGTCTGGTGGACTCGGATTTTTCACGTCTCGCTCGGAGAATCTGATTTCATGCCCTCTTTTGATTGAATATCTTTGCCAAAAAGTCCGTGCACTGCGCCTACTGTGCCCATGGCATATCAACTTCATAGTGGTTTGCTATAAAGGGCCATGGTAGGTAAATTATGATATTTGTGACATTCATAACTAAATAATTTTTTGTTATAACTAAATAAATTAATGATTAATAATTAAATATTATATAAGATATAATCAAATATCTTTTTAATTATAATTAAAATAATAATTACAATAGGTGATAACCAACATATAATGAGTCATAATTAATATTACAATAGATCATAAACAAATATTACAAATATCATAATTAAAGCATACAATACACATTCCAAAATATATACTTTTTTATTAAAAAGAATTCATTATAAAAAAAGTCGCCCCCCCCCCCCCCCCCCTATATATACGCGTGAGTGTACAGCCTGTGAGACCCATCAACAGAGAGAGAGAGAGAGGTATTTGAGAAGGATCAAATGGCAACAAGTTCAACAAGACAACTGCTTAGCATTTGTTTCTTTCTTTGTTATATGCTCTCTCTTTCAAATGGGAGAGTTACTCCCAACTTCAAAATCAGAGCAGTGAATCTGGGAGGTTGGCTAGTTACAGAGGGATGGATCAAACCATCTCTCTTTGATGGCATCCCCAACAAAGATTTCTTGGTTTGTAAACATATACTTATTACATATTCTCTAATCTTCAACCTATGCTGGGTTGACAAAAAATTAGTTTTTATTTTTATCCACTTTTCCATTCATTTTTCTTTTGTTTTTTGTAAATTAAACACAACCATAGTTTGATTATGATAATCTTTGATGTTATTGATGTATTATTATTCATTTTTCTCAACTTTTGAAACTGACTGTGAAATTTCACTAGGATGGAACTGAGCTGCAATTCAAATCAGTAACAGTGGGAAAATACCTTTGCGCCGAACAGGGTGGAGGAACAATCATAGTTGCCAACAGGACCTCTGCTTCAGGCTGGGAAACATTCAAAGTAAAAACCCAATTAAAATTAATTGTTTTATTATATACTCTGATCATCAAAAACAACTGTGTTTATCTGTTTTTGTTTTTGTGAAGTTGTGGAGGATCAATGAGACGACCTTTCAGTTTAGAGTGTTCAACAAACAGTTTATGGGACTAAATCACGCAACTGGAAATGGGATTGATGTGGTTGCCGTCGCGAGCACGTCATCAGAAACGTTTCAGATTGTTAGGAATTCTGGTGACTTGAGCCGCGTTCGCATCAAGGCACCCAATGGGTTCTTCTTACAGGTTAATTCCCCTCTTTGTTTTTTGTTTTTGTTTTATTTGTTTGTTGTTTTCAAAGATTAACGTTTATCTTTTTAAAGCATGCCATTCATTTTTAACAAGGTATATTTTGTAGGGGGAATTGATGTTTATGTTGTCTTGGGAGACAAAAATCATAAGATGGGTTAGAGAATTTTTAGTGGTGGTGTGCCGTTTAATGGCACTTTGATCACTTTTGGCTATGTGTGGCATGGGTGTTTTTTTTTTATTTTTTATTTTAGACATAAAAAGGTAAAATATGTTAAAAAATTAATAAAATAAAATGTCATATTCAAATTATAATTATTTTATTTTTTTTCTGATAAAAGTTAAAAAAATTAAAAAATCATCTCAATCAAGACTTTTTTAATTCCAGATCAAAATATTTAAAAAATTAAAAAATCAACTCAAATTCCAAGCTATGACTTTGTTTTTTGGTTTTTGCTTTTTCTGTTTTAAATTTAAATGGTCACATGGCTATATACATCGCACATGCCCACCACCTAGTGGTCGGGGGAGTCTCTCAACCAATAATTATTAAATAGCTATTGTTTGTGTAGACTCTTAACAAGAAATAAATCATAAAACACATCGGTGTCATTCTTGAATAATTATTAAATAGTTTCATATTATCATATTATTACATTGTCTATGTAGTACTATGAATGATGAAGTAAAATTTATGAGTCCAAAGCTTATAGTGATTTTTCCTAAATCAATCTTAGAGTATTTTTTGTACGGTTGATATTTTTTTTAAAAGTGATTATCAATATTATTGTACCCTTAACTTTTATAGAATTAACCCAACTATTCAAAAAAAGTACTACAAAATTACTCTACGAAAAATTATTTTAAAAGATCTAGATTGAATTTTTTTTACCAATGGTATGGTTAAGATACAAAGACTCGTATTTTTAAAATGTATTTCACATTTGTCGGAAGTACAACATAGATAGTGTATCACACGGCTACGCGACACTAATTAGACACTCTATTCTCTAACTAGTTCGTCAAACTAAACCGTGGCTCAAGTGGTGATTGTATAAGTTAGAAGAAAAGAGAAAATAAGAGAAAAAATTATCATTTTTCTTACTTTTCTTTGGATAAATAGGAGAGAAAAGATAATAAGAAAAGATAATATAATTATTTCTCTTATTTTGTTTGGTTAAATTACATACAAGACAAAAATATATATATATATATATATATATATATATATTTAATATTATATTACCAAAACAACATTTTTATAGGTGTTAGTATTTTATTTTTTATATTTCTTTGATATCTAAAAGGACATTTATGGTATTATAAAAAAAGTAGTGACTAGTTTTTTTTCTTTCTTTTTTCTTTTTCTTTTTATATTTTTCTTCTCCTAACATCTCCACTTTTAGAGAGATTCAAGGTTATAAGATTGAGTTTCTCTCCATTTTTCTCATTTCACTTCATTTATCTCATTTTTAGTCATTCAATTTAGTTAAAGTGTACGCAAACTGATCTAAACAAACAATTATAAAAAATAAACAAGTGATATGAAAGAGATATGTATTTTATTTTTCTTTTCTTCCAATTTCACCCAATCCAAACGAACTGTTAATGCTGTAATATGAGAAAGAGGAGTTTTACCTATAGTAAAATTTGAATATTTTATCTACTGATGAAACATAATAGTTTTGATTAACTCTGTTAGATCCAAATGAATCTTTCATATTCTCAAATTCTGAAACACTTTTTTGAATATATTAATGCAATGTATAAGCATTAGAAATGCAAAATATAAACTCTCTCACATTATGAATTTGTAGGTGAAAACAAAGGAACTTGTGACAGCTGATTCAAAGGGAGATGGTGGCTGGGGAGATAGCGATCCATCTGTTTTTATCATGACAATAAGCGGGAGATTGCAAGGCGAGTTTCAAGTAACAAATGGCTATGGTCCACTCAAGGCACCGCAAGTTATGAGGGTAAGATGCTCTACCGAGTTACAAGTCATTCATTTTTCCTAATTGATTGAATTTGACTGAAGGATATCACAGGTTCAGGTTCATGTAGTTGAGAGATTTTTATTTCATGACTAAGGATTGTACAGTAATCCTAATCCTAATAATTCTTTACATTAAACCCACTAAAACTCATAATGGCATGGCAATTTGTTGACAGTTAAAAGTAGGATTTTGATGATGTGTTGTTATCGCAACCTTTGAGATGGATATGTCTGTTTCTTGCAAGAAATAGAGAGAATTCAAACCATGTCTATATTAACATAGAATTAACATTGAATATCATGAGCTGTGAATGAGGATTAAAATGCAATTAACAAGTGTTTATTATTGAAAATAAGAGTCTGTTTGGTTGTTTTTTCATTTTTCATTTTCCAAAAACACACAAATTTTCTTTTTTCTTTTTCACAAACAGCTCAACTTTTACGGAAAGTCAAAAAATTGCTTTCTCACTAAGTGAAAATGTTTGGTTTGAGTTTTCTGGATTAAGTTTTTTGAAAATTGAGTTTTTTGGTTCTTGTGTTTTTTGTTTTTAGTGAATATTTTTAAAATTTTAAACATTTTTTTACTTTTTTAGATGTACCTTACTTAGATATATCTAAAAAGTAAAAAAAAAAAATGTGAAAAAATATTTTAAAAAATTAAGAAATACATAAAAATATAAAAAAAAATATGCTGAATTCTTGTATTTTTTTGTATTTTTGGTATTTAGTGAATTTTTAAAAGATTTTTTTTACAATTTTTTTACTTTTTAGGTATATTTATGTTAGGTGTGTCTAAAAAGTAAAAAAATTGCATAAAATATTTAAAAAATTCAGTAAAAACAAAAAATACGAAAAATAAGAAAGTATAATTTTCTAAAAACTGTTTTTAGAAAAATGAAACTAAACATTGTGATTGGTTTTTTTTTTTTTTCCCCCTTTAAACTTTTCATTATTTTCTTTTGAAAAATATGAAAAACAAAAAAGAAGAAATCAAATCACAGCCAAAGAAGCCATAATTATTTTTGGAACTGATCCGTATACAAATGAACGAATTCAAAATTTATATTTTATATGAAAAGAAAAATTGATGGATTAGATTGAATGGATTTCAGGAGCATTGGAGCACATTCATAGTGGAAGAAGACTTCAAGTTCATATCAAAGAATGGAATAAATGCAGTGAGAATTCCAGTAGGGTGGTGGATTGCCAGTGATCCAAAACCTCCACACCCTTATGTTGGGGGATCCTTGCAAGCCTTGGACAATGCCTTCCTATGGTCTAGGTATGTACTTTTTTTGTTTTATTTTTATTTTTTTAGTGACGAATCTCCTCAAAATGGGACTACATCACACAATATCTGCAAAGTAAATCCTGGATACACATAGTTATTGATAAATTATGTGTATCAATAAGGCTATATGTGTAGTGAAAATTATTAAATTCAAACAAAGAATCAAACCTAAAATGCTTAGATTCATAGCTCAAATAGATTTCTCACTCAAATACTTGCATTCCTCACTAAACTCAAACAACTCGTTTGGGAACTAAATATTTTAACCAAAAAGTCAAAAAGTCACAGTTATCATATTAGTCTCTCTAATATATATACATCTTTTCATAAAAAGTAAAAAAGTTACTAAAATAGTCTGTTGCCAAATGATTGTGGCTTAAAAGTCAATTTATTGACTAAAAAAAATTATTTTATTAAAAAAAATCTTAATTCAATTGACAAAATCATTTTTGGTTCGAAAAAATCACTTATTTTGAAAACAAATTTTCATTATTGTCTCATTCCCCTAGCCTTCTTAGGCCACCACTCGCCTCTGGCTACTAGTAATCGCCTCCCATCAAAATTCACCTCTGATTGCCACCAACCTCCTCACTTTTTTTCAATACAAGTTTTTGAAGACATGTTTGTGCTGAACATGCTATTTTTTCCGTTTTCACAAAAAATAAACATAAATATGTTTAATAACTTGGTGTTACTTTGCTTGCAGAAAATATGACATTAAGGTTATCATTGACCTACATGCTGCACCAGGTTCTCAAAATGGTTTTGAGCATAGTTCTCCCAGAGATGGATTTCAAGAATGGGGATTATCTAACCAAAATATACAACAGACAGTTAATGTTATAGACTTCTTAACTGCCAGGTACAAACATACAATCACATGTTTTAGCATGATCCAATTTCGATCATACGATAAGATCATGTGTACCTAATCATATGTATTCGCAACCTTTTTAAATTAAAATCTTAATTAAAAATTTTGTAATCCAATAATTAATATTTTAAAAACTTCAATTTATTAGCTTAATTCAAACTTTAAATTAAATAAAATTTGATAGTTAGTATTTTTTGAAAAAAAAAATGCTCATAATATAGTGGTTGTTGTTTTAATTTTATTAGTTTATTGAATTTAGTTTGACTCAAATTTCACTTTATTTTTCATTATTTCAATTTAAACAATATTCACAATAAATTTCAACTTTCATTTTTCAATTTAGTCATTCCATTTAAATTAGATAAAATAAATTATTTTTAGCACATGTCACTCACATGAGGAGTACACGTATAAAAGTTTAGGGTTACATTGTTTAAATTGAAATAAATATCATATTAAAATTTGAGTCAAACTATAAGTTAAAAAATGTAATTTCTACTTATATAAAAAAATACATGACATAGTATTTTTTTGGGACAACATAATAAATTTTAAGAAGTCCATGGTTGAATAAGGGTTTCCTTTAAAAACAAAATTATTGGTTTACAAAAATTATTTTGTTAAAAAAAAAAAATTTAACTTGTTTGACAAACCTATTTGTTACCTAAAAAGACACTTTAACCATTCTAAAAAAGATTTTTTAAAAAAATAATAATTTTAAGAATATGTCAAATAAATTAATTTTTTTGTAAACTTATTTTTAATGGGTAAACTATTAGCTAACTTTAAAAAAAAAAGAAGTCTAATTTAACACAATGCTAGAATGTAATATATATATATATATATATATATATTTAACGTTCATTGTGTCAAATTTTAACATCACATGATATGGGTGTTTGACAAGTAACTATTTTAGAAGCTTTTTGATTTTTTGACTATTTTAGTAGGCTATTTTAGTTTTTGTGTTTGGGAAGATGAGATTGATTTTTATTTAAGTTGTTGTATTATAAAATGTGTTGAAATGATTTTTGAAGTTAAAATGACAAATTTGTCTCTAAGATCACATTTTCTCAAATTTGATGTAAAAGGGTAAAATCGTCATTCATCAAGGGATGGCAGAACTTGTCAATGTGACAGTGTAGGCTGTGCCTACACTGTCCACGGTTTCAGCTATCTATTATTATTATTTTAATATAAAGTGTTAGTTTAAGGACTTAGACTTTTTTTTAGTTTGAGGCTATTTTAGCCTCACACTCATTTTCCCAAACACCCCCGATATATAGCAATGATTAGAGTTGCTACAACAATTGAACTTACATACAGGCGCACGCACCCAAGAAAAAAAAAAATGGGCAAAACTCACATTTGAAGTTTAAAAAAAATACAATCTACTTACACTTCTAATATAAGAATCAGATTCTCTTCAATTCACCTTGGACTAGACCATGTTGTTTGGTCTCGTGAATCTTATCACAGGTTTCATTTTAATAATTAAAATTTTTTATTTTTTAAATCACGACATGTAAATCATTCATATATAAAAAAAAATAAAAAAAAGTCAATTCGACAACCGTAACTACGTTACTTTATTGTATTTGTCTTATCTAATTTTCAAATAATATTTATCATTTATTTTTTTCACTTGTATATGTCATAAAATAATGTAGTTATTGTTGTCGGATCAACTTAATGTTTTAGTCGATGATCTACACGTTGTGGTTTAAAAATAAATAGTTTGAATTATCGAGATGAGATCCGTGATGGACCACACAAGCCCAAACAACATGATCCAAAATCTACTAATATCTCTTTTAATAAAATTAAATTGACTAAAACTAATACAAATAATTGTTAAATCAACTCCAATCAAATTCACACAAATTATTATTTTTTGATTGTTATATGATTTTATAGGTATACTAACAACCCAAGCCTTTATGCTGTTGAGCTGATCAATGAGCCGTTAGCACCTGGAGCATCACTAGATAGTATAATCAAGTACTATAAAGCTGGTTATGAAACTGTTCGAAAGCACTCCAAAACAGCTTATGTGGTTATGTCAAACCGGTTAGGACAAGTTGATCCTAAAGAACTATTTCCTCTTGCTAGTGGTTTAGAGAGAACAGTAATTGATGTACATTATTACAACCTCTTCTCTGATGTTTTTAAGGACATGACTGTCCAACAAAACATCAACTTCATCAACACCAACCGAGCAGCTGATTTGAATCGGGTTACTACATCAAATGGGCCTCTCACTTTTGTTGGTAATGTTCCAAATGTTCTTTTGTATCATTTCAGTTACTATATTTGGCAATCAAACTCATGCAGCTCTAATGCAATTTTTTTTTTTTAAAAAAAAAAAAATTCTGCTAGCATGTTTGATAATGCTTTATGTTTATGGGATATTTATTTATTTATATTTATAAAAAAAATTATAAATTATAAAGAAAAACTTGTTTAATATCTATTTTCATTTTCAAAAACTTATAAACATTTTATAAATTCTTTATTACCTCTTCTAATTGTAAAAAAGTTTATTTCATTTATTTTACACAATAAAATAAAATAACTTTCATTTCGTCATCCTTCTCCCATCCCTTCTAGCTACTAAGCAAGGCTAGTCACCACCACATTTGGCCGCTCCAATTACGTCATCCTTCTCCCATCCCTTCTAGCTACCAAGCATCGCTCATCACCACTACCAACCACCACATTTGGCCACTCCCATGCCTATCTCTTGCCACCATCCTCAGTGACCTCCTTCAACAACTACCTAGTAATCACCTCCTTTTACTTTGGTTGTCAGTCACCACCTTAGGTGGCCGGTTACCGTATCCGATTGTTGGCAACCATTCATAGCCATCACCAACACCCTCCAACGGACAAGAACACCCTTAAAAGGGTGCACTTCCAATAATTGACAATCACTTTCAACTATCATTTCTAACCGTAGTCAATCATTTTAAGCCACCCCCTTCACTTGTTTTAAAAAAAAGTATTTTAAGCCACCCCCCTTCACTTGTTTTAAAAAAAAGTTATAAAACATATGTACCAAATATGTTTTATGTTCACCTTTACTAAAAATAAACTGTAAAAATTTTCGTAAATGTTACCAGTTTATGTAAATAGAACTTGTTTGCTCTTTTCATTTACTAGAAAATGATTGGACCTTTTGTTTGAAATTAAATTTGCAGGGGAATGGGCTGCAGAATGGCGGGTGAATGGGGCCACAAAAGAGGATTACCGAAAGTTTGCTGAAGCCCAATTGCAAGTGTATGGGCGGGCCAGCTTCGGTTGGGCTTATTGGACTCTCAAGAATGTCAACAAGCATTGGAGTCTTCAATGGATGATCCAGAATGGTTATATCAAACTTTAAAATTTAGTACTGCTTGTTATTCTCAGTATTTTAACCCCACTCAAAATATAAAATAAAATAAATGTAGGGTTCTTTTTTAAAAAAATAATATTGGTCGTTTGCTAAACTAAAATGACCAATCAGCTATTTATAATTAGTGAAATCAATAAAGAAAAATATATATTTCACAAATTTTCTAAAACAACGTCGATAAATTCTTATTTGCGCGGGATCTTCTGTCCCAATTCACTATCTTAGCTTTCTTTTTTATTTTCCATGTGTTGCCACTTCGTTATCGCTTAAAACTAATCTTCATTTCATCACTATATGTTGACGAAACTAAAACTTGAAAAGCATATTCTCTCACTAAATATCATTCAAATAATTGTCCCTTGCAACTTCACATAGACATTTGCGAAATTTTAGTATCAGTTCTTTACATGTTTCAAAGATGGGAAGTCTTCAATGTCGTCTTGAGAAGTCCACAAGACCTTCACTGCCTACATACATTAATTAATAAATAAATACAAATAAAGCTCAAATCATAAAACATATGATTAATATTAAAAGGAAAACAAAAGAAAAAGAAAAGAAAGCAGAGCTTAAAATATTTTATGCCCATTAGTTTTACCTCAATAGACTTATGATCAATAGATGTCAGAATTTGCAAAGCTTTATCAAGGTCTGAATAGCAGTTGATGGTAGGCAGCTCACGTCTTGCAGAAGCAGCAACCAAAATTGTCATCTACAATACAAAACAAGCATGACTATCACTTTTGATCTCTCTTTTCTACAAAAATTTCAAAACTGAAAAGGAATAGGCATTTTGTAAATTCTTATGGTTGCCAAAAAATGTATACTGTAGCGATTAATTTCCCTCCTCCAACAACTCCCCCACAATATCATTGCCAATATCATACCCTCACCTTCTCTCTAGCTGAATATAGTTTTTTCATGGTATAGTCTTTCATTTAGGATTTTTACAGAATGAAGGTGAAATTTCAATGAGGAATTAACATGAAATTTCAATAATCACAAAAAGAACTCCAAATAAAGTTTTAGGAAACCAGTCTAAGAAAAAAGTTACAATGACATATTTTTTATTAGGACAGGTAGCTGTCTTGCATCTAATTCCTTCCCTGAAATCGTTTACTCCGACAAAGGTATTTACTTTCTTCCGCTCCTCCTCATATGTTCGATCAAAGATTTCCTTCCATGGCCGCTTCATGTTTACCTGAATCGAAAGAGTACCAAGTAAACATCATGTTACCGAAACATACAAGTAATCCGCAATTCCAATATGAACCAACAATCCCAAGCAATTTATAAAAAAGAAAAGATAGCCATTCTCCTAGTGATAAAAATATGCAAAATGAAACTCAATAAAACAATCAACGAGATCAATCACATAACAATTATTCACCACATACACACACATAAATGAACCACCAAACCAACATTTGGCCATAGAGAAACAGGGGCAAAGAGACTAGGAGAGAACTCCAAATCCTTCAAACAAGTCTTATGTTACAGATTTTATGGTCGCTAAATACAACCAATATTTTAGAGACAATTAAATTTGATTTGATATTTTGTATAGGAGAAAAGGGATAATAAAAAAAAAAAAGAAAAAATCAATACTTAATGATTGAGAGAGAGAGATGTAATATTTGAATTAAGTAATATCATTGTGAACTTTGATATATAATGTATATAGAATGAATCCAAATGGTAACAATAGTGGCAAGCATGCAGAAGAGAATGACCCCAAAATAGCATTTGATGCAAATGAACAGTGACAAATGCAGTGTTATTTTTAAAAGACTGGG